>NW_006912904.1:4162923-4398953 GCF_000585565.1 Capronia epimyces CBS 606.96 | reverse complement strand
TACATTTGAACATTACATTTGAACATTACATTTGAACATTACATTTGAACATTATATTTGAACATTACATTTGAACATTACATCTGAACATTACATTTGAACATTACATTTGGAACATCCATTTGGACCTCCATTTGGACCTCGCAAATCATGGGGCATTCAGTTGCACGCCATGTTGCCTATCTACAAAGTGTCACGAGTCCGAGAGAACGTGTTGGACCAGTCCCGATCCCGATCCCCCTAGATGGTGGCCGGAGCCAGGAGCATTTCGAACAGTTCCCAGAGGCCCTGACAGATGTCCAACTCTTCAGGTTCTCTCGGCAAACTGTTGACGACCGCCAGAGGCGCCATCCCGGGAAAGGAGAAGGGACATCCTACATCTCTCATGAATGTCATGAATGTCATGGACGTTCCAAGGAAAAAGCTAGCCTGCATGGTCCATGGAGTTGGGATGCCGCAAGTGGTGCGGCAGTTTGGCAGTGATAGCACGTTCCTCTGCCACCATGGTAGCTGGTATAGCGCGTCATGAAGAACCGTCGTGTATAACGACGCCTCGTCTCCATTCGGAACCCTTGGCTCTGCTCTTGGAATGTCTGAAATACGCAAAGGGTCGGACGGTAGACGGGTAGACGGGGTTGTGCCGTGCCTCGTCATGGTGCGGGTGCGGGAGCTCTGTTTACGCATGTGGCCCACGAACGCATGCCTAGACTTGCGACAGCAAAGCACACAGATGCCATCCGACCCAGCTTGGAGCGGGCCGTTGATGGAATCTTTGTATGTGCCTTGCGTCCCAGGTTTTACCCTGAGAGACCACCACCCGATGCAAGAAGTTCTGATGAATCGACGAGTCACCTGAAGATATGGCCGGCCAGGCCAGCATGGGGAGTCTTCGCTCGTTTCACTGAGATGATTGGTGACGCCGCCTCCCTGGGACCTGCCCAGGGGGGAGAGTCGCTCCAACAGATGAATACCGTCGAGATCACACTTGACGATGAAACTTTGGAAAACCACATCTTTGGAAAACTACGTTCCCAGAGAACCTTGGACACCCTTCGGCATCAGAATCTCACGGCTAAATACATGGCCGTGTGCCCTGACATGATGCAGGCACGCGGTCATGGAGTCTAGGTCGATGCCTGAGAGGCAACGAGGATATCCTGGTGCAATGGATACATTCTCCTGTTGCGCGAGCACAGACAGATTGTTTTGAAAGCCTGCTACATCTGACGAGATGGCAGAGTATTGAGATTCCCAAATTCCATGAGCCTGAGTTTGCCATGGATTTGGATGAGATTCCCAGATTCCATGAGCCTGAGTTTGCAATGGATTTGGATGAGATTGGTCCTGCACGGCGACTCCAGGAGGCAGGTTGCTGGAACTCGAAAGCCAGCTTGCTGACGAGACAGCGCTTGGGCCCTGGTTTCGGATACGGCGGACACAAAAAACCCCTGAGCTCAGAGTTGTCTGATCAGCACCGAGCTCGGGAGACTGAATTGATATGCTCCTTGCACGCATGGTCACGGAACAGACAAAGCCGGCATCGACGCTTCCCGCCTACGGGCTAGAATTCGATGCTGAGCAGAACTACCAAACACGTGGGAATCCGCCTCACTGACGCTCCCAGACAAATTCTGCCAAACCTCTCATGGATCCAGCCGAGTCGCTCACGCGCAAGCCTGGGAACCAAGAGTTGATTTGAACCTTGGAATCGAAAGGCGAGGCGGATCTGAACATACACATTGGAGCATACACATTGAAACCATCCATGGTTTTGCATCTTGGTGCACAAACCCACATACCATCTATTATTGAACCAAGGAGTCGAAAGATGAGGCGGATATGAACATCCACATTGAAACCATACATGGTTTTGCATCTTCATGGTGCACAAACCCACATACCATACCATCTAGACCTGTCGAGGGCTGCATCAATTCTCTACTCAACAGCATGGCCTGACCCATTCACATGGAGGTGAATGCTGCCGAACCGCTCTGCTCGAACTTGTTCGAGTCCCGCTGCGAGCAATCCTTCCCTCAGTTTGCGATCTCGTCTCTGACGGCGAGACAAATGCACGAAGACAAATCAACTCACGGGTCTGCCGAAGAATTGCCTACGCTGCATACTTCCCGGACTCGGTAGCTCCAGAGCCTGGTGTTGTTTCTTCCTCCCATAGCCGTCGGCACGTGCTCTACGTCACCAAGCCCAAATCCGTCTACCCACTCATTGCAAGGCGGTGTTCTTGTGTGAGTTGGTACGGCTGGATTCAAGCTTGGTGACCATGAGTTGGCCTTTTCGTTTGCTATGGGGTGTGTCGAGACCCATTGGGCCTTGGATCTGCAAGAGTTGTGTTTGTCCAAGTGCGAGTCACTCTACGCCTCAGGCCAATTCCTGATGTCGTTCTCATTCTTTTTCATCATGAGAAGATGCCTTGTGCCAGCTCATGGAGAAGAAGACTGCCAAATGTCTTGTAATTCCTGTTCTATGTCATCCTTATACCATATATTCGTACAGGAAAGCTGTACATTGAATATCCTCATAACGGCCCTTATTCATTCTCACCACTTTCCACCAACGAAGCACCTTTATGCAGCACATATCGACAATCCATGGCATGAAGGAAGAGATCGTCTTCTATACAAGAGCTCCGTTGCGCACATTTCTGTTGTTCTTCTTCCTCATCATGGACAAAGTCTTCTGCATGCATTGTCTCTTCCACCATTCCTTGAACCTGTCCAGCACCTTACGCTTTTTGTACGCGAAATCCGTCATGGGAACAGTATCTCCCAATGGCGAATGAGGATATTCAAAGGATCGCTGACCCTTCATTTGGCACGAATGGCTCAACTCCACACCGTTGACATGTTGCCCACCACTGTGCTTGGCCCCTAACATTCCGGATGACCTTGTCAATCCAGTTTTCAGGCTATGAAGGTCGAATCGTTTCTTGCCTTGCAATCTCGATGTTTGAGCTGAGCTGTCATCAGAGAAGAAACTTTGAACGTGACGCAAAGGCGGCCGGGATGTTTGAGGCGGATTTGGAAGTTGGAGGCTGAGATTGAGATCGGACGACGTTAGTGGCGGGCCAAATTCTGGTGGTGCAAGCTGGGGAACAGGACCCAGTCGAGGTGTCTGAGAGCTCATTCGCGTGCTGTTCAAAGGTTCAATCACACTGGCATTGCTTCGGTGGGAATGTACGGTGCGTACGGATGCCTTGCGAACAATATCGATTCCTCTCTTGACAGGCTCAGGCATGGAAGCTAGCATGCTAGTCCATCTTTTGGGAACCGAGTTGGAAACTGACAGACTCGATGATAACGCTGTCGTGGGAGGATGCACAACAATCGACTCGGCACTCAATTCCACGCAGCCTGCGACTGGTGACTTTGGGGCGACATCTTCAGGCGAATTCTCGGTTGTCCAATTGTCACCGTGTCTAGGGTCTTGCAAATGCTGTTCACTGCGGTTGATGTCAATGATTTGACCGAGACTGGTGGATTTTCGTTTGGCTTTCAACAGTATTCGCATTCGCCTTCTTTGGTGGGACGCATGCCTGGCTAGGACATCACTTTTCGACCGGCGGTGTTTGATATACGTTTGAGGCGGCTGCAAAGTCTCTCCATCGTCCCAGATTTTGCTGGTTTCTGACAAGCTTGTGCCCCGTTCTGAAAGAGGTCTGATCTTGAATCTTGTCTGGGGTGGGTCCGTGTCGATGTCCCCCATGTTGCCTGATGTCAAGGAAGCTTTGGTTGCCGACCGGACCAACATCGGCTCACTCGATGAAGGAAGTGTCTGCCAGCCTGAGGACAGTTGTCTAAGCATCGTGGCAGCGAATGACAAGCTTATTCCGGATGTGTCTCGTAGGTCCTCGTAGGTTGCCTGGGGTGATACTCCCGAGTCCATGCTGGCAAATAGGCGTCGCGGCACAAGCCTACGCCTCTCAGAACTGGCGAGACTCGAATGTCGAAAGGAGCTTGAGGTTGCTGGTCTCAGCTTCGAGTGCGACTGTAGCTCTCTGACAATGGTGGATATCTTTATAGTGCTTTCTGCACTGCTACAACCAGCAGCGTCAGAGAGGCCCGAGTCGCTTTGTGCCTCGAATCGACTGAATCCATCGTCATCCAGACCCAAGCATTCGATATGTCTGTCTAGGAGTGATTCGACCGTCGACCTGTCATGAATGGTAATCTGACTATTGCCGAAATTGGACTCCAAACAGGCCGTGCCGACGATCGAATTTCCTTGCTGCAGTTCAACAGGAATCCCACTAACACTAGATTCGAGGTCGGATTGCGGCCTTGAGGCCAAATCGGGATACTGTATGTCTGGTTGCTCATTGACAACGTTGAGTTTCGAAGGGGTCTGACTCTGAAACAACGGAATGATATGCTCTGGAGAAAAAGTGTCCTTTATCTCGAGTATGCGACTGAACCTCTTTTGGCTCTGTGACGACATGGGCCGCTGAGGCATTGGTGATAGTATTTCCAGTGTGTCCTTGGACGGAACATCTCCAGAAGTCTTTGGCCGATCTCGAGTCACAGGGCCGCAAGAGACAAAAGAAAGAGGCCTGAACGTGAACGATGGCAGCTCCCATCGAGGACGGATCTGGCTGCCCTGAGCCGCTGCACTTTCTTGACTTCCTTCCTCATACCGATTGTCGTACTCAATTAGCTGAGAGATGGATCTGTCAGAAGGTCGTTGATCGCAGATTGGCGAATGGACGCGGGCAGCAAGTAATGTGAGGTCGCGTGGACTGCGACTCGCGTTCGGGAAGAACGAACTCGAATGTGTCGACCCACAAGTTCGGCGGGAGGCTGTTGATGTGCGGGGATTGTCTTTGTCCTCCCTTGACGTTCTGCTTGGAACCTCTTGATGATGAATAGCTGTCATATTGACGCCCTAAGATACCAATCAGCACGTAAACACATGTAAGGAACGATGGCCTATCGACTAGGCACGATAGAGACGCTGACCTTGTTCATCAGACTATTACTCCTCAAAGGAGTCGTTGCGGCAGCTAGACTGGACACGCGCCTCGGGACCACACCACCGTAGCTATATTTTGACTGTTCACTTGATCGACGATTGTGTCTGGTCGGTAGTTCAGCTGGGTGGAAAGCTGACCCTGGCAAGGTCCCGAACGGAGACTGTGCCTGGCGGCGGTCCGGCAACGGCTGATTTTCCAAGTCAGTCTGATCTTGCTGGAAGGACAAGCTGGCCGCGGAAGGATCCACGGCATGCCGGATGCTACCTTCTCCCCAGAAAGACTCGGAGTAGTCGTAGTAATGAGGCGTAGTAGACTCCGTCGGCGACTTTGGCAAGCCCCTGAGAGAGCTTGCGCTGTGATTCCATGGTCCTCGAAAATTCTGGAGCGAGTTGCACAATGGGGTAGTTGTCCTGTACGGTGGGCCTGCAGTGGCACCTGGCACATTCGCAGAAGATACTGCTGGAGAAGGCATGCGAACGAACGAAGAGTAGGAGTTCTCCAAATCAGGACGATACCCAGCAAGCCCATGACGGATTGGGAACATGGAGATCGGGGAGGAGGCAACAGTCCCAATGCTACCCGCTCGGTGGAACCCTCGCCTTGGTCCGTGTCTGTAAGGTTGTACCTCACTAAAGGCAGGTGAGGAAGCTCGATGACCAGGTCTTCGCATGTGGCCTGGATGTATCATTGGCGAGCTCGAACGTAGGCTTTGGAAGTCCCGCTGGCTCCGTAGGGTAATGAGGGATCTGTGGGTATAGAGGCCATGAGGTCCAAATCCAGGCCCAGCCAGAGCTTGGAGACCGTGAGGTCGGTGGCGGTGACCAACTCTTCTGGGTCTGAAGCCTGAGTGCTGAGAGGCCGTGTTGGAGTGTATAGTTTCTCGGCCTGACAAGCCAGAGGATGATGGAACAGGCCTTGGACCATGGCGTCGATGGGAGCGTCTTCTGTGTGGAGACCGCTGATGACGCAGCTGAGAGGCGAAGGAGGTGTCGAAGGACCCAGACCGGCGCCTGGTCGACTGGACTTGAGACCCAACGCGAGGGATCCGAGATGGTCGAATAGCAAAGGGGCCGCTATCACCTAACTCGGTGGTCGTTCGCAGCATGCTTTGAACGGCATTGGAACGGAGAGAGGTGGACACCGCGGGGGCGGCATTGTGTGGTTTGGGATCAGTAGAGGAGACATCTTTCCGCACATTGGGATGGATCTCTTCGAGAGGCATCACGGACGGGTGTGGTCCATGCCGCTGGGTACGGAGAACTTGAGCAGCGGGCGAAAGAGACTGCTTGGGATTGGGAGGGAGAGAGAGTCAGATGAGACAACGGGGACACTTGACGTTAAAGGCGCAGGCAAGAGATGGGGAGAGAAGGAGGAGAGGAACAAATGCCCCGGCTGTTGCTGCTGAGAAGAGAAGGCGCCACTGCAGGAGGGCAGGAGGAAGGTGCTTGGCAGCCACCAGGCGGCAGTGCCAGAGGGAAGGAACAGAAACCAGACACCAGACTGGGAGTTTTGAAGAAACAGGAAAGAACGAGCCAGAATCATAACAACAGCACAGCACGGCCATGACTTGGAGTGTGCCTAGCACGGGCACCCACACACCCACACCCACAAAAGAGTCCACTGAAAAGTGACTCGATCCCAGAGAAGAGTAGAAGAGTGCATACACACCGTGACAGAGAGAGATACCAGCGTAGGTCGGTGGAAATACGCATACGGGAGCCTCGCCGCCCCTGATGAATCTGATATTCTCGTTCTCACCTGCAGAACCCATCTGGAGTTGGTTCACGTCGGCATCATGCCAATCCCACCTCCACTGCGTCCACCTCTGCTGCCCTTGGCCACAAAGCTGCCTAGCCCCGTTGTGCTGGCATTTGAACGTGTACTAGCATCGCTCTTTTTCTTCCTCCCGAACCCGCTGCCCCCTTTCGCCTTTGCTCTGGTACTGCCGCCACCGCGCCGTGACCCGCGAGAACCGCGCCTAGTCCATGATCCCGATCCCGACCCCTGTCTGGGCTGCGACTGGGACTTCTTCGATCGGACCTGCTGGCCCTTGGGGCTGAAGGTGGGCAATTGGGACACTGCACGTCCGTCAGTAAACTTATGATAGATAATGTTGTCACACAAGGGTTCTCACTCTGTTCATTGAATTGACGGACTTCATCCGGTATGCTGAAATAGTGACTGTCTTCAGATTCATCCGCATCCATATCGCTTTGTAAAAACCGTCCTGTCTCAGCGTCGTCATCGCTGATCTCTACCACTGTTTGATGGTTAGGATCATCAGGTCGGCCCTCCTGCGCTCGCATCATTGCTTCGTAGTTGTCGTAAGCCGCCGTAATCAGTCGGAGCAGCGGCGGTCCCAGTCGCCGGAACATTTCAGGGTTCAGACCGGTCAATTCCTGAAGTTCTTCTTGGCTTTGCGGAAATTGAATGGCAATTTGCCGTAGGACTCTGTCGGTTACCGGCTTTTGGCGAAGGCCTTTCGCAATGACTTGGCGCTCGACCTCCTTTTTCGCCTTTTCAACAAAGTCTTCCAAGATGTGCTGGTGAATCTCGTTGAGAGAGCCTATGTCGTCGTCGGCGGTGATTGGCGGACCTACAGCAGATTTCTTATTGCCGCGCTGGGGGATGAAAATCTCTTCGTTGTCGCTTGACTGACCAGCAAATGCTTCCTCCTCCGAGTCCAACGGCCGATTTCCACGGACAAGTTTTCGACGGGAGCGAGGCTGCAACGGCGATGAGACGTTTGTCGAAGCCGGATAGTCGTCTGCGGGTGGCTTGCCGACTGTCTTGGGCGTCTTGTTTCGGCTCTTCTGTACAGAGACTTTGGCTGATGGCTTGCCCCGTGGCGAAACCAGAACTTGGATCTTCAGTGGTCGTCGGCCTTCCAAAAAGTCGTGAGACTTTGGCCCCACCTGGACACACTGCGTGGCAAACCCGGCATCGTTTTTCTTGTTGTACTGCATCAATGCGTCTTCCATGATGAGCCGGTAGAAAAGGCGTTCGACGTCACCTCTCTCCAACTCGGCACCCAAGCCATACTCGCGGAGTTGGTCGTGTCCACACTGGAGCATTTTTCTGTTCGGTTTGCCTCCGCGATACAGGTCGGCACAATGCAAGACTGTAACGTTATCACGAGATATCTGCTGGACGAGGCGTATTGCATTGTGAGCATGCTCTGAGAAATCATGCGTTTCGAACGTACTGCTGGAGGCGCAGTTGTCGCACCCATTCCGGCAATCCCTTGGGTCAAACCGTTCATTGAAATAGTCGAGAACTTGGAACCTGCGGCAGTCACTGCGATTCTCACAGAACTGAACGACATTCCGCAAGAGACTCCTCTGATGCTCTTTTTGCTGCATGCTGCTGTTCTCATTCGTGTCAATCATATGTATCAAGGAAGCTGTGTCGCCATAACCGTAATACAAATAACAGCCGGATCTGTTGCCATCTCGACCGGCTCGGCCAGTCTCTTGATAGTACCCTTCCAAGCTCTTGGGAATGGTGTGATGGATGACGAATCGGACATCTGGCTTGTCAATGCCCATTCCGAATGCAATGGTGGCCACGATCACTTTGAAGTCGCCGGCCTGCCATTTTTTCTGAATATCGATTCTCTCCTCGGATGGCAGACCAGCGTGGTAATGATGCGCCTCGATTCCGTAGTCTTTGCACAGCTGTTCAGCCACCTGTTCGCAATGTTTCCGTGATAGACAATAAACGATGCCGGCTTGACCTTCGTAGGACCTATTGATCGTGTCTGCTATACTCTCAAGCACAGCCTTGCCCTTGCCCTTCTTTCTTACTTCATACGTGAGGTTTGGTCTGTTGAAGCTCTGAGTGAATATCTCGCACTCCTCCATGCCCAGACACTGTATGACATCGAACTTGACATTCTCCGTGGCCGTGGCTGTCAAGGCCATAATCGGCGCATTTGGGAAACGAGCGCGAAACTCCCCAAGCGCTTTATAATCTGGTCGAAAGTCATGTCCCCACTGGCTAACACAGTGGGCCTCGTCGATCACAATACGGGCTAGTAACCTCCGTTTGTACAGGGACTCAAAGGCCTGGATTATGTGGTGATTTGAGCCCACCATTTCAGGGGTCACATATAGAAGCTGAATATAGTCATGAGCATTGGGGTTCTTGAGTCTCTGGAGAATATTCGATCGGTGTTCCGCCGTTGTCTGACCATTGATCAAGAAAGCCTGGATGCGCAATTTGTGCAAATGGTCCACCTGGTCCTGCATCAAACTCAGCAAGGGAGAGATCACTATAGTTACACCGCGTGTATGGCCGCTGTGTACGATCGATGGGAGTTGATAGCAGAGAGACTTCCCGCCACCGGTAGGCATCAGGACGAATGCATCTTTGCCGCTCAAGGTGGCATTGATGGCTTCGAGTTGATTTTGGCGAAATCCATGGAGATGGAACCTTTTCTTCAAAGCCGAAGCAACATCCTTCGACCATGGGTGTTGCATCAAAGCTGAATTGGAGGACGCTCCATGGGTACTAGCGGGTTTCTTTGGTGCTACTCTGCGGGGATTGTCGCTGACCTCACTCAGAGCAGCCCGGTTGCTCTCGTGGGGAGTCGATTTGAAGGCGGGCATGTTCTGTTCGATTTCCTCCATCATTTTGTACATCTCTTCATCGTCCATGTCATCCTCGAAATCGTCTTCCTCGAATGATAGATCTCGCGGGCTTCCCATGGTTCTAGTGAAGCTTCTGTCGTCACCTGGATCATACTCGTAAAGCATGCTCCGATTCCGGTTTGGAGATTCCGGGACCTGGGAGGTTGGTTGAAGAGGTCTTACACTCGGGGGCGGCATCGCAGATGGCACTGTGCGTGTTGGAGAACACGCTGGTGAGAAGATTGGGGCTGATGCCTGCATAATGAGGTGGGCAGTGTCGGACCGCTTCGCAAACGGTGTCTGCACAACAGACTGTGTTGATAAATGGCCAAGTTCCTTCGAATAAGGAGACATCTGCTGATTTACCTTTGGCGTCGAGGCGACCAGTACTTGTTGACCAGACATATCATCGAGTAGAGACCCAGACACACTTGGTCCCAAAGAGGCCTGCTCCGTAAAGTCACTCGTTGTGGACACCCCTGCTTGTTGAAGCAACTGGAACACCACCACTTCTCGAGCTTCAATCTCGTGCTTGACGCGGTTGATATCCATACAGAGTAATGCTAGGACATTCTCGGGATCATCCGGATTGATCTCGTGACCGGCTTCTTCCAATTCATCACGTCGCTCAAGCATACGCCTCCGCTGGTCCTGCAATCTCGATATTGAAGAATGTTCCTCTAGCAATTGTGTAGCTGCTGTGATCTTTGTTGCAATTGTCTTCTTTTTCTCCTTTAATGCGTCAGATACAACATTAAATTCACACATCTCATCCATAATTTGGCGGTTCACGGTTTTCTTTGACTTTTCAAGCCGTTCCAGGAGCCCTTTGCACTGTTCGCGTCCATTGACGACGAAACTACCGACAACACGCCTCTGTTCCTGCGCCAGAAGACCCGTCGAGTCGATACTTGAGCAGCTGCCTTGGAGTGTATTGTCACGCTTCGGACTAGATTGGCTGAGCAGAAGAGCCTTGGGACTCCGAGTAGGCGATTTCTGCGATGACAACAAACTGCCCTGTGCCTCTTGATATCCCGATGCTCGAGGAGGATGGTTCGATTCCCTTGCGAATGTCTGTGAACCACCGGCGTGATGGTGAAGGTCATCTTCGAATTCCAAGTCGGTACTTTCCACCGGCTTCCGCTTGGGCTTCAATTCTAGACCGAAGTTATCCTCATCATCAGAATCTGGAACAACGTTCCGTATTCTCTGCACGCGACTTTGTTGGGGGGGAAGGTGAGGCCAAGTCCTATCGGTAGTGGGGTGCAACGGCTGTAAAGGGACTGGATCATCCGGTATTTCTCCAATGTCAACATCCGGGAATATGTCCTCTTCCTTTACCGGCTTCCTTACAATCCGGGCCGTTGCAGGGCTCAATCCAACTTCGGCCTGAATATGGTCTCCCTCCGAGGCTTGGGTTTGGCTTGCACGGAAAGGATATGTCTTCGGGGGACTTCGCTTATCTAGACGCTTCTTTGTACTTCGAGCGGATCGAGGAGAGAATAGATCCTCATGAAACTCCTCGCTCTTTCTTTTCTTCCCTTTCTTTTTCGGCAATGGCTCAACCCGAGTAGCAGAGTCTTCTCTCCATAGAGGTATCGGGGGACCGAAGTCGCCGAAGGAAGAAGTGGTGAGGTCTTCTGCGGCGAGGTCAATGTCGTCAATATCAAGGATGTCATGAGAATCGTCGAACTTGATGTCGTCAAAACTCGTCACGGGTGTTCTTGGACGTGGGCTGGGTTGAGTCTTGGAAGGGCCTAGGATGTTCTGCCTGGCCCTCCTCCGCGTCGGCTCGCAGGTTTCTGAGGCTCGAGATGGGTCGGGAGTCGGCAAGCCAGAGGTATGGTTTAATTGTGAAAGTAGCTTTGTTCTGGGTTGGATTTGGGGCGCAAGCTGCAACCTTGCCATCTCATCATCTGCCAACACAGGCTCATCGTCGTCGCCAATCCCCGCATCAGCAACAGCAGAAATATGCGTCAGAGAACCAAACGAGTGCGGATTCTGTAGAAGCCATGCGAGACAGCGGCTGAGGTTGTTCTTGGTCATAGGTACGGCGCATCTTGCGTCGGTAGTGTCGCTGGGAAACGAATTGGTATACTCAAGTGGACAGTGGCGGGCAAAGTACGTAGTCTAGATGTTGCTCTGCTCGGGTCCAGGATCCACTTAACGCGTCGCGGAGACGCGCCCAGTCCAGTGACCCAGTCACCAGTTAGGTGCCAGTGACGCAGATAGCACTGGCTTACCTAATTGTCGACAACTTAATTTCCTGATCACGTGGAGCGACAAAAAGTCGAACCGAGTATACTAGGTGAGGACTCGTGCAGGAATCATGCCTCCCACGGTCAGGGTTCTCTCTCCATGCCTAGGTAGGATAGTCCAATGTTGTCTGTCTTTGTTGGAAGACGCATCAACATCAGTGAGCCTCTAAAAACTGACCTTGCCTCTACCCGAGGACAAGCCACAGAGGCAGTGCCCTTTCAAGTCTCAAAATAGGCCTCTGGACTCGACTGCTCTGTGACATCGTGAGGAGGCATGGCGAAGAACAAGAAGGCAAAGAGCGCCGAGGCAAAGGCCGAAGCAAAGGCTCGAGTGCAGGCAAAACAGTCGAGAAAAGCAGCCAAGGGGGAGAAGAAGAATAAAACGAAAGCGGCTGCCCTGAATGCCGACTCGGACGCTGACGACGATGTCGACCTCGACGCCGTCCTGGCGGCTTACGCCGAGGAACAGGCCAAGTTCTTGAAGGTGACAGAACAGCCCTGCGGCCCTCCCAGCCCGAGGTCATCCGGCACCCTGGTGGCGTCGCCGTCCAACAGGAACGAGCTCTTCCTATTTGGCGGCGAGTACCACGACGGGAGCACGGCGTCGTTCTACAACGACCTCTTTGTCTACCTCGTCGACAAAGGTGAGTGGCACCAGGTCTCCTCTGGGAACAGCCCGTTGCCTCGGAGCGGCCATGCAGCCTGCCGGGGCGGCAACACCGGCGGCATATATGTGTCCGGAGGCGAGTTTTCGTCACCCAAGCAGAACCAGTTCTACCATTACCATGACTTTTGGCATCTGGATACCGAGACCCGAGAGTGGACGAAACTTGAGCCACGCGCCAAGGGTAAAATTCCACCAGCTCGTAGCGGCCACAGAATGACCTACTTCAAGAACTACATTGTCCTCTTCGGCGGGTTCCAGGACACATCTCAGCAGACGAGGTATCTGAATGATCTCTGGATCTACGACTGCAAGGAGAACATCTGGCACGAAATGAAGGCCCCAACGGCGTCCCAGAAGCCTGACCCGCGCTCTTCGTTCAGCTTTCTCCCGCACGAGACCGGCGCCGTCCTCTACGGAGGCTACTCGCGCGTCAAGGCCACGGCCACAAGCGGGAAACAGGGAAAAGGGAGCGGGCCTTTGGTGCGCAACATCCTCAAGCCACATGTACATCAGGATTCCTGGTTTCTTCGAATCACGCCTCCTGCCGCAGAGGCTCCAAGCGGGACGCCACCGACCCTACGCTGGGAACGGCGCAAGAGGCCTGCAAACGCGCCTAACCCACCACGTGCGGGTACCACAATGTCTTACCATAAAGGCCGTGGGGTTGCCTTTGGTGGCGTCCACGATGTGGAGGAAAGCGAGGAGGGAATCGAGAGCGAATTCTTCAATGACTTGTTCATCTGGAATGTTGATCGGAACCGCTTCTTTCCTCTCACATTGAGACGCCCGAAGACTGGAGGAAAGAAACAGACACAAGCACCCCGAGGCCGAGACCGGGGAAAGGCGGACGAGGAAGAACTCTTGCGGAATCTAGCAGCATTGCAGACCAAGGGATCAATCTCGGCAGCAGAAACAAGGGAAATAGAACAGGTTCGTCATGACGACGAACCTGAGCCCACAAAGAAAGACGTCCCCGTGCGATTCGAGATGCCTCACCCACGCTTTAACGCCCAGCTCTGTGTTCAGGACGACGTTCTGTACATATTCGGCGGCACCTTTGAGAAGAAGGACCTGGAGATCACCTTTTCAGATCTCTATGCAGTGGATCTCGGCAAGCTTGACGGCGTCAGGGAACTCTATTACACGGAGCCTGTCAATTGGAACGTGACCAGCCAAGAGAGCGACGATGAGATGGCCGACGATGATGAAGAGGAGGACGATTCAGATATGGATTCTGATGACGAGGACAACGACTATATGTCGGTCGATGCGCCATCGACGGCACCGACAGAAGTGACTGTCCCACCCATAGAACCGGAGGCGGCCACGGAGACCGAGCCCGAAACAAGCGCAAAGCAGGACTCGCGGCCCTTCCCCCGTCCGTTTGAGAGTCTGAGAGACTTTTACGCACGAACCTCGGAGGAATGGCAGGGGCTTGTACTTGAATCCAAAAGGGCGAGGGCTACCGCGTCCACGCTCGGGGAGCAATCCGTGAAGGAGATCCGGAAGGCAGCCTTCGAGCAGGCAGAGGAGAGATGGTGGGATTGCAGAGAGGAGGTCCGCAACCTGGAGGACGAACAAGAAGCAGCAGGCATCGGGGAGGTTATCAGCATGGCCGAACGCGGTACAGAGAGTGCAGCTGCAAGACGGCGCTGAAGCAGAAATCTTCCACAGCAACTCTAGGATATGAGGCTTAGATCGCTTTATGCCATCATCCCGTAAGGCGAGGAGAGCCTTTACCATACAGTATCCGCTGTCTCTTCACGCATAGCATTGGTGCAGCAGGTTGGTGATGAAGGTCTTGCAAAGTCCGCCGCTGTCCCGGGTGGTTACCATCTCGACTGTAAATACATTGTTGTACAGAAAATGAGGACTGTAGTCATTTCCTACTCTACTTTTTCTCTCTTTCCCCTGAATTTATCCTTCAATGAGACAATAGCGCCCCGAACTTTCCTGACCAGTCCTCGAACCTTTGTATCTCCCACCTCGTCCGCACCCACGAAACGCCTAACCATGAGATTGTATATACTTCCAAATGCAAGAGCCATCACTGTACTTGTCAGAATGATGACATTGTACGGCATGCTGAAATCCGGGGTGGGCAGGGGTAACAACAAGCTTGTTGTCCTAATGTACACGTCGTTGGACTGTCCGTCCTCATTGGTGGCCTCCAGGATTCGTATGACTGCCGGAGCGACATTGAACCCCCGATTGGCATCTGGGGGGTACTCGGTGTATCGTAGGATTGCTTTCTCGAAGTCGTAGGTGAGCATGACTGTGCTCGCTGGGGGCACAGACATGACAAGTTCAAGCTGGGTGCCTCTGTTCCGATCGATAGCAGGGCGGTAGTACATGTCGTTCATGATCTGCCAGTCGAACGGAAACTCGGTGCGCGTTACCTGTGCTTTCAACGTATGCACAAACGGCCGCATGAACCAAGGTAGACTCTCGAAATAAACAAACCTCACGGGCTCCGTCGGCGAAGGGTTGGTGAAGATCGTGCGCATCCCTCCTCGGGCTGCTCCATGGCCTGTTATTGTCCTCTCTGCCCTCAGCAGCTCATGGCCAAGTTCCGCTTTGGTGCCGACGGTCTGCTGTGGGAGCTCAATATCGAACTCCTCAAACGGCATTAACTGGTAGCACCTTGACTCTGGCTGGCCCGGATCCGTTTTGACCTCGAATCCACTGACACCAATCAAGACCATGCGTTCATGGGGAACGTTCAAGCATACGGATTTTGCCTCCGGGCCTTCAGACTCTGCGAGTGGACACGCCCCAGCCATCGTTCGCCCAAAGACCTCCTTCAAAGACCATGGCGTTTCATCGACCATATCACGAGGATAACAAGTGTCTTGAGAATGATAAGGCTTAGTCTCGTCGCACACGAGCTGCTCTACCGGAACTGGTCTTGGGATTGGATTGTCTCGAGGGCGTTTGGACCGCTCAATGTCGAGAACCACATCAATCGTCTCGCTAATCTCCATCTGGCACTCTTCAACTCCAGGGGTACATTTTGGCCTGACATCAATGGCCATGCTCTGCCAAGAGGCATCGAATACTTTGTGACCATCCAGTAGACTCGATATGCCCGCCTTTCCTTTGCATGGAAGGAGTTTGATGAATGGAGTTAGATTTTCTGTGCATACCACTTCTCCCGGAAGTACACCGTGTAGAAGATGGAGGTGTTGGCCGTCATCCCCGTACGCGCCCAACGGCTGAAATGACAAGGCTGGTTTGGTAGTCCGAGTCGAATCGATGAAGTTTAACGACGCGCAGAATAGACCTGAGAGGGACTGGGTCAAAGTCGCCCATTTTTCGACAGCCTCATCTTCTGATGTCGCCTCGATCCACGCCCACAGCTCAACTCCTGTGCCGCCTTCTTTCGTGCCATTCCATGGTCGCGCGCCCCAGGTCTCTGGATCCCAGCGTCCAGTAGTGAATCTTAGATGGAGCTCTTTCGTGTCTGCATGTTTTAACGCCTGTCCTAGGGACCGGGGGAAATATCTGTAGTTCTGCGCCTCGTATTCTGTTATGGTCTCGTTTGCCCGGAAGTCAAAGGACGCGAGAAGAGAGCCCAGCGGAAGGGGCGTCAGGGTCAGTCGCTCGAAGTAATCGGAGGCGAAGGCGCTCAAAGCGAAAAGGGCAACAGCGAAGAGAAGGAAAAGAGACCGGGACATGCCGGCATCATCACAAGGAGGCTCACCAGAACATGTCACGTTGAGACGCAGTCAAAGGCGGCAGTATACTACAAGGGGTTCTTCGAGGTGAGCGCGGTTGAAGACGACACTTTGGTGTGACCGCAGGACGGATTTGCCGCAGTTCTACCGCAAACCCTCGCTCCACTTACATCTTTGCATATGCGGACGGACGACGCTTTCCAACACCAGCCCACGCCCTCTTTTCCGATCAACGTTCTTCACAGTAGCTCGGACAGACAAGGCTCAAAGAGCTAACAACCGGTCCATCCATTGCCTCGAAGCCTTATCTAACCAAGTGCAGAGCAGCGAGGCCACGCCAACATGGCCGCCGAACAGCGCAAGCTGCTCGAGCAGCTGATGGGCGACCAATATATGGGCACCGGCAGCTCGTCAAGGAGCGCGAGTCTGACGCTTACCTCCCCCACTGTCTGCCGCTCATATTTGGCTGGTACATGTCCGCACGACCTGTTCACGAACACGAAGCAAGATCTGGGCCCGTGTCCGAAAGCGCATCCCGAGAACCTGAAGATTGAGTACGAAGGCCTCAGCCCCGCGGAGAAAGCGAAATATGGTTTTGAATACGACTACATGCGGGATGTGCAGAAATACATCGACGACTGCAATCGCAGGATAGACCAGGCACAGCGGCGGCTAGAGAAGACGCCAGACGAGATTAGACAGACCAACAACCTGCTAAAGACGATATCGGATCTCACAAAGACTATCAACACGGGTCTGCTAGAAGTCAACTGCCTTGCGGAGATTGGTTCCGTGTCACTGGCATGCTCGGAATTCTATAAAGTGCGGACAGCCAAGCTGGCAAAAGAGCAGGCAGAACGGGATCTCAAGGCGCTCTCAGACACGAGTGGCCCCTCGGGGCATCAGAAATTGCAAGTCTGCGATGTCTGCGGCGCGTACTTGTCACGGCTGGACAATGACAGGCGATTGGCCGACCACTTTTATGGCAAGATGCACCTGGGGTATGCTCAGATGCGCCGGACATACGAGCAGTTACAAAAGGAATTGAAGGGCCGACCGCCGCCTTTGAGACAAGACGAGAGCAGTGCTGCTGGTCCACGAGGGTACGATGATAGCGGGTACGGCGATGGGGGAGGCGGTTGGGGTGGCCGCGGAGGTTATGGAGGGCGAGGCGGGTATAGGGGAGGGGCAGGCTATCGCGGACGAGGTAGAGGAAGATGGTAAGATGACCCTATGGCGTTGGGAGACGGTGTATGGATGGGGAAAAGGCGTTTGGGGGGCTCGTCACTGGTTCTTATTTCGCTCTGAATCTGCCCAAAATTCTGTATGAGGCATATGCTCGAGATACCCACTGGCACGTCAACAGGTCATGCCCAACAACAAAAGGTCCACTGCCGCTTGAACGCTAGGATGCATAGAAGTCTTTTCACAAGAGACCAACAAAATAATTCATAACGTCTGTTCTGTCCCAGGCTGCTTTTATATGCCTCATCAATCCAAGGTGTCAGGGCTTGCCCGCTTTCTCCAGTGCCTCGCTGGACTCGACCTGCTCCGCCCAACTACCCGCATTGTCCCCCGAAGCGGAATCCAGTCTTTGCGGGGCTGGTCTTGAAGTACTCGTAGTGGTGTTGTTTGTTGCCTCTTCCCGCGTGGAGGCTGGAACAGGCAGAGCAGGGAAATCCTCGTTGACAGACCAAGCGGACTGCTGATGCCCGGGTCGGTTGCTGTCATGACCAAACCCTCCGCCTCTTCCAGGACCATCCCGGCCCCGTCCTCGCCCACCTCTGCCCCGGCCTCTCCCTCTCCCGCGGCCTCGGTCATCATGCCACTCGTACATCCTGAGATCGTCCTGTTCAGCTTGAAAGTGTTGCTCTGGCGTCATGCTGCTTTGGAACCTCCGGGGCCCACCCCGTCCGTTCTGTGCGGTCTTAAAATCCTCCTCATTCTTGCCGGCGTCCCACTCCCGCCCGCCCATAACGGCCATTTTACGTTGTCGATTCTTTTCTCGCTCCTTGTCCATTACTTTCCGCACGGCGCGGTCTTTCTCCCGCGTCTCATTCGCCACGCGCTCCCGTTCTTCGAAGCTCGCGGCGTCTGCCTGCGCTCGCGCATGGGCAGCCGCCAGGTTCTGTGACCTCTCTTTTGCAGCGGCGAGTTTAGCACTGAGTTCTTCCTCTGTTAGCTTGGGTTTTCGCACCCCGCCTGTCGCCGTGCGGTCGCCCCGCACAGCCGGAGGACGAGCATTGGTTGCGTTGGCAGGTCCGGACGCTGAATTCGAGACGGCGGTTGTAGGATCTCCTTCTCCCTCTTGAATCGCTGGGTCGAGGCTTGTTCCAACCTCTGAAGCGGTTGCTGTGTCCTTGGACAGTGGCTCCTCACTTGGCTCCTGCGTAGATGGATCTGTCGTTGTAGGCCTCGTGGGCTTTGTCGCCCATTTGGAATCTGCCAATCCACCTCTCTTGTTCGTGCCTCCTCGGCCAGGGCCAGGTGCTCCCCTTGTCCTTGACTTGGGCTTAAACCCTGGAAATGTCGTCTCCCGGGGCTCTGATACAGCCTGCTCTGCAGGCTTGAGTTCAACAGGAGGGGGTGGTGGTGGTGTTTCGAGCGAGACTTGTTCCAATTGAGCTGCAACTTTCTCTGGTGATGGAGGGGCGTCGAAAGGCACGATTTCGTCGTCGAAGAGATCGTCGTCGCCGCGTGATTGTGAGAAGTCTTCCATTTCCACGGGATGCAAGGTCAAAAGAGTGAACGTTTTCCCCAACGAATATATTGCTGTGAAAGGAAGCTATCATGAACTATGACAATACTTGTATCCGTACACGGGATTGGATTGTAGCAATGATCCTGCCACGCATACAATGGTGGTCCCAGAGATCAGACGCAACATGTCACTTGGCATTGCTCCGCACCACTGGCAAAAAAGTTGGGGAAGCCTCCTAAGCCTAAGCCTCGAGGCTGCCCAGTTCAGGAGGTTTCGCAGGGCTCAGGCCCAGGCTTGCTTCGATCAAGGCCAACAAGAGATTTCAAAAGCAGGTTTCATTTTATTTTATCTTTACAGTGGAGCTATCCCTTACAGACCGACTCTAGAGGCTGATCCACATGATGAGATGTATCTAAGGCCAGCAATATTCGCCTTCAAGGTATCGAATCGCTGTCACCCCCTAGAAAGGTGGTAACCAGAAAGGATAGCCGCCATTCTTGACTCTGAAAATACTTAGCAAGAAGCTATAGACCCCAAAGAGGATTGAAGACCAGATTATGACGGCAACTTGTTGGGTGCGAGGATCTTTGATTCGCGGCACTCTGAGGGCTAGATTGATTGTGGCAAACGCGAGCAAGGCATCTAGTTGACGTTAGCGGAGCGCGAGCTTTCCGTATAGAGCCATACTTACACATAGCAGCAACAATCTGAGTCTCCATGCCATACTGGCTTTGAAACCCTGGAGCAAAATACGTGATACCGCCGCGTCCATTTCCAGTAACGTACGGCACTCTTCGGATATGGTTGAACATGTGTCCGCTTGTGAAGAGCAGAATCATGATCAGACTGATACCAGCCCACAGGTTACGGTTCTGAATGATGGGGGTCACATAGGGGTATGCCACGGTAATGAAAGTAAATGCCCCCAAGAGAATTGTGATCGAGGCTCCAATCCTGGCATAGTTGATAGGGCGCGAGATCGAAGGGTAGTCGCCAGGAGGCAGGTGCCTCAGAAGCCAATTGCGGATGTTGTCGGCAGTTTGAGGACCGTGAAATTCGAGGCGGACAGGCTGGCCATCTGGTTTCGCGTTTGGCCCGATGGTAGGAGGGAAGAACAAGAGGACAGGTGCGGTCTGAAGTTGAAGCTATGTCTCGCTTAGCAAAGCCCTCGTCGCGGGTGTGGGTATTAACTTACCTTCATAAAGACGTTTCTGCCATTATCGAAATCAATCGTGCTGAGGAGCAGTTTGTGTTCTCCCTTGCGATCACCCCTCTGCCAACTGCGGCCCAGTATGCTCCATTCCGGATCGAACTCTCGACACACGCCGCACGCGTATCTTGCGTCTCGAGCTGTGAGAAGCACAGCCAACGAGTAGTCGCGAGGTGAGGTAGTCAGGTCATTGTATCCTTTCTCGTCCAATTCAAAGGGTGCGGAGGAAGCTTGTTTGGCAAAGTAGGTGTCAAATTTATTCGTGGTTGCCTTTTTGGCGGCGACCGCAGTCCAGGACAGCGCTGTCAGCGCCAGCAACTTTAGAAAACGCATTGCCGATGCTTGAGTTGGGGTTGGGTCTGCTGGACGGTGCAAGTTCACCAGGTCGCTGATCCAGCGTGGCCTCATTGCGGCGGTACCAGCAGCTACGGCGGAGCCCTGCGCTTTGTAGGGCGGAGCATAAGAATCTAGCCAATATCAGAGCTGCCAGCCTTGCAGCTCTATCGACAACGCGAGTCACGCCCCTGATCATGATGGCGACGAGATATATATATGATATAGTTCGGCCAGGCTGAGTCTGGCTGATGTGTTCGTACTGGTCAATAGCACGATCACACAGTTGATAAGTGAAGGTGCACCTATTCTCGCCCACTGTCGACTCTTCAAGCTGGGAATCCAACATACAGAGCATCAATAGACCAGCCTTGGGTCTCGCAAGTTTATTTTCCAGTCGAGTCTGGCCATTATCTGAATGTTGTGGCGTGATAGTAGATCGTAGCATTTAGACACCGCCAATCGACAGAAATGACCAAAACCTCGCGTGCAGCCTGAGGCATCAAACACGTGCCAAGTCCTCAGCCTGCGGTACCGAGTGTTATTCACTGGAAATCCATACAATAGCACCCGCCTAGCACTTTTAAAAATAAATGAGAGGTTATGTTTTGTAAACGCAGAATTCCTTCAACAATTCCCCTTGGTGAGGTCAGGAAGGCCTTTTCACCCACCCTGGGGCAGTTTGGAACTGGGCTCAGCGGTACAAGTAAGCTGCTGCTGACCCCTCTGTCTAAGCCCACTACGATAGTCTCGACATTAGACGTCTGGGGTGTGGTATCAGACCTGGGTTCTCCTTCACTGCTGAAGGATTGAGTATACCGGGGGTTCCGACCTGACGAAACGATCGATATAAAAGAATCCTCCTCTTCAACTGGGGGGTTTCCCTCGATTCGAACCTCTACCACCAAGCCTGTGGTAGGGTTTCGAATTAGAGTTTTTGTTTCTCCCAAAAAGTCTCGGATTCTTTTTTGCTGTCCACAGTGAGATTCGAACACTTCGTAATGTGCGCTGAGCAATGAAGCCAAGGATGAGCGCGAAATACCTACCGTGTAGTACTCCGTACTTGGGCGTGATTCTGCCGGTACCTAGTTTGATGTACACTCTCGGGTGAAAGAAAGACAGATACAAGTGTATCACTCAACAAATACTGGCCTAGCTGCTCTTCATAGACTTCAACTTCAATCTATCTCCTTTCGCATCCCTTAGCAATCTCTTTCTGTCATCCTCAGGATCGTTTCGATAAAGCCCCGGTACCGATCGGCTTGGTTCGAGTCTGCGTCGAGAGCACTCAATTCCGCAAGGATATGACAATGTTGATTTCTCTGCCGCCGAGGGTCCAAGATACTTGAGAGAAAATAGTACAATCCGTCCAAATTCGAGAGCTGTTCGGCAGTCAAGTACCCAGACCCTTGAAACAAATCCGAATGGAATCATTGGGAAGAAGATATGACCAATTTTATTAAGACATTCCAGAGCGGGAATACCTAGCACGAAACATTGGGAGATTCCTGTGGACGCAAGCCGAAGGAATTGATATGGAGAGCGACAGATACAAGGGCATGGTGAAACGAGCTGTTCTTCTTGAACTAAATGAATTGTCATCTGCAGGCTGAAACGACGGTCCTCTGCTAGGTAGTTATTCTTCAAGTTGTCGCTGGTACGTGAACATAGCAAAATAATGAGATGGAAAGGTCGCTAACATGAACAGATTGGCGCCTGAAGTTGTCTTGTCAGTGGTCAATTTGGCCCTGATTATTGGCGGGTAATTACTGACCGACTACGGAGTACGGAGTACTACCAGGTAGTTACTGCGACCTCACTCGGCAGAAGTTCGATCTGACCATCTTGGTCTACTCTGTGAAGAGTATTGTGACCGCCATCCCATTCCTCCACCATTGCTCCGTGAGATGTTGGCGATGCTGCAGAAGGCGCCGAACACATTCCTTGATTATTGCCGCCGCGTCCCTTAATGTCGCCGTCGATTGCTTTCTACCCGTACCCCGAAACATGGGCGTGATCCCCAGACGCCTGCGCAAGCATGTTAGGACTACTCTTATTACCGCCATCCTTCTGATAACCCTTTTCGACGTCGTCGGCTACCATCGCCTAAGCATAGATACAACGGCCAATAATAGAGAAGCAGGGGCCGGGACGCAAAAGATATTTATTGCAAGCATACATTGGAATAACGAAGCTGTTCTCCGAGGATACTGGAATACGGCGGTCCTTGCACTGGCCAAACAATTTGGGGTCGAGAATGTATACATCTCAGTGTACGAGAGCGGGAGTTGGGACGACTCCAAGGGGGCACTGCGCGAACTTGACCAACAGCTGGACAAACTGGGAGTGAACCGGACGGTTGTTCTCGACAAGACGACGCATCAGGATGAAATATCCCAGCAACCGGGGCCGTCAGGATGGATTGATACGCCCAGATATATGCGTGAATTAAGGCGGATTCCTTACCTATCTCGACTGCGGAACTTGTCCTTGTCACCTTTGGAAACACTGCGACAATCCGGCGTGGTGTTTGACAAGATTTTGTTTCTTAATGATGTCGTGTTCGAGGTAGATGACGTGCTGGCTCTACTCGCCACAAACGGCGGCAACTATGCTGCTGCTTGCTCTCTGGATTTTGCCCGACCTCCTCAATATTACGATACATTTGCATTGAGAGACTTGGAAGGGCACGAAACCATCATGCAAACCTGGCCTTACTTCCGTTCATGGAGATCACGAAGTGCTATCAAGCAGAACAAACCAGTTCCGGTGACGAGTTGTTGGAATGGGATGGTCTCCATGGATGCCGGACCATTCTACGGTAGCACTGGCATGACCACCAGCTCGCTTCAATTCCGTGGGATTGCCGACAGCCTTGCTCAAACCCACCTTGAAGCTTCCGAATGCTGCCTCATTCATCAAGACAATCCAATCTCGGCGATAAAGGGCGTTTGGTTGAACCCGAATGTTCGGGTTGGGTATAACAAACCTGCATATGATCTGGTTAACTCGGCAACCCACAGGATGTCGCTATTGGGATATCTGCGGGCGTCTTGGGAAAATAGACTCCGTCGCTGGTTCACCTCGGATTGGTTGAAGAAGTGGGTGGTGCGCAAACGCCTTCAAAGTTGGGAACACACCGGTGTGGATAGATCGGAGAGAGGTGTTGACTGCCTGATCAACGAAATGCAGGTCTTGATATCAAATGGCTGGAAGCATTTATAGCCCCGATCAACCCTGGTTTGCATGTGAAGGCAGGCAAGCCGGAGCATGACTACTTGTCTGACCTTAGGATGGGGTTCCTTGTTGATCTGAACTACAACACCGGAACACCATCGTCTTCAGGGTGATTCCGCCACAGCGCCACTTCGTCGTCATCTCACATTATCCCAGTCTGAAGGGAGCAGTCTTTGGCCTAGGCACTCCGGGGGCAATTTCCCTGCCTGAGCGAACTGAAGACATCCCATCTCCGCGTAAAGCAGACAAGATTGCATCGTCTCGACAGAAGTTCATCAGACAATGCCTCGAGTGCTTCAAGACCATCCTCGATGAACGTCAGGACCATAGACGGCGGTGTGCTAGAGACGAAAACTGTGATGCCATGGTGCTCGGGAACTTGATCAAGCAATTGAATCAGGCAGGTCTATTCCCCATTCCAGCAGTGCACCTCCTAGTCGCCCAACTCGGTGTACGCGGAGGTTTGATTGAGACACAAATGCTCCAGATGCCATGGCCTGCCATAGGAGGAATGGCTAGCTACAAATGAAATCTCCATCTGATATCGTCGTCACCGAGCCACGGCGCATCGGCATCGCCACTGTACGACATGGCCTCTTTCCGCCGATTCTCTCTTCTCAGAGTCCACCACAGTGTGATGGTGACCACAATGTTGGCAATCAAGTATCCCAGTGCGAAGGAGTGGCCCAGGTAGTAGCGCGGTGCCGTCTCGGTGCGATAGAGCTGGGTGCCCAGCACAGCACCGAGATTTCCGATGGAGATCTGAAGAGCGTTGGCGATCGCTCGCTTGGTCTGCCCGCTGACGTTGTTGGCAGGCCAGGCAAGGGTCAGGGCGACAGCAGGGTAGATGCCGGCGGCGGCGAAGATGGTGCCCAGGTATGAGACGCCGGGTCGATGGTCGGACAATAGCAAGATATATCCCAGCACGGCGAGCGACGACGACGCCAGGATGAACGGGGTTCGCAGACGGTAGCGCTCCGAGAGCAATGCCAACGTGACAGTCAGAATGAATGCGATGGCGTACGGCGGGATGGTCATCAGCTGTGCCTGTGCAGAGGTATAGCCTAGAGAGGTGATGATGGAGGGCATGAACAGCGACAGCGTGTACAGGGGCAGCGAGAGGGTGTGGAAGCCAAAGGCATACAGAAACACCTTGACGTCGGTGAAGGCCTTGCGCACGTTCCGCCAGGCGAAACCCTCGTCGTGGGTGGCGTCGCTGTCGTCCCTGAGCCGTTGGTGGATGAACGCCCGCTCATCGTCGGTCAGGAATTTGGCGGTGCTGGGATAGTTGTAGACGAAGAAATACGACGCCGCCGACACAACCACGGTCAGCAAGCCTTCCTACCGAGTGAGGGCATCAGCATTCATTCGAATAAGATGGACGGGGACGACGAGGACAGCGACTTACCAAGATGAAAATCCAACGCCAGCCATTGTACCCGCCGACGCCACGCATATGTGCGATTCCCCAGGCCAGGATGCCGCCAAACGCGCCGGCCAGCGAGGCGGCACTGAAGAACAGTGCAACGCGAAAGTGGCGCTCGTTGCGCTTGTACCACATGGACAGATAAAAGACAATTCCGGGGAAGAGACCGGACTCAGCCACGCCCAAGAAGAAGCGGACGGCGAAGAAGCCGGCGCGGGACTGTGTGACGCCCATCAGAGTGGCGACGACGCCCCAGACGAGCGTCAGGGTTGGCAGCCAGGCACGCGGGGTCCAGAGCTTCAGCACGATGTTGCAGGGGACTTCGAACAGCACGTAGCCGATGAAGTAGAGCGTCAAGCCGGTGAGGTACTGGTCGCCCGTCATCTTGAGGTCTTTGGCCAGGCCTTCAATCCGAGCGTTGCCGACATTGCTTCGGTCGAGGAACGAGAGCAGGTACAGCAGCGTCAAGGCCGGAAGGAGGGTGAGGTCGAGCTTGCGCAGGAGAGCCCGTTCGTTGACGCCGCCCGCTGGGACTGGAACTTCCACGTCGGTCTCCTTGTCGATGGAGACGTCTACCGGGCCGGTGGCAGCATTGGACCCGGTCTGGTTTGTGTGGGAGACGCTGTCTTTTTCGCTGGGCGACGCCATGGTTGAAGCGAGGACGAAGAGATGGTCAGGGGCAGATTCGACTCGAGCGTCGACCGTCCTTTCGGCAACGTACACAGACACAGACACAGACGCAGACACAGATCCAGCAAGCGAGCAGGAATCAGGTCTAGGCCTCGAAAAGAATATTGATTGATTGGTCAACAGTCACTCACCCAGGCTGAAAGCGAGCTGGGGGTGATGTGTTGTGTACAGTATATGTTCTCGTCCGTATAGTAAAGTATCCTATCCGTACACCAGAGAGCAACGCACAGGAAAGCAGAGCAAAGGCGAAGCGAGGCCAAAGTACAATCGTTCTGGATACAGTATTTCGTTAATTTATTTGATTTCTATACCTGGTTTATATGCAGTGGCACCGGCACAATCATATCGATCGCCTCTTCCTTTCCATGTGCACACATCACAAATCACACATCCCCTGCCATTACGACATGGGGACGATGATGTATGTACTCCGTAGAGTTCAGAGATTCCGCAGTCCAATCCCAAATCCCCAAACACACCGCCGTCGTCGATATTCAACAGGCCCAGAGGGGTGTCGGAGCAAATAAAAACAAGCCCTGCCGACACCATCGCGACTGGAGATGGCGTGATCTGGCATTAGCCCTCGACGTTACGTTCGGGCCGTTGCCCCCTTAGCCCTGGCTAAGCCTTAAGGTATTCTCTCAGGGTTATGTGGGCTCGCTCAGGGCCCGATTGGTTCCTCGGGCCTGTCTGGAGTCCGCTTCTGCGCTGATCATGATCATGGGGGTCCATAGTTACATTCGTTTTGGCTGACGGGGGGCTTGTGGCTCGTGGCTCCTGGCTTATGGCTCATGTTTCCCACCTTCCTATATTAGAAGGAGGGAAAGTAGGAGGAAGAGCAAGTAGGAGGAAGAGAACAGAAAGATTCGTCACAAGGCTGTGTGGAAAGAAGGGAGAAGAGATCAGAAGAGACCAGACGCGCCGACGTTGGAATCCTCAGGAGCTCTGCCGTCGAATTTGTATACCGAGTCACGAGTACTAGGCAAAGTACAGGGTTCAGAAGCCCAGCAAAACAACCGAAGCCTCTGCGCACCCATGACCATGACTATAATAGCTACCCAGTAGCCTCTGCAAGGACCGGAGAACCTCTAGGACTTGATGCCGTTCATTGTCCATCAACATCAGCATGGCGTCTTATATTATGGCACACTGGTGTAATTGGCATGGCATAACAATTCCTCCCGTGTGCATGCGATAGTATCTATTGTTCTCCATACTCCAATCCTTGCCTAGCACGGAAAGATTTTAGCGTTGGCGAAGAAAGCGAGGCCATCTCCCATCTGTATTCATAGGCAGCCTCGCCATACATCGGATGCAATCCAAGAGCAACAAGGTCCGCTCCTTGACCACAACATGTGCTACCACCTGTCCAACATCATTTCCCCGGGCTGATGCCCAGAATGGCAATAGTAGACATGGGAAGCAACACCGGTCTTGGGTGTTTTTGCTGATTCTTTCTCTTTCTCTCCAGACAGAGGTATGTGTTATCTAATCTTTGGACTAAGGGCGTTTGTCATATGGATATGGGGGAGAAGGGATACAGTCAACCTCGGTGTCGGGCTCGGCGTCGGCGGCATCGGCTGCACAGGACAGCACGATACATATGCTTTATCCGGGGTCGGTGGAATCTTCTGTTCCAGCATTGCATGTATGTCCACCTGTGGCCGCATGTGAAGTGATCGATCCACTTCTCGCACATTTTCCAACCCGATCGCCCGTCGGTTTCGACTTATCAAGAGCGTGCGATCCAACTCTTTGGGTCCAACTCTTTGGGAGTTGGTGCAACATCGAAGCAGAGCAGACTGAATGGGAAGGGCTATTTATACTTGCCGGGCTGGGTTCGCCTTGATACGCGCAATCAACCTTCTAGTCATTGTACGGGATGCGAGGAGTGAGAGCGAAAAGTGCAAAGGTCAAAGGTCAAACGAGATGGCCGGCGTCATGAAACCTGTAAATCATCAACGGGAGGCAAGAGCGAGAGGCGAGAGGTGTGCGGCAGTCACCAGTCACCCAGACGTTTGAAGAATAGAGAACTCTGACTCCCTCTGCTTGCTCAGGTCCGCTGTCGTGTGCGTGATCTTACTGGATCGTCGAGACTGTGAAACTCACTGAAGATTGGTGCCTTGATATGTCATATGTCTCTGGAAAGTCAACGTCCGCTCCTTGACGTGCGGATATACCCCGTAGATATATGAAACGCCGGTCAATGAGTCAAGCTCGACGACTTCATAGACGAAGTATTGCTACGGCGCCACCTTTTGCGGAATTGCGCAATTGTCATCAGCTCCGAATGCTCCGCCGTTACACCAAGGGCCGATTTAAGCGACCGGGCCGACGCCCGCCGTGGACGGACGGTCACTAACTTCACGGTTATAACAACATGAAGAGACGAGAACAAGTGCGGGATGACTTATATAGGGGAAACAACGGTTGTATTATTGTTCAATTCGGCTACTTACTAGTGGTTTTCTTCAAGATGCCGACTACCTCCCGAAGATCTTCAACTCCAAACGGCGAGCAGGATAATAAGTCACAGCGGTGACGACCAGTGCAAACTCGTTGGCGACATCACCCCCAGCTTCCCCAATCAACTTGCCCAACGGGCCGACGTACCAGGTCTCGACCATCCCCATGCACCAAGCCACGACACCTAGACCGAAGGCGGTGAGAGCGGCCAGGCCCAGCGGCAGGCGGCTGGGGTCGTTCCAGCCGTCCAGGTCGTAGTTGGCAAAGTCTCGGTGGCGGAAACAGACGTGCTCCATGAGAAGGATGACAAAGTAGGAGGTGCACCAGTACCCGAGCAGGGATAGGAAGTCCTGGAGGTAGGTGTTGAGCTTTTCGCGGCCCCCGACGGCGAGGCCGAGGATGGCAGCGAAACACAGAAAAGTCCAGATGAAGCGCGGGATGCGGGCGCAGGGGCGGCTGAACTGCTGGCAGGAGATGGCGGCGGAGTAGATGCTGATGATGTTGGTGTTGATGCCGCTGAGCACCAGCAGGGTCAGCAGCAGTTTGGCGAAGCCGCGCGGGTGCAGCATGTCCTGGATCAAGAAACCCAGACCTTCGTCGCTGTAGGCCTGGTTCCAGTCTGGGCGGACGTTGAGGGCGCTGGCCACGACGCAGCCCGCAATCATGCCGATGCTGGTGGGGATGGCAATGCCGAAGGTGGTCATCAGAAACACCTTGACCCGCGACACGTTCGCCGGGTAGTGCACGTAGTAGTCCGAGGCCATGGTGCACCAGGAGGCGGAGCTGCCGTAGACGATGGCCAGGAGGGACAGCACCCAGCCGGCCAAGGTCGCGCCTGTCACAGAGGCCGGGGTGTGGTTGTCGGCGTACTTGCCCGTCTCGCCGAAGATGATCATGAAGATGACAAAGTAGATGAGCCAGGCGTAGCGCTCATATACCAAGATGGCAGGGAGCCCGACGAAGCTGATAGCCAACGCCACGACCGCAATGATGATGATTCCCACGACCAGCGAGACATGCCCATCCGCAACCGCCGTCAGCGCCAACCCGCCCGTGATGCACGACACCGCGGCCCAGCCGATCTGTTGCACGGCATTGAGCACCGCGATGATCTTGTTGGGCCACCAGCCGAAACTGAAGCGCGACACCGAGATCTGGCGCAACCCCATCGCCGCGCCAAACGTCGCACAGTAGCCGGTCACTGCACCGCCCAGGATCGAGGCGAAGATGGTGATGAGAATCGACTGTTTCAGGCTCAGGCCGAATTCCCACCCCAAAAAGCCCGTCGCGAAGCACGATGTGTTCATCGTCCCAGACGCCCACAGTAGTGCCATGGTCAACTCTTCATGCCAGCGCACCGGACGCTTGTCTTCGGCTCGTTTGCGATTGATCGCCTCCGACTCGATCCCGAACTTAGCATCCATGCGGGCCTCGAACCGACGAAGCTTGGAGAGCAAGCCATTGTCTTGTTTGACGGGTGTGTTGTTATACAGCTCGGTGGGCGACGAGGCTCCTGGTTCGATGGAGATGCCGGCAAGCCCTTTTTTGCTGTCTTCCAGGTCTCTGCTGTCGTCTCCTTTCTCTGGATCACCAAAAGCCATGCCGGGCAGTCGGTATGTGAGATTGGGCTCCGTCTGCCACAGGAAGCGGAAGAGAACTGATAGCAGGTCCGGCTGCTGCAGAGCAGGGGGAGAGACAGGAGGAGGAGGAAAAGATAAGCTGTATTGTCGTGTGATGTGGGGGAGAGACTGTGATGATAATATAACCCATTTTTGCAGTGTGGCGCCACAGTGAGGTGGTATTCAGTATCTTTGGTAGCATCTATTATCGAAATATTCGCCTATAGTCGGGGCTAAGCACTTACTGCTTAAGCTTAAATGGTTTAGCCTGAGCCTAAAGCATTGCATCGCGGGGCCAGAGATAAGTATCGAGATAAGCCTCCAGTCACGATGCTTGTTCGTAAGCTTGACTCCGTTCCAGACCCATGGCTAACTAATAAGGCTTGCCGTCCGTACTCCGTATATCGACCCCGAGTTGAAGGTCTGTTGGAAGGAAGTTCGGCCATTGCCGTGTATACTCCTGGGGCAAGCTAACATCTGCCAACGTAAGGTGCAGTACGGAGTACTCCGTAGAGAGTAGAGATCGAAAACATCCTTGCTCTGGGCCTCGCGTCTCGCCAGGACAATGCCGCTTGACCTCGGCAATACTAACTCCTGTCAGCAGACCAATCATCTGTGCTGTGGTATTCATACTAATGCCCGACGTGTTTCCCCGATAGGAATTCTTTAATGATTACTATAGGCTAGTAAGACGAGAATATGGGCAAAGAATTCTTGAGTCTTGCTGGGGTTCGGGTCCATCAGGCAGACTAGGCTTTCGTATCTGATAGTCTGCCGTACAAGGCCAAACTGCCAATACGGCAGAGTATCTGACAAGGATGGTCTGAAGTCTTGACGGGTCGGAGGAAATATAATCCGGAACGAAGCTCGACACACTAATCCAGTTGCGGATGTGGTAAACATACCCCATGGAAAACAATTGCTGCCTTTTCCCCCACTGCATCTAAGAGCACTATCTGTTCGTGCTAGAAACATTTCAAAATGGAAGCAGAAATATCCTACATGAATACTTCGGAGATCGCACAAACCATCAAGTCGACGCATCTCGAGCTCGCTTACGAACGCGCCGTCCGCCAAGCAGAGCGCATCTACGAAGAAGAGCGCGTGCGGGCCTTACGCGTTCAGCTACTTCTTCTTCAAGACGACCGCGGCGAACTCCAAGACCAAGCTCTGCAGAACGAGGACACGCAGAATCAATTAGAGGAGATAAATGACGAGTTGAGGGCGCAATTTTCCGACCTCGAAGCCGAGCTGCAGCAGACACAGGTGGACCTAAAAGTACGAAACCGAGACCTAGACCATCTCAAAGCAGAGGTGAATGCCTTGAACTCTGCAAGCGCTGAAGCGACGAAACTTTTGTCAGAGAAGCTAGCATTAGCCAGAGAGCTCAACACAATGAAACCCGAACTAGAACATCTCAGATCACAAGCATCGATACAGCAAAATCTGCTCGCTGAAAAACTGGGATTGCAACGAGAATTGAACTCGCTGCAGGTGGAGCTGGAGACAGAGAAAAGAACGGTGCAACGAATCAAAGCTCAGGAGAAGTCGGCTGCTCGTGAAGACTCGGCCTTGACGATGGAGATTGAGCAACTGAGGAAAGACCTGGCCAACGCCCAACGCGAAGCTCAGAGGCATGATCGTGAAAGCAGCTCGGAGATTGATGAGCTCAAAAAGGAACTCGCTAAAGCTCAACGCGACGCCCAGAAAAACGATCGGGCGAGCAAGGCCGAGATTGAAGAGCTCAAGAAAGAGCTCGCCAAGGCACAACGTGACGCTCACAAGAGTGTGCACCAGGACAACTCCGAGATTGAAGAACTGAAGAAAGAACTTGCAAAGGCGCAACGTGAAGCACAGAAGATCGATCGCGAACACAGAAAGAAGACAGCGCAGTGGGAAAGCGAAAAGGAAATCCTCGAGGGAAAGCTCGATGCCTTTCGCAACAAACTCCGGTCTACGAAGGATCAACTCACGGAGGCGCAGGACGAGATTGAACAACTGCAAGCAGCGAAAATGGCCCAAGCGGTGGAGATGACGAAGGCGAGACTCAGCGGGACCACCACAGCGAATCCTAGAAAGAGGAATGTTGCACGGTTCGATCCTGACATGACAATTGGAACGCCGGGTCAAGGAGGCCCAGCTGCAAAGAAGCAACGGGCTTCAGTCAGTCTGAGCGATAAGTCGACGTTCTCTATCACGCCTTTCTTGAATCGCACTCTGAGCATTCTGCCCGAGACACCAGGTGAGGCGGAAGAAGAACCTCGGAAGAAGCCTCAAAAATCAAAGCAAAAGCAAGTTGATGGGGCTGCTGAAGAGACAGATAATGCATCGGAAGCCGACCTGACCAACAAGAAGTCCGGCAAGCCTGCCACAGCAAAGAAACCAACCGCATCGGCAACCAAATTGAAGCGCTCTCTGCCGCTGAAAGAAACCACCAACTCAAAGGGGAACACCACAATGAAGAAGCCACAGCTGTCACAGCTCCTTGAAGAGGACTCCGACCTGGAAAGCGAGCAAGATGACGCCCATGGCAACGGTGACAAGGAAAATAACGAGCAACCAGACCACGCCGACATGAAAACTCAGGAAATCAAAGAGATACCGCAGAAGGATAAGGTCTCGAAACGAACGAACATTTTTGATGACGAAGAGGACAGCGCGTCAGCTCCGAAGGTTAGGAGCCTTGGTCGTGGCAGCATCGCGCTGGGGAAGGTCACCCTGAAGGCCAAGCCTGTAGGCAAAGGCAAGACGTTGGCGGAGTTTTCGCCTCTTAAGAGGGACCGGAGGGCTGCTAGTGTTCTCTGAGCGATGAGGATGTCACATGGATGTCTGAGCGGGAGCCTTGGCCGTGTCTATCAGGGGAAAGATGGAGTGAACGAATGTCGCGTATGTCGGGTATGATATGCTTATGCTGTAAATGTGTATACACCGGACCATATCATGACGACAGCTACGCCCCTTAGGACCTTGTTCTTCTTCAACCTCGAGAAGTGTGCTTAAGAAATACTGTCAACGATCAGGCTTGCAAGGAAACTGTGAGATATTGGCCTAAGGGCCCTGTCGGAGCGGCGTGAGTTGCGTCCGTAAAAAGCAGCAAACCCATGCCGCTTAGGCTTAGGCTTCAGTTGAGTCTCCTTAGCCGTGAGGGGAATGCCTGGCTCTCATTGACGGAACAGAAAATAAATATTATCATCTTTCCCTCTCTCTACTAAATGCAACAGCGCAATTAGAACCGAATCACTCGTCCTCTACGTGCCCCCTTCCATCATTCTTCTCTTGCTTGAACCCGCAAGGCTAAATGCGACCATGTAACCCCCGGTCCCGCGTCTGCTCACCGAACGGCCTCTTACCAGCATCACTACCACTACACTCCCTCCCGATTCGGTCCTCTCTGCGCAGCGAGGCCCAGCTGTTGCAGCTGCAATGTCTCCGCTGGACAGGCTCTATCTCATCGCCTGCTGGAGCTACATGCTCAGCTTCCACGCCACAATCACGCTGCTTACACTGGGCAGTTCCGAGCGAGCGGCGTTGCGCCAGCTCGAGCTCAAAGAGTTCGCGGCGCTGGAATGACCGGCAGCATGGGGACCAGTTTGCGCGGGCGGCCAAGGTGCAGGGGCTGAAGAGTCGTGCGGCGTTCAAGCTATTGCAGATCAATGATCGGTATAGGCTGTTCAGGCCGGGCATCACGGTCGTGGATTTGGGGTTTGCGCCAGGGAGCTGGAGCCAGGTAAGGCGAATATACATTACAACACTTCCTTGCATTTCGCGGTCATGGCGATCTGAGGGTTGGAGTAAAAGACGTATCGTCTTGGTCGGCTCCGGCTACGATACAGGTTCTTTGCCGTGTGGCCGTGACGACACTGTTTCCCTTGGTCGAACTCTGATCGCATGCATCGGCCCCCTTGATACCTAATGTACGGCTACTGAACGATGTCCGTATCTTCCAGGTAGCAGTCGACCTGACGAAACCACGCGGCCGAATCCTCGGCGTCGACCTGCTCCCCGTACAGCCGCCGAAAGGCGTGTCGACGATCCAAGGCGACTTTCTGTCCCCGCACGTTCAGGCCGAGATCAAATCCTTCCTCCGCGATCCGGAGCGCGGCCGACTGCGCCGTCCACTCCTCCCTGCCCTTCCGGACTCGACCAGCGAGGACAGACATCTTGACCGAGGCCTACTCGAGGACGTCGACACGGGATACATTGAGCGCGAGAGACTCGATACTGCAGACGAAGAAGTTGGTGGTGCGAATGCCTCTTCGGCAAAGCAACACGAAAGAGAAACGGAGACGGAGACGGAAACGGAAACAGAATCAGGCCACCTCGACAGGTTCGTCGACGTGGTGCTGAGCGACATGTCTGAACCCTGGGACCCGCTGGACGGGCTGTACAAAAGGAGCATCAGTAACCCTTATTACAGGTTGATGAACACCAGCGGGAACGCATTCCGAGATCATGCTGGAAGTATGGTGCGTAACGATCCCCTTGACTGTCAACCACTCCACCACCACAAATAAGCCGGGGACCACGCCCATACCCATACCCATACGCAGACCGAATCACCAGCTCCTGCACATCGACTGCCACGCCAGATCCTCTCCATACTGACCAAGCAACCTCTCCTGTAGGACCTCTGCCGAGCGGCGCTGCGCTTCAGCTACGACACGCTCAAAGTGGGCGGACACTTTGTCTGCAAATTCTACCAGGGCGCCGAAGACAAGGCGCTCGAGAAGAGCCTCAAGGCCATGTTCCACAAGGTGCACCGCGAAAAGCCCGAGAGCTCCCGCAGCGAATCGCGAGAGGCGTATTTCGTCGGCATCAAGCGCCTGGCCAAGGTCGACAAAGATGCGGTCTTCGCGGAATGATAATAGTATGGCTACAAGGCTAGTGTAGAGTTCCAACCCTTCAACATTTCCGATGCGGTATGGCATGCCATGGGACCTCCATATGCACACTTACATGTTCACGTTATGCAGCGCCGCCCGTACCTGTGCAGATATCCGACCCCTGCGCGCGCTCGGCACCAGGACGGATGAACGGTGGGCTGGGCTGATGCTGCTGCTGCTTCCAAACCATTCCATCTGCCGTCGCCACACGAGCGCCGAACAACAACTTGAGTCCAACCGTGGCCAAAGTCCAAAAAGCTCAAAGCAACTCGCCCTCGTCGTCCTCAACCGTGTCGTCCTCGCTGAATTCTATATCGGCTGCAGCCGCGTCGGCCGAGCGCTGCACCTCTTTCAGCCCGCTCAGCTCCTCGACATAGTCCTTGTCATTGAGCGCCTTTTGCACAAACTCCCACCCATCACTTTCGTACGCAGCCAGCACCTTTTCCGAACACGCGCTACAACAATCATACGCCTGACCGGCGATATTGAGGGTGGTGAAATTTGACAGGAACCCGCGGATCTGGTGCGGGACAAGGCCCAGCGGGTGGTCACCGCGGTCGGCTGAGGGCGAGGAAGCAGCCGGGGCCCTGGGTCCAGCGGGATGTTGGAGGACGGACACGAGAAGCTCGACAAGCAAGGCGGAAGCGATGGCGGCGATGCCGGGCCGGGTGACGGTGCACTGTTGGTCGAGCGTCAAATCTTTCATGGAGTCGGCGGGCGCGACGACGTCGTTACAGAAATAGCATCCCAATTCATGCCGAGCTTGCGAGTTTGGGTTGCTGTCGTCGTCCTTCTGGTGTAGCTTGACGCCATGTCTCATGACCACGTACGTGTCGAAGCCCAAGGCGGCGTTCATGACGATTTTGCCGGCCGACTTGCCCATGACCGTAGGAAGCCACCTGGACTCCCGGCTGTCCATGAGCAAGAAGATAACATCGTGATCATTGATAAGCTGTTTGAGTTGGTCGTATTCTGCCTTGGTCCTTTGCACGTCGGTGACGGGATGGCCTGCCATGGGCACGGACAGGACGTGGCCCTGGGCCTCGACGCCCGGATAGATCTGGCGCAGGGCTTCGGCGGCGGCGACGGCCTTCTTCTTGCCGCCCTCGAGACAGTCGTCGAACGTGAACAGCGGCTGGCGCACCGGGTTGGAGAAGGACACAGACCCGTTGTCTACAAAAGTGATGTTGCGCACGCCCCAGCCGAGTAGGTTGCGCGAGACATAGCTGCCCAGCGTGCCGGCGCCGAGGAGCAGGCATCGGGTTTCTTTGATCCGGTCAAGGTCCAAGTTCGGGCTGATGCGCCATTTCATCAACTTCAAGTTCAGGTCGACGCTCGTGTCCGCCAGCTTCTTCGGGTCCATGTATTCAGTCAGATTGGCCATGCGGCCCGCCAGCTTGTTGGCCCCGTTGCGCTCCCACCCCACGACCTTAGGCATCTTCGTAGTCGAGCCCTGCTCCTCCTGCTCTCCTTCCGGTTGGTCTTGTTGCTGACTTGGCAGCGGCACTTGCATGTCGAAGATGACGCTGCGCGCGGCGTCCCTGCGCATTTGTGTCTCGCGGTAGCACAGGATCTGCACTCTGCTGAGTTTCCACCGTTGACGAACCAGGACCAGCAAGTTCCGCAGCATCCAGCCGGGTGCAACGGCGCCAGGTTCGCTGTAGTTGGAAGGGTCGGCGAAGCAGACATAGCGATCCTCCGGGTCAGCGCCGTTGAAGAAACCATTCTCATAGCTTGCCAGGCCGGCGACTTGCCAGTGAAATGAAAGGCCGGCTGTCGGCGTCAGCGGGGACTGTGGCGACGTCGGCCCGAACTCTTCGTCCATCGGATTCGTTTGCGGTGTAGCACGGAGCTTCTTGGCGAGGAAGAAGCCGTGCTGTCTGGGGTCGACGCCGTATTTCCAGGTCATGACACTGTCTACGAGGGTGGTGCTTTCGATGGAATTGAGCTTCTTGTAGGGAAGCCCGGCTTGGGAGGAGGTTTGGCCGACCGGCGCCCAGGGTGGATCCATGGCCAGGGCAGGAAATGCGTACCAGTAGTAGAACTTGTATTTCTTGAGATCGGCGAAGGACAAGGCAAGAAACGACACGAGCAGCGAAGGGCATGAGTAGATGGTGCCGTCGTTGATGGCGTCCCAAATGGTCCGGCCGGCCTGCTGGATCATGGCAAGTTTGTCGCTGTTGCGGTAGTCCTCGATGGTGTTGAAGTTCTTGATCATGCCCTCAGCACGGTAGCAGCCCGCGGGGAGTTCGTCGCTGGTAAGGGCGTTGGCCCGGATCTGCATCCGACAGGAATGCTCCTTTGCATCGCCCGGGCGGATCTCGTACAGGCCCAGTAGCTTACGCGCTGAGTCGTCGAGTTTGTCATGGTTGATCTTGTGCGATGCCAAGGCGGCATAGAAGGGGATTTCGATGTCCGAGGCGAAGGGGACGTACTGCATCGTGAAGCGCTTGGAGCTGGGATACCGACTGGAGATCGATGAAGAGTAGTGCCGGAGTCAGGCAACCGCGCCCGGACAGGAGAAGGGTCAGATGGGGAGTTGCTTGTTGCACAGATAGCCCGGCGATCATACACAATAAGACGGGATGGAGCTCCCTCTGGCAAGCCGAGAGCAGGGTATAGCAGTGGCGAGGTGGTTGGAAGGCGGTTCTCGTCGTGGTCAGGCTACATACATCCAAGGGCGACAAGAAATCAGTCAGGTGATCGTCTCTCCTTCGCTGGCCGGGGCTGGGGCTGTGGCTGTGGCTGCGATGGTGGAGGAGGAGGAGCCGGTGGGAGAGAAGGGAGGTGGTGGTGACATAGGTATTGAGGACGGAGGACAGTACCAGCCTACATACTTACAACCTCACAAGGCTCGGTTGTTGATGCGCTGAGAGGTGTTTCGATTGGCGGGGGTTTAGTCAGCAGCGCATCACGCGTCGCCGACCACTTTACGCGTCTGACCTCGAACCTCGAGCGCAGCCTGGAACCACCAGCGGGTGACATTGCTGGAAACATTCAGAACTCGACGGGTATTTGGTCGTCTGACTTGTCTGAATGCCGAGTCGAGGGTCACAGGGAGCGGAAAGAGGACCGGACCGGGAGGAGCTTTCTCTCACTACCACTACCTACCACTACACCGACACCGACATCGACCGGACCAGACGACCATGCTGATAGGAATCACGGGCCCCATCTGCGCCGGCAAGCACAGCACGGCCGAGTATCTGGTCCAACACCATGGGTTTCTGAGACTACATCTGCCGAGCCCGTCGCAACTTCAACCACCTCACAATTACAGCCCGCCGCGAGACTCTTCCCCCGGACAGACCTCGTCTGATTCTTCTGTCTCTGCGTCCGGGTCCGGGTCCGCGTCCGAGACTGTGGCCCGCCTCCTACCCAGCGTAACCGACCAAAGAGGCACGCGGGGCCTGACCTTCCCGGACGTCGACAACCTGCTCGAGTTCGTGACCAGGCGATGGCGCGAACACTGGGTGCTGACGGACATTTGTGACGAAGCGACGCTCGAGGCCCTGCTGAGACGTCCGTTTTTCTTATTACTCAACGTCGATGCCCCGGTGGGCATCCGATACGGGAGGTTCAGTGACCGGTATGTCGACGCTCAGTAGATCATGGCTCCCGCTGACCCCCTTCCCTGTTATTAGCTGCCGCGCCCGCAATCTGTCGCCCATGCCCCTGGCCGACTTCATCTACTACAACGACCTCCAACTCTACGGATCGCGGGCGGCAGTATTGGCATCGGCATCGGCAGACAACACCTCAACCTCATCCACAGCTACCTTGCACTCTCATTCCCACCAGACTCAAGCTCACGCCCATCCCAATGACCATCCCCAAGTCGGTCCATGTATAGCATCATCATCCCCCGGGACAGGCACGGCACACCTGTTAGCCCGCTCGCACTTGCAGATCCTCAACGCCCACCCGACCATTCCGTCTTACTACTCTTTCCTCGCCACCCTAGACCTGCCTTCGCCCGTCCGGCTCCGGCCCACGTGGGACGCCTACTTCATGACCCTGGCGTCGTTGGCCTCCCAACGATCCAACTGTATGAAACGCCGTGTCGGCTGCGTCTTGGTCCACAACGCCCGCATCATCTCCACGGGCTACAACGGCACTCCACGCAACCTGACCAACTGCAACGAAGGCGGCTGTGCGCGCTGCAACAACGCCAGCTCCGGCGGCTCCGCCTTGTCCACCTGTCTGTGCCTGCACGCCGAGGAAAACGCGCTGCTCGAGGCCGGCCGCGAGAGGATCAGGGACGGCACAATCTTGTACTGCGACACATGCCCCTGCTTGACGTGCAGTGTCAAGATCGCCCAGGTCGGCGTCAAGGAGGTCGTCTACACTCAAGGGTATAACATGGATGACGCCAGTAGACGTGTCCTGAAGGAGGCTGGCGTCGAGTTGAGGCAGTTCAGCCCGCCCAAAAGCGGTCTCGTCGGATTCGCACCACCTGATACAGAACCTGACTACCCGGCGCACAGGCTGGATGCAGAGCAAATGTTACTTCTTAATGGTCAAAAGTAATGTGATGGATTGGCGGGCTATCAAAAGGGCATCGGTTGGGTGTCCATTATGGGGTAATCGTGTAACGCGCTTCATACAGGATACAAGACACAAAAGAAATTCCCAAGTCTCAATTTCTGGCCAAAATCATATCCCCTGATCAGAACGCACTCCCTCACTTCTCCACGTACTTTCGCTCTTCCAGTGCATTCGAGGCTGGAGCGCCATGATATGGTCCGGCAGCAGCCTGAGTCGCAGATGACGCCTGATTCGGTGATTTGGCGCTGTTCGGCCCGCTCGTCACTCCCTGCGTTTGCTCGTCGATGTTGGTGGTGATGGGAGTCACATTCCGACTCTCGATTGGGCTCGTAGGCAAACTGTTCGAGGACTGGGCGAAGCTCGCAACGACTGATTGCCATAGCTGTGCATCCGAATTGGTGTGGGCCTTGAACTGAAAGTCCGAAGTCATGGCCATCTTCTGCCCGAACTTGCCTCCGGACGAGTCCTTGCCCTTGATCGTGAACTTCTGCCCATCTAAGGCTCCGACAATGCAATCTCCAAGGTACAATGACACTTCAGGCACGGGATCCTTGTGGAAGTTGTCATTGTCTTTGTACTCGTGTAGAAATCCTGCCGGAGTGACTACATAGTAGCCACTGCTATAGCCCTTGAGAGCCCCCATACCGCGATGTTTGCGCTCGAGAGATCCTTCAATTATGGGTTTGGTGGAACGATGGTTCTCATTGGGGAAAGAGGCATCTTGCATGCTTCTGGGTGGAGCATTGGGGTTGACAAGAAGATGTTGGTTGCGTCTGAGGAAGCCGTTCCATTCGAAATCCAACGGGATGTTGCTGGCAGTAGACACAATGTCCCCGAACATTGCTTTGAGACGATCCGCTTGTCCGCTCATGAACTGGTTGTAAGAGCCCAAGGCCGTCTGCACAGTCGTGATAATGTGGGCCTCAAACTGAGCGAAAGAGTTCTGCACTGCAATCAGGTCTTGTCTGTTATTGTTTTCCTCCAGCAGCTGCTTGTTGAGGCGGTGCAAGGCGCCTCGCTTAACCACATAGGGGTCATGGTGTGCAGAGACCTTGTTGCCACCGGTCGCGTCGAAATGGGCGGCCTGCTGGCCCAGCAGTTCAATATGCTTCTGCGAGGTTGCCCGGGCTTGCTCCACCGCCTTCGCGCCCTTGCCTGCTCCGCCCGTGATCTCCTTGTTCTTGTTTTTGATTTCGGCGTGTAATCGCTCGAGAATAGGAAGAACAGAGCCCGTCAGATTCTTGGAGGTTTCCGTGTACAGGATGCTCTGGGCTTGGGTATTGGCGCGGAGATTTTCGAAAAAGCTTGCAACTCCCCCCAGAGCTGTATCGAAATGGTGGCCCTCACGGAGGGGAGTGGACAATGTCTTCAGGACTTTCTCTTGATCCTTGGCCCTGGCTGCCTGGTCTTTGGCCACGGCAGAGACATAGTTCTCCAAGTATCCACACATATGCTTCCAAGCCTGTAAACGCTCAATCAGGAGACCCGAGGTGCTCGAGGGATCGCCGTCCGGTGTGGCCTCATCGTCAGAGTCGTTGGTGGTCTTGACCCTTGAGGGAAGGTTAGGGGCAGCCATAACGGCGTCGTATTGCGGCGGAGGCGTATGGTACTACAATACTGCCATGGCGGTTAGCTGGTAGAGACACTGTAACAGCTTGGTGCAGCAGGACGGAGCAAACACCGGCGATGCCGGAGACAAAGAGTGGCGCTTGCCTTTGACAAGCGCGTCGCCAATCGAGCTGACGGATTCACAGACGGTGGATAGAGTCCGCACGGATACTGCGAGTACTGAGTACCACAACAGTTTGGCAGTCGCTAGATGATGTTCAAGGCCCCCTCTTCTCACCGTTTGCTCTTCAATACACTCGTGGGTGAATGTTGAATGGGGGAAAACAGCAGAGCAGCCACTAATGGACAAGCGAGGTCTTGTGAAGCGCCCACTCACCAAACAACGAGGGGCATCTATCAATGTCACCTGCCATCAGCTGCTCTCGACACGGGGCACACGCACACTCTCTTGCTGTCACTGGACACCGAGGGTCTGGACATGGTGAAGGAACTGCCGTAGGGTACCTACTGTAGAAGCGTATGACCTATGAGTGCCAATACTGTCTAGGCAGAAGTGCCATGCATACGGAGTATATGTATACGGAATATATATTTACAATATGTTACACATGTTCCTTTCCCACCACACTGTTGTTGCCATTCAGCGGACACCCTTCTCCTCGACCTCTGGCAAACTCTGTTCGTCGCCCAACTTGGGGTTTCTGAGACAGCACGAAAATCCGATCAATAACACGCAGAGGCAAATGCCCGTGATGCAAAGCAGTCTTTGAGCATGTTGGTAAGCCGCAATGATCGCTGTCCGGACGGGAGTGCCAACCGGATATTCCGCGATCACTGAGAACGGGTCTGCGTATGTTGCGGCAGCCAGGGTCGAATTGTCAAATGCAGCGAGGCGCTCCTCAAGCTGTGATGGCAACACCTGGGTCCATATCGACCCAGAAACAGCGCCGCCAAATGCAGACCCGATGTTGTATGTTGCAAGGTAGATTCCGGTAATGACGGCAACGTGCTCGTGCTTGGAGGCTGCTTGAATGGACGCTTGAGCTGGGTACGGAAATAGGCCTCCTGCGAAACCAAGCAAGACCTGTGCCCCGATCACACCGGATTGGCCAGCTGAAGTGGGCGACCCCCGGTAGTGAATCAGGAGGCCAAAGGCCACCATGAACAAGCAGGTGCCGGCTACAATGAACCATTTCAGGCGCCGAACCTTGTAGACGATCAACCCCAAGACGAAGCCAACAATAACCGAAGTGAAGCTGTAGAGCGACGAGACCCTGGTGGCTCCCTTGACGCTGAAATCGAAGGCCACTCGGAGCACCGTGAAGATGTAGTCGCCCTGCATGTACCATGCAAAGTTGAGGGTACACGCGATTCCCAATGCACCCCAGACTGCCCGGTCTTTCAGCAGGTAGAATGGCACAAGAGGACGAGGAGCCCGAAGCTCCCAGACAACGAATGCCGGAATGCACAGAATACCGACAACCAGTGGTGCAATGACATGAGCGGCACGCCATTTGGATGCAATACCGCCCGCGATGGTCAGAGGAACTAGGATGAGAGCAAAGACAGCAATCAGCAAGATAATGCCGACCACATCCAAGGTCCAAAAGAGTCCCACGATTAAATGCTTCGCTCCCAGCGTCTCGTACGGGGATTTGTATTTATCCAAAACACCGGCTTTCCGAGCACGACGACCCACGATCCACAGTGAAATCATTAGTGGTACTGCGCACACTGTATAGATGATGCACCACATTCCGATACCCCATCTCCACGTCGTGGCGGCTAGGACCGCCTCGGTGATATCGCCGCTGACCCACGTATTGACGACGAAGGGCAGGGTAGGAATATAGCTGAAGAAGACCCGAGCCCGCAAGGAGGTAATATCGGCAACGATGACCTCCACGAGAAGCATGACACAGGTGTAGCCAATCTGGTACAGAACCGAGCCTCCAGCGAAGGTGTTGACATTGGTCGCGCAACTTTCAATAATGCTCCCGACCACATAGAAGACAACGCTGACGAAAACCAACTCCAGACGCCCGAAGACGTCGGCTATCTTGGCCGCGGTAGGCTGTGCCGCAGCCGCAATAACCGCGCGCAAGACGTTGATAGTGGCTAGTAGGGAGTGACTCTTGAATGACGCCGTTGCATAGGTTTGGTAGGTGTAACGTACAGTTCCATCGAGGCCGTAGGCGTATGCGATGAGGAAGACACCGATGAAGAGAAAGATTCGATCGGTCCGGGTGATGACTTGGTTCATTGCCTCAATCCTAGCCACACCAGGCGACTTGTCGTCGACGAGGATCGAGTCACGCCGATCAGACGGCTGTTCGCCGTTCTCTTGAGTGCGGTAGAGCCCATCTTTTTGGTCGCTCGGAAACTCTTGGACCTTGGCCTGAGATCCGCCCGAGGAAGACATTGTTCGATGTCAAGAAAGAGAGTCTTGTCCGTGACTTCTTTGAGCCTGTGCACAGCAGCCGGAAAATGAAAAAATCATTGTACTTGGAACTAATGAGAATTCGGCCCTCTTATGTATACCTCAGAGCCTTCAGCCCACTGTCAATGCTCGATCGGGGTGCCCGTGGCAGAGGCGCCTTGGTTTACCCTGCAAAGGGTGGAGAGTTGTCAAGGTGGTAGCGCTATGTGTGAAAAGTCCATCAAGTCCAGCCAGTAGTCGCGCATGGTGAGCACAAGCACACGCATAGAGTAACAGTCTCGGTGTCGACATAGGGATGATCGTATGATGCTAGCCAAGGGCGCCACTCAATACTTGTGGAGGAGTGCTTCGTCGGGCTCGATGGGTATTGGTAGATATCTTATCTGATAAGAGTTTTCCCAGTAGCTGGTGGGTATCAGAGGCTTGGGTAGCGATGCCGAGAAACAGAAAACCTTCCTCGGCCTTCAATCCCGAGTCTCCAGGGGGAGCTTGGGGATCCAGGGAGAGAATGATCATCGATTTCCAGACTGGTCCCTCGAACCGACATAAGTTCGAGCTGGGCATGCATCACTGATGTGCTCAGCCTTTGAAATTAGTTCGCATCTAATCAGATCACGGCCTAGCTGGGATTGGCACAAGGCTCTCGGCAGTCTTTGGCCGGTGATCCTGCCATTCCACGCTCGTGGAAGGAGGTCCACAAGTCAGGCGTCATGCTGCTGCCAGATTCCAAGGGCAATAAGGCTCGAACTCTTCCCGATGTCTTGGTGAGCTGACGGTTGAGGTGAGAGCGGAGCCGTAAAAAAGGTGGATGCTCTATCGCTTCGTCGGAATTATGGTACCCCAGAACTCAGAAGCGCAAGCTCAAGCAGCTTCTCCTACTCTGTTCTCGTCTGTAGAGGGGGTCCAGTAAGTGATGGGGATTTTCCAGTCCGGGAAAACCTCATCCGTCCAGTGGCCGAGTCTCGGCTGGAGCGCCATCAATACGGAAGCAGAGACGTTTAGGATATTGCTGGTGCTCAGTTCCCCACGCTCCTAAATCGAACCAGGATCGTGGAGAGGTTTCTCACACTACAGGACTTCTCCAAGGATCCGAGAGCCTCTCGACGACGCTGCGATGTGCCATGGGACACATTCAATCAGCGGATCAATGCAGCCTCGCGTTACGGCTAGAGTGACAAGACCGCGGTACTGGGCTATCAATTCTTCAAGCAATTCGTCGTTCGAGCTTTCGGTGGAAGTTGCCGTCGCAGGTGCTGAAGACCTAATTAGACTGACTTCAATCGCAATGCATCCGTCTTCAATCTTAGGGCCTCTTCGTTTGATGAGCAATCCAGTTGCCAATGCGGGATGAAGATCAACCATATTTGTTGATTGATTGACTCCGTACGGGAGGATAAGGCCCCAGCTCTCCTCTGTCGGGTCGAGGAGTGTAAGATCGCCGTCGATATTGGGATCGAACCCAGGGTCAGAGGGAGTTGGCGCATTTAGATTTGAGCTTCCACCAGGTGTAGGTGTAGCGGCGACGATCTGATCAGGCGACGTCATACTGGCTTGTGGCGTTGAGGCTGGGGTTCCATATGTATTCTGTAAGCTTGGCTGACCCGACTTTGATTGAGCATGTGGTGGAAAGACCCTCAAAACTGGCTCAAGTTGGACCGAGACGAGCAGTGTCAAGCATCCTGTCCGCGACGTGCTGGAACCGTCGATAATCTGCTGCCACTCAAGCACTTCGGCGGGCTCATAATGACCTTGCTTCACGACAGCCAAATGCCAAGAGCTGTGCACTCTTCCCATGATGTCGTGCGATACCTCCCACATTTCCTGGAATATCTCTTGCCTTGGCCTCTGGCGCGCCGGGTCGTACAAGCGAATACAGTACGACATGATCAACGCAACTCGGCCAAGTTCGTCGGTCCAGGCCGCAGTAATCCATCGTCCATTGACACTGATAGAATATGCAAGGTGGAGGCACGGTCCATTCTTGAATAGTGGCGAGGTAAAGGTTGGAGAAAGTCGAAAATGAACAGAACTGTCTGCCTTCGCTAGCACAATCGCAGACCCGGCAGCAGCCGGTGGTCCCGAGAGGTCTGATGGCGGCAGGCGGTTGTAAACCTCTATCGCTAACTTGATATAGGTACTTTGAGGATGTATCACCAACGTCTCCGGGCTTGCAATGAAGTCCGGTGGTATGACTTGCAATGCAATGTCGAAGAAGTCCTGCCGGTCTCCCAGTCCTCGTCTGAATGATTCAAACAGTGTGTAGAATGCTTGACATGCCTGGAGATAAGCCGCCGCACTTTTATCCTGGCTAATCATGTAGACGATGACAGTGTCGTTGGTACTAGAAGCTGTGGCAAGCGCACTGCCCAATCTCTGGCAGGTCTCGTGGAGACCGGAACGGCTGGGACCTTTCTGATCCCATATCACTAGTCCATCATCAGTCACACCAGGTAGGCGTCCTGTCGAATGCGATCCGAGCGCACAGCTGCTGTAAGTATCTGCCATCCGATGCAGGAGATTCGAACAACCATCGGCCACATTTCGAGCATCTGGGTGTATGCAGAAGGCGGTGACATTCTTGACGCCGCTTTCGGGCTGCAGGTTCAAAGTATCCCAAAAGTCCAAGATAGAAGCTGAAGCCAAAAGTGGCTGATCCGCGCGTCGAACACATATTTGGCTAGGAAGGAGCTTTACAATTTTTCCCTGTCCCTTGGAGTTGTTGCTGTCCACCTTGAGATGGACAAGTTGCTGCACAGATGACGCATTTGTAGACGTATTTATGCCACTTAGGTCGACATTGACACCCAGCAGGTCTCCAGGCATCTCGGGCGACTCACTAAGACGCATTTCTGTGGTGTTTAGAGACGTTTGTGATATTTGCTCAACAAGTACATGAGCGATCTGCATGAGCTCATTGGAGCCGACCTCTGGGATCGTATGGAGTCCATCATGCGATCCGAAATCAGTTATCGAGGGGACCTCCAGGAAACCAGGTTTCAGTAGGGTGAGAAGATGCTGGATCTCATGCTCGGCTGACTTCCTATCAACCTCACTGAGACTATTGACCACATCAGGCGGCTGTTGATATTCAGTCCATTGTCTTGGAAAATCAGGGGATTTCCTTCCGGAGGCCTCGAGAGCCGATGAAGGGTAGAGGCTGCCCACGGAACTACCGCTTCCGGAGGAACTCGATGAAGGTCTTTGAAAGATAGTTGCGAATTTAGATGGGTGCGAAGACTGTGGAGCTTCTGGATTTGGGTCAAACCAGTAATCGCCATCCGCCATGTATCTGTTGTCCCTATCAGAGGTTGTTGACATGGGGCGTATACCATCGTACATGCTTGACCGGCGACTAGGACCTGCTCCTTTAGGATGAGTTGCGACAACATTGTATCTCGATTTTGGATGCCCTGATCTCTGGGAGGTTTGGGACCTATTCTCCAGGTCGAGTTGGCGAGGAAAACTTCTTTTCTCTGTATTAGACGTAGAATCCTGCTTTTCCATATTCCCTTCGGGCCATGAAGTCGTGCTGGCGGGTGCTGTAACCTTGTTACTGTCGCTCTGATGCTCCCACCGCATTCTGATGTCGTCGTTAGCCAGCCGATCCTCAGCGCTCTTTGCGCCATCTGGGAGCTCGGTCCTCGCTGAAAAGATCTCGCCTCGAGCCAACGTCGCCATGGGCGTCGCCTTGTTGTCACCGCCTGGACGATCGAAAAAATCCCAATTGGGCTCGTCGCCGTTGCCTTCCTGGCCAAAGTGATCATCAGGCAGCTCTTCGAAAAGGTCCTCATCGTAGAACCCAGAGAGGCCGCCAGGCCCTGACACGTCCTCCAAGTCTTGCATTTCTGAGTCATACTGCTGTACCGCATCAGACGGTCCTCGGGCGAGGTTAGCAGGGGTCATTGACACTCCGTCCATTGACGAAAGTCCTGGGGTAGGATGTGCCATCAGGACATCGGGAGGCGTAGGGTAGATGCTTTGGCTGCCCGGAAATGCTGGAGGCGCAAACGGTTGGAAGTGCTCTGAATCTTCAAATGCGTCCTCGTCGGCGAAGAGTAGTTCATCATCATCTTCTCCTGTGTCTCGGTGTGAACGGCCAGCCATCATGGTAGACGCAGGCTGTTTTCCAGTGCCAGTGAGCCAATCTTGCACGAACTGCATGGGATCTTCGTCACTGCTAGTTGGACTAACAGGGTCAGTGCAATGACTGTCTAGGACAAAGCACAGACTCGCCGGCCAAGATATGGGTTTCCAAATGACCTTCTCGTCGGAGGACTGAGGCGAACTCGGAGAGTTTGGACTACGTCTTGACTCTGCATCAACCTCTTGCACTGGAATCTCTGCCTCAATCCAGCCCGGATCTTCAGTACCAGTCGCTGTGGTCATGTTTTCTTTCAGCCATGGCGGTAGCAGTTCCTTCCACAGCTGTTTCCACACGTCCAGGGTCTGATCTCCGACAAGCACTTGTCCAGGATGGTCCGCAGCGAGGGCGATTCTAGACTCGATACCTCGATAGGCTAACCGTGCAATCCGTCCAACTGGCGCAAGATACACCGCAGTGGAATCTCTCATGAGGCGCTGAAGTCGATTGGAGTCTTGGGTGACTTCTAACATCCGGAGGAATGTTAAGTTCCCATCTTTCGCTATTGTCAAAACGAGAAGGCCGCTTGGAATGACTTGCAGGTCAATACGATAGAGGCTCCACTTGCTAATCGACTCAAATGAGTTCATGCCCTCTGATGCCGTTCGCTCAACCAAGTAGAGATTTGGCCCTACCGGTTGAACAGCAGAATCGCCATCGGGAAGAAGCTTGATGCTAGAGACAACCGCAGTAGTGAAGAGGCGGTATAATCGAGCCTGCTCCGGCTTAATCAAATCCGGAAGCCGTGCGGCCGTCTTATAGGCTATAGTGCAAGTATTGCTACGGAGGACATAGCCGAATTTGCTCAATAGCGTCTTCTGGTCTTTGGCATTGGCGATATCAACTTTTTTGTAAAAGGTAAATAGTTGACGGGTCTCGACATCCAGCGCTGCGAGAATTGAAGCTTCGCGGAATTGTTGCTCTGTCTTCCGGAGCCGAGCAAGAATGTTCTCCGGAGTCGAGCTACTTGCTACGGCGTCTTGGGTCGGCGGTGTTGCAACTGTGCAAACGATATAAGCAATCTCTGCAAAGTCATTCTACCAAGCTGTCAGCGTAGCAGAGAGCTGAGGCAGTCAGACCTACAAGAGTGAAGACGTTGGTGGAGTAGTTGTTTGGGAGATCGAGAGTGGTCGTCATACTGTCAGCCGTTGGGCAGAAGCTCGATCAAGTGCCACAGAAGGCACAACGATAGAGGTTGGAAGTTTTTGCGGCGCATTGCACTGTCCGTGGCACTGATGCAGGAAACCAGTCTAGACCATGGACTCCTACAGGAAGCACAGTAGGAGGAGGACGGTTGCGAGGTTGGTCTGGAATATTTCGTCTAACCAGCGACGCTACTGCCCGACTCAGAGAGGTTCAAGCGAAGGAATACATCGAGGACGGCGAGAGCGTGATATAGCGAGATACTAGAGGCCAGCTCTGGTGTGCTTTTAGACATTGAAGGCAGATTGAACACTGCTACTAATTTGATGAGTTGTTGTTGGCGGATTGTGAGACCTCGGCACGTGACCGCTCCCTTGGCCGTGCCGAATTTGCCTGCGTTTCCAAAAATTTCTCTTGCCACGGACTGGAGGCTGCCTCTCACCAGGTATGTACACGATGGCCACTCACTTTTACCTCCACTGTCTTTCCACCGGCATGTATCATGTATGCTGACAAGAAGTAGGCTGTGATTCTTCTTCCCCGCTGCAGGCTGATGTCCCTCTCCCCATAATGCTTGCGCACCTGCTCCCTTCAACTAGTCAACCATGAGAATCACCAACAGCACAGTGCCCGTGTACACGGTTTCGGGCTCATCGACCTCGCGAAACCTCCCAGACTGGCTGCCAGAAAAGCAAAGGCGCAAGAAGGATCCCAAATATGCCAATCGAGTGGAACTGTTGCAGGATTTTGAATTTGAAGAGGCCAGTCAATGTGTTCGCATCAGTGAAGATGGCGAATGGGTCATGAGCACCGGCACCTACAAGCCTCAGATTCATACACACTACCTCCCCAATCTTGCACTTTCCTGGGCCAGGCATACAAATACTCTGAACAAGACCTTTCTATTCCTGTCCTCTGACTATTCCAAAACCGTTCATCTGCAGGAGGACCGCAGCATAGAATTCCATACTCCGGGAGGCTGTCATGACTCTCTCCGGATCCCACGTTACGGTCGGGACCTTGCATATGACCGGAGCAACACCGAACTACTAGTCCCTGCCGTTGGGGTCAATTCTAACGGGATGGGAGAGGTTTTCAGGATCAACCTTGAGCTGGGCCGTTTCATGAATGCATTTGAGTTAGATGTCGGGGGGGATGACATGCACTCTGTGGGTGGCGGCGCATTACAAGGAGGCATTCGAACTGGCAGCGTGAATGTTGCAGCAGTGGCCGAAGGAAGCCATAACCTTCTGGCTTTCGGCACTTCTCTCGGGACCGTGGAGTACTGGGACACCAGGTCGAGGGCTCGGGTAGCCACCCTGGCATTGCCAACAGATTACGAAGGGCGTCCTGAAGTTACAGCACTTGCTTTCCATCAGGCGGGCATCAGCAACGCTGTTGGAACCTCTTCTGGCCTCATTTACCTTTACGATCTTCGGTCTCCGGTCCCAACCCTGAAAAAGGATCAAGGTTATGGATATCCAATCCACTATGTCCAGTACCTGACTCAACCGAGCATGACTCGAGCTTCTATCTCCGAGCCGAAGGTGGCTTCCGCGGATCGGCGGATATTAAAGCTTTGGGATGAGCGAGACGGTACACCGTGGACGTCGGTGGAGCCAGCTGTCGATATCAATTGCGTGGCTTGGTGCAAGGATAGTGGAATGTTCTTGACAGCCAACGAAGGTCGACAGCAGCATGCTTTCTTCATCCCTCAACTTGGCCCTGCCCCCAGATGGTGTTCCTTCCTTGACAATGTTGTGGAAGAAATGGCCGACGATCCTAATGATCCGTACGCGTTCTCTCGGACCAAAGTTGGCGAAGTCTACGACAACTACAAATTCCTGACCCCAGCTCAACTTCGCATGCTAAACTTGGATCACCTTGTTGGAAAGACAAACCTTCTCCGACCTTACATGCATGGTTTCTTCGTTGCCCAAGGTCTCTATGAGGAAGCAAGACTTATTGCAAACCCCACCAGCTGGGAAGAAGAACGGGCGAAACGTGTCCAAGAAAGGATCGAGAAAGAACGGGAAAGCCGAATTAGAGGAAAGAAAAAGATTACAGCCAAAGTCAATCGCCAGATGGTGGAGAGAATCCTTGAACGCGAGGAGAAGAACGAGAAACGACGTGCTCAACGAGTCTTGGCCCAGGGTGGTGACGAACGCGCTGCTCTGGAAGCCGGTCAGGCCGGAACCACTCCAGTGGAGGAGAAGGGTCTGCTCGCGGATTCTCGATTTGCAAAATTGTTCCGGGATGAGGATTTCGCCGTGGATGAAACCTCAAGAGAGTTCCAGCAACTTAATGCTAGCACAAAAGTCGCTCCACCGTCTAATCATGATCGCGAAAAAGGGCTTACCGCAGTTGAGGAAGAGGAACTTGATGAGGTGCCTGGGTCAAGCGATGAGGATACTTCAGATAACAATGCAGCGGGACCCAACAGGTACAAGACTACTGATCGAGTATCTACTGCAGATTACAAACGTCGCCCTAGTCAGAAAGAGAAACGACGAGACCAGATGCAAGTGCGAGTTACTTCGTCGGGGTCGAAGACGGGTCCGAAAACGCCGCATGATCGATCTTTTAGATCTCGAGCTGAGAATTTGCAGCCTGTTCAGCGAGCGAAGCGGCCTACTGGCATTGGTAGTGCCGTGGGCGACAAGCTGATCACATTTGAACCAAGCGATAGGAAGTCCAAAGCAGCAGAAAGAAGCGATAATGCCTCCAAAAAGACCGGACGATATCAAGAACGAAGAAGCGCTTCTGGCAACACATTTAGGGGGATGTAATCCTTGGAAATGGCTGATGTCGTCCGCCATCTTGAAGCATCTTACGGCAGCAGTCTTGTCAACAAGCCCGTCACGTCAAACTTGAAAGCGAGACAATATTTGCGCTGGCTTCTCTACTGCTCGATCCTTTGCTTGGATGCATCTAATTGAAGGCTCCAATAACATGTCGGGAGTGTGCGACGGCACCGAAGATACCACCTTCCATCTTCACCGACTCCAGTGCAAAACGGTGCAGTTCCGGTGTTGCTGCTGCTGTCGCGTCCTCCACAATGATGCAATCGAATCCCCGATCGTTTGCCTCGCGCATGGTTGTGGACACGCAAACGTCGGTCGTTACCCCGGTTAGGATCAGATTTCTGATCCCACGAAGCCGCAGAACGTGCTCAAAATCAGTGTGAGCAAAGGCTCCTCGTCCCGGCTTGTCGATAAGGAGATCGGTGGGACGTGGCTGCAATTCAGTAATAACGTCATGTCCGGCCTCTCCACGAATTAGGAATCTGCCCAATGGACCTCTGTCCCCAATCCCCAGATGGCGCGGGTTATTTCTCGAGCGAAATTGTTCTCGGCTTGACAAAGTGGAAAGATCCGGTCTGTGGCCTGCGGAAGTTTCAGTCAGGGGCACCAGTTGCGGCATACCTTTTACACACCTTCCCGGGTAAAGAAGATTGGAAATTGAGCCTTGCGAGCGGCAGAGAGAAGGGTTTGAAGTATGGGGATGAGTGCTCGAGCGCTGCCTACATCGTACCCTTGACAGTCGAAGTAGCCGCCAACCTCGCAGACTGTCGTGAATCAGTCCTTCGACCTAGACAGAATCTTGAGGCAGGAAATGCTCACAATCGCGCTGCATGTCAATAATGACAAGAGCCGTGGTCCTTTGATTGAAGGATGCGTCATGGGGCCAGGCGTAGGGGGAGGCAGTGATCTGCTCGCTGTCTACCTGTCGTCGCATCGGTTTAGCTAGCACCCAATACAAAAGTTATGTGAACGTTCAGCGAGTTTCCCTGGAGATCCCAGACATATCAGGGATGGAAGAGGTCTAGAACCCTCCTAATAATCAATTACGGAAAAAAAAGAAAGGTAAGGCTCGCGCGGAGAAATGCGCAAGCAGGACTAATAATAATATGTAGCTATCACAGTCTTGGACAGCACCATACTCCGCTACTCCAGTGGCGATACTTTGGAGAGCCTGATACCTTCCTCAGGCCTTGCCAGTGAGAGCAGTACAGAGGCTCTCTGAGGAGTAGACTATAGAACATGCAAAAGACTCTCACCTCCTTTGAGAGTGGAAAATCGCGTGTCTGCGGGATATACCTTGCTCTGCCAGACCATCCAGACCAAGCAGGCGAGGAGCTTCTCGCATATGGTATTGTCGCTACGGCCCTGTGCCTCTGTGTCGCGTCCACCGCACACTCAAGATTTCATGTCCCAGCTCCCTTTTGCGGCGTTGGGCGCGGGACCTCAACCGTCTGACTCAACATCGTCGTGATGCGTGCCCACATATTGTGTCGGAATCCTAACTTGTCGCGAGTTTCCGTCCATCAGAACTGGGGCGGCTGGGCTTGACAAGACTCAAGTCTGTTCTGTTTCCTTCTACCGCTCCGGCCACGGCGCAATCCACTGGCAGACCGTCGGTGTGCCAGCCAGGGGCGTTGGAAACAAGCCAATTTTCATTCAATCGTCTAGAAACCGGCCCGTCTCATTCAGTCAATTCCATGCTCTTTCTTGATTTTGTCCAGGTATTCCTGTCGGGTAACAAGGTCTTCCTTGACTTCCGTCTTCATCTTCTCTGGTTGGTGGTACAGCACGACGAGATAGCGGTTCATGAAGTTGAAGCCGTTCAGCTTGTCGCATGCGCTTTTGGCATCCAACACGTCTTCATAGACAACATAGGCCGTGCCCTTTGTGGCGTTCGATGTGCCCACGCGGATTTGTCGAACCGGCCCGAACTTGCCGAAGAGGTCGAAGAGCGCCGGTGAGTCGATGTTGTAGGCCAAATTCTTGATGAAGAGGATCCGGTTCGCCTCCGGCGCGAGTCTGCTGTTGCGAGACATGGGGAGGGAATTGTAGGGTGTAAAATCTGGAACTGAAGTTGAACAGCTTGAGGGTCGACAGGTTTACAGGTTGGTCAAATGTTTGCTGTTGCGGTTGGGAGTGAGATGGTTGTGATGGACATGGTATTTCGCAGAAAACCTTTGAACTGTTTTATCCGTAGGCGGGTTAGCGGTCCAGTTGACTTAACGCTAATCCTGCGGTGTTTTGGAGGTACAGAGTACCCGTCCTCAGAGCATAGACATGCTATATACGAATGTCAATGATATTTAGAGAGAGATTACTGGCGTATCAATGCTTGACAATGCGATGCTGCCTAAGGTACCTTGATACATTATTGTACCTTGAGAGTCCCCTGTAACATTAGGTGCTAGTATTGGTACCTGGTAGGTACTTACAAGGGACACGTCTAGGTGCATGTAGGCACTAATCGCGTCGTTGGTAAGGATTCTTGGCGCCTGGGTGTTGCTGCGCCGCCCGTGACGCTGTTGTGTTGACACGCTGCCGGTCGATTATCACCACTGCAAGAAGATGAGGCCAGCCCGCATTCTTTAATCGACAACAAGGCTTGACGGCCACCGCTCCGTCGCGGGCAAACAGTGATACTAACCATAGCAGCATAGCACCTCATCTTCTGCCGACAACAACTTCTCAACAGTCCTCAACAACACCCGCACACGTCCTCCACGGTCACCGCTTCGAAACCCACACGAAGCACCAGCAGGCAGCAGAACCTGATTCATGGCAGTCGAATTGTTGCCAGTATAATAACGCCGTTTCGACCAGATTCCTGGATTGCCAGTGATCCCTTGCGACAACTCACCAAACTCTCGCCCCACGAAACATGCCCCTTTCCGACGGCGTCCCCTCCTCGCCCCCAGGCCCCAGTACCTCCCTCGAAGACTCCCTAAAATACTACAAGGCGCAATACGAGTCACTCGAGGCCGAACTTGCCGAATTCCAAGCATCCAGCAAGGATCTTGAGGCCGAGTTGGAAAAGGATATCGAGGCATCGGAAAAGCGCGAACGCCAATTAAAGGAGAAGGCAGCCAATCTCCAGTATGAGGTGGACGAATGGAAGACCAAATACAGGCAGTCCAAGACCGAAGCATCCAGCGCTCAAAACACCCTACAAAAGGAGATCACCGAACTCCGAGATGCAAATCGAACGCTCCAAATGCGACTGCGTGACATTGAAGTCGCCAACGATGACTTCGAGAGAAAGCAACGGAACACGGAGTCGTCTCTAGAGGATATGGAATCAAAGTACAATCAGGCAATCGAGAGAAGCGTTTTGTTGGAGGAGGAAATGCGCAGTGGCGAGCAAGAACGAGAAAGCCTGCGAATTGAGACCCAAAGGCTTCGAGACGAACTATCCGACCTGAAGATCGAGAGCGATATCACCAAGGAAAAGCTGCGCAAGGCTTTGGAGACACTGGCCCGACGAGACAAGACTCTGATGCTGCATCCCATTACAATATCATCCGCTTCGCCTCGATCTGAGCTGTCACCCACCACCACCAACGCTTCTTCCCCGACTTTCGACACTCCTCCCACGAAGGCACCTTCATCCTCCGGCATTTCCGACGCCCCGACACCCCCTTCCCCTCCAATATCGGACGCATCGGCTAACGTATCCAAGCCGTTTGCAACACCACGACTTCCCAAGGTTCGACCCTCGCTCAATGGCACTGCCTCGACACACCGACCCACTGCTTCCACCTCCGCCGCCACCTCCAACAACAACGTACCGACCAGACCCCATGGGCATGTCCGAGGCACATCAGTGGCTGCATTGTCACGAACGGGGCCTTCATCGACGTTCCGGCAAAGCCTGTCCAAAAATGGGCCGGTGGCTTTTCGACAGGCAGGGTTGCCCCAATCGACATCTATCATCCATCTTAGGGACTTGCGCGGGAAGATGCAGAAGTTGGAGCAACGCGTGCAAACTGCAAGATCGAAGCTTCCGGCGCCGGTGCATACGCCGCCAAGGGCTTCCCCTAGGAGTGGATCGGCGCTGGGCAACCACGTTCCTTCGTCTGTGACGGTTCGGACTCGCAAGCGTACTGGTGGGAGCACCATCAGCGGGGTGGAATCTCTGCCTGATAAGGGGAAGGAGACTCCGTCTGTCAGACCGAAAGCAAGTCGACCGTCCTTGAATCGGCAGCCTCCCTCCCCGAGCAGAGGTGGAATGGCCGCACCTCCGCTACATAGGCCGGCATCCAGAGCCAGTGGCATATCAGGGCGGTCCTCGTTCGCGCCAAGTCATAGTCGTCCAGGTAGTCGGGCCAGCGTGTCTGGCTTCCGGGTTGCCTTGGGCAGTGGAGTCGGGTCAAATCATGCCCCCAACGCCTCGACCGACAGGGTTCGCCCGCAAAGCAGCCTGAGTAGCTATGGGTATGATGGAGCGCTAGATGAGGAGAGCAGCATCATGCCAACCCCGACGGACTTGACAGACGTGGTGACTCCGACACCGCGCCGGACCACGTTTACAAAACGAACAAGTGATGTCGGCTCCGCCATTCCGAGTCCGACGAAACGGCCTAGTCTGGGTGGCGCTCCAACACGAGTACCTGGTCTTGCCAGGCGACAGAGTTCTGGATTTGTCCGTGGCGACAGCGCGGCTGAGATGAGGCCGCCTTCGCGACAGTTGAATAATGTGACTGAACGCTACGACTTGCACGAGACGTTTTGATGTTCTTGAGTCATAAACCCGTTTGGTAAACGTTGGGGGCATTCTCGTGGCCGTGTCTTGTACGTACGGAGCGAGGCACATGCTTGGGATACAGCGAGGAGTTCATTGGGGCACGGTTTGAATCGCGACTTGGCCCCGGGTGCAGGATTGATGATGGTTGATAATGTGTGCCGACTGGTTCCTTTGGATCATTCTCGACAAACCCGACAGGATCAGAATCACACACGGATGCTTCTCTGGATGGCCTAACGAATTCGCGTTGAGGATGTGGCATGTGGCATGTGGCACGATTGATACCCAAAACATATAAGCAGAACCACGCAGTAGCAATCTGGTCTTCTCTAGATCACCTCAAGTTGTTCATACTACCTTCTGATAAAGATAAGTCGGGCTGACGGGCAGATTGCCATCCGCATGTTGAAGAAACTTGTGGCCTGGAGCAGCCACCAGGAACGATGGACGATAGCTTCTGCCCAAGTCATTGGCCATTCTTCTCAATCTGCTCGACTTTAACATTGGAAGGCTACGCCGTCCCGTTTTGCGACATTCGTCCCTCCGCCAGCAAACCCGGTCCCTTCGCAACTGATTTCGACCAGCCTGCCTCCTATCCTTTTGTCCTTAGTCCGTGATTTTTCTTTTTCGGGTTTGTCTTTCCTGTCCTTTTTCGAGCCATTCCCGTTATCGTTCTCCTTCTCCTCGCCCGCTATGGCAGAATTGCCACTCAGGTCTGCCTCGCAGACATAACAGGTGATTCGTGGCCGCTGTGGCTGCTCGTGCTCCTCCCCCTCCCCGCCATTCTTCATACCACGTATCGTGTCCGACGCATGAAGATCTTGCTTCGAATTTTCACTTCCAGAGTTACTGAGGAACAGGTCGGCGCATGCTCCGCAGATTACATGCCCGCACCCGTCAGCTGTGCCGAGCATAGGGCGCGACGTGTTAGCCAGGACTTTCTTGCAGCTCGGGCATATCCGCGCCGGCTCATCTCCGCTGCTTGCGGTATCGAGGTCGCTCTCTGTGAAGTTTACCATGACGAGCGACTTGAGGGAGTAGCTATGCTTCGTCTGAGGTGTCGAGGCTGGACATAGAGGGTGAAGTTTAAGCTTCTGCGACGACTTGGAATTCTTCGTTGATGCTGCTGCCAACGCATCTGATCCCGGAACCCAAAAACTCGACTCGGAGGATTTTGCTTTTTTCTGGTCGTGTGCATTGACGTTGTTGGTAGGATGCGCGTGCATCTCCTCCGCCTGGCGCTTTCTCTTGATCCCCGGTCTGCTGGACGTAGAAGTTGAATAGTCGTAACTGTCGTCGAAGCCCAGCTCAGCTCTCTCGAATCCTTCGAGATCCCGGCGTCGCCGCTCCTCTTCCTCTAGCGCTGCGGCTTCATGCTCCTCCTGGACACGCAGCACGCTTTCTCGTTCTAGCCGCTTGATCTCGCTCCTCTGCGCCATGAGATCGTTCAACACACATTCTCGGCAGAACAGATGCACCTTCGTGCTGTTTCCTTTCCCATCGGCCGCTCCATCTGTACATGCGACAGGGTTCTTGGCGAACCCCAGACATAAGCGACAATATCCGAAGGGCAGGAATGACTCTCGCGACAGGCGGGTCGATTGACTTCCCCAGCTCGATCTGAGTAGCGAGCGTTCGTGTGAGGTGAAAAAGGCCAGTGATGTGTTGCGCTTGGAGTGCGACATGGCCGTAGTTTGTGTGATGCAGGGCCGATGTGGTCGATGAACTCCAGATGGTTGTTTAAGGAGGCTGATATACCGTATAAACCAGGAGACCTCTACCTAGGATACTAGTAATCAATATCTAGGAAGCCGTCCGGTAGAAAGTTCATCAAAGTACACTGTAACTAAAGAGAACGCCCAGTCTATTAGGTAATATTTAGAAACGAGAGGGAGTCGTATCTAACAGAAGTTGAAGAGATATTTCTTTGACTAGCGGCCGCCGTGGTCAAGACTACTCAGGTAGAGTATCTCTCTTACGGAGACTGCTATATTCAAGATCGTGGAGAATACTTACTGATGGAGACCGTCTGAGTTCGAAAATACACGACGGACGTTGTTGGTGACCAAAAAGACGCTATACTCAATGCGCGATAACCTTTAGAAGAACATACCTGATGGCACGTGATATCACGTGATATGTCTCGCATAACCTGCCGCTCTGGGAAGAGTGTTTGTTCAAGTTGCCGACTACACCTCCTCCTCCTCGTCGAGTACAGCCTCACTCACAACAACTCTAGTAATCAATGGATATACTGAGTCAAACAATGCATTTTGTTGCCTCGGCCGTTGCCAGAGGCTCGGATCTCCTTTCTATTCAATGGGAGTAAGCAAATCTAACATTTCGACCCCTAAAGGGGCACCGAGACCCAAGGCACAACCCCCTCCACCAACCAGGCCTCCACCAGCCCTTGCTCTCTCAGACCTCTGCTTCTTTCAGCAGGTCCTTCTTTGAACCGTCATTCCCGAAGGAATGGGTTCTGATCTTTCGGCCCAATCGCCCGGCCAGCTCCAAGAACTCCTTCTCCCCCTGGATTCGGCCAGCGACTGAGTCTCGACGGGCTCTGAGCACGAACCCCTCCTGGTTCGTGCCCATGCCGTCTTTGGCGGCGAGAAGGTGTCCTATGTCTCGTGGCTCGTAACGCAACGCTTCCTTGGTTGCGTTGTTCTGCAACCATGCTTGCTTCGAGATGCCGTCTGCGGCGCCAAAGGGACAAACGAACGGCTTGAGATCTCCCAATCGAAACCGAGCAGGAGCTGGAGCTGGAACAGGAGCTGGAGCTGGAGTAGGAGCAGCAGTAGGAGCGGGAGTAGGCGCGGGAGCAGGAGCAGAAGCGGGAGCAGGCAAGGCGTCCTCATCCTCCTCCCGTGCCTCCTCTGCCTTCTTCTTGCTTCTCTTCTTCGCCTTCTTGGAGGCTTTCTTGGACTCTGGCTTGTCCATTGCCTCTATCTCTCTGACGATATCGTCGATGCTTCGCAGGTCTTCCTTTTGCGACTTGGTTTGCTGCTCCTGCTGTTCCTGCTGCTGCTGCTGCTGCAGCATTGCCTGGATACGCTTTCTATTGGCCTTCTCAGGAATCTCTTCAATCTTTCCGCCGACGACACGCAAACAGTGGTACACTTCATCATTTCGGTCGTGATTCATCATGAACATCAGGTCGTCCAGCAAGTCTGGGTCCATGTCATACTCTACGTAAGTGGAATGGCCCCAGATAGAACCGTCACCAGGGTCGACCTCGCCTGAAAGGGCAATCTGCACGCGCTGCTGGATTCTTTCGAGTTCCGGGCCAAGTAGATCACCATAAGCAACCGATGCCCATTCGAGCGCTTTGGCCGAGAAAAAATGCATGCGCAATGAGTCTGCCATATCCCAGGCCCGTACAGTGCAGATATCGTAAACAATCCTCTTCGGGTGGTGAACGATCCCAAGGGCGTCGAAACCATCCAGAACGAGAGCTGCTCTGCGATACACCAGTGGAGCCGGAATGTCCACCACGCTTGGAGGTGTCAACAGCTCGTTATAAAGGCGATACACGACATTCCTCAAGTCTCGCTGGTTCGGGTCGAGCTTATCGGACTCACATGTCTCACATTCACATCTGAACCCAAACAACCTGGCAATATCGGACTGATGTTCCTGACGGCTAGGTCTGAAACCAGACACATATGTGATGGTTACTTCGTCGCCTTCCTTGATAGGCTGGAGGGCACGAACGTGCACATGGCCTATGAAAGTGTCCGAACCCTCGTAGTGATGTACACGAGGTTTGGGAATGGCTATTGCATTCGGGTGACAAGAATGATTGAGAACGCAGGCGAAAGTGGAAAATGCAAAGACTGCTTCCGGACCACTATCCACCTCCAGGGCCAGGGCATCTCGGAAGAAACGACCAACAAGTTCCAGTGCACGTTGTTGTCCCTCAAGTGTTTCCATCCGTGGGGATTGGCCATATAGCCCCTCGAGAACGTCTTCCTCGGAAATTCCTGCTGGGAGCTTTACATCTCGAGTAAAGTAGTTCCTCAAAAACCCAAGTGAGTCAGTTTCAGGAACAGGAGCCTCAAGCGCACGGGTCATGATAACCGAATCCTGCATGAATGCTGCGACTGATTTTATGAGTGCGCCAAATGTTTCTTTGCCGATGGCGGCCGGACCTTTCCATGGGCGCTGGTATTTGGTCGCCACATTTAGGAAGAGAGCTTTCTCATGAAAGATCGGGTCGCCGGCCTCGACATCCTTGGAACTGAGGATTTTCCAGCCTTTATTTCCGGTTTGTGCCCTTGACACGATCACTGGTACTTGCTCAGATGTACTGGCGTCGAAACCGTCGGCAGGGGTACGTGTCCCGGCTTTTATTCTCGTCATGGTCTGTTTTCCTGCTGTGGTCAGGCTGGAAGACGAGATGAGGGACGGAAGGGATTGAATGGCAGGATGACGATGATGGCTGCAGAAGAGATGGCAGTACAAAGGACCCTTTGAATGTCCACTGGGAGAGCGAGGAGCAGCAGAGAAAAGGTGCGTGCATGAGATGTTTGTGGTGTACTCTTGTTTGTGTTGGTGACAATCAGTCGTTCAAAGAAGAGGGTGCAGCGAAATCGCGGTTGTTGGCCTCACCAAAAGGGACGATGTCATCGCAAACAGAGCTATTTGCCGCCAGAGCAATGGCTTATAAGGTGTATCGAGCATCAGAACCACAGACCTACAGGGACGTCGATGAGAGCATCACAAACCAACTGCTTTTCTACCATTGTTCACAGAAAGAAACCTCCAACTGCCATCCAAACCAGAGTGTCTTCTGTCCATTCGATCAGCAACTCTCCTTGTCTACCTGCATCTTTCAAAAAAATGGAAACGGCAATAGTCATCTTCATTGCAATCATGGCTGTCCTGGTCGTCCTTGTGGCTGCCTGGGCTGGCTATGCAATGTACTTCCGACCAAGGGAGTTCATTCCCTTCACAGCCCGAGGAGAGTCCTCACGAGTCTAAGATTGGAAGCAAGTCATGCGGATGGGGAACATAGAGACGCTATGCTAACATCCTACCAGGGCAAACCACCCCAGAGCTCTGAAATTTGCACATCCTGGAATAGGTGTTCAAGAGGAGGTGCTGGAGGTTACATTGTGTCTGGAGTTGAAGACACTCATAATAGACGGAGAAGGACAATAGCGACATCCAGGATGGGCAGCTCAAAGAGACCGCTCTCTCAAACCAAGCCAACTTACTCTCCTACTGCCATCACAGACCCGTTCACTACCTTCAAGAACGCTACTCTTTTCCCTACCACCGATGTAGGCGGGCATGAGATTCTAACGGATGACAAATCCATATCCGGCCCAGACTGGCCGACCGGGAATTGATGTTGGTGGGCCCCTTTCTTAATACCACCGGGACATACGGAGTAGTAAACAGTACGGTTCAACGCCTGGAGATGGCGTATGCAGCTAAGGGACATACGGCCTGTAAAGCCTATTTCCGGGGCACAACGTTGAAACCGGCCATCATCCCCCAGGTTTAGGTGACCAGTTAACAGACATATATTTGGACGGCTGCACTTCACAAGACATTGGCCTCCCCGCCTGAGACATAGCAGACATGGCGCAAAACATTCAACCGAGCAACTACGTGCAGGGCTACTCCAATTACACCCTCGCAAACCACCAGAGACGTACGGCCGAGACGGAGGCTGCCTTCCTGGTGCCGCTCATTAAGAAGACAGACTACATTCTCGATGTCGGCTGCGGACCAGGCACAATCACCACAGGCTTGGCCAAGTACGCCAGCGAAGGCACAACAATCGGCATCGATATCTCAGCAAACGTTTTAGAGAAGGCGAAGACATTGGCTGCTGAGGTCAACGCCCCCACCGAGGGGCCAGGCTCCGTCGTTTTCAAGGAAGCCGACGTCCTGGAAAGACTCCCCTATCCCGACGATACGTTCGACGTCGTCTACGCTGCTCATGTATTGGGGCATATGCCGATGCCAGATCTGCCGCTGAGGGCGCTGGTTGAGATGCGACGAGTCCTGAAGCCGGGCGGCATCCTGGCCACGCGCGACGCGCTGCAGCAGCACTTCTACCCAGCGAGCTTAGACCTCGACCGGCTGTGGGTGCGCAACCTAGGTCGGGCGATCTACAAAGGCGTGCCCGGCGCAGAGTCCCCGTCGACGAACATGCCAATCCTTCTCCGTAAGGCCGGCTTTAACGCCGATGCCGGTCAGGTCCATATCGGCGCCCGAGCCGTGGTGTCCGCCGGGCCGGAGATCCGGAAGTGGTTAGCCTGGCGTGCCACCGGCCAGCTGACTCAGGGAGACCCCTTTCGCGAGAGCTGGCTAGATGCTGGCATCACTGAGGACGAGATTCAAGACACGCTGCTTGCCGTGCAAAAATTCGCCGAGACGGAAGATGCCTGGTTCTTGGCGGTGCATGGTGAGATGCTCGCCTGGAAGTAAGTGAGCGGCCGGGTTGCGGAGGGAAACAGAGAGAGCCAGGTCCCCCAAGGCTCGATTCTGATCCGAATTAGAGGCAACGTCAATAGCCCTCGAGTGACAGTACCCATTATGATACCCAGATAGAGAACCTTAGCAGCTAGATTGTGCCAGAATGGCGTCTAGTCCACCAGGATGTATGCTAAAACTAACAGTAGGAACCTCCTACGATTCTTTTCATGCTTGACCCTTGGCTGGGGATGTTCTCTGCGTCAGAATGAGAACCAGATACTGGAGGTGTACTCATTAGGATATATTCAACAGGATTGTTCCCTTCCTTAAGAGCAGGGGGGTGGTGTTGGATTGATTGGGCCCCTGAAAATCACCAGCCTGCTCTCAACAAATCCCATCCTTGGGCTTTTCATTATTCCGAGCACTGCTTCAAGGCGGAATATTCGATATACAAATCCGGTCCTAACTCTATTAGTCCCAAGATCAACATCACGATATAGTATGTAACTTATTAGGATGGCGGAGAACACAAGTGAGGCTGATGGCGTAGAGCGGCGTTGAGCACTTCTTAAACAGGTTAGCCACTTGGCGTCCAGCTCGGAGCTTCGATTCATCTAAGTTCCTACAGAACCTCAAGTTGGTCGTCCAATCCACTGCAAGCTATTAAAGAACTGCCTCAGAGTCGATCTCACCACCACCTGCGCCATTGAATCAACGCTTCGACGCTCCAAAATGTCGGCCCTGGTATGTTGTCAGAATGCGCCATCTATCCCAAGCTGTGCTGACCATCATAGACGCGGATTTCGGACGGAATCTTTAAGTACCGATCCCTACCGGCGCGAAGCAGAATCGTTCTTCTTTGCTAACAGTCGCAGCACCGTTTTCCGCAGAAACGCTGTATTCCTCTCTGCCATCTTTGCGGGCGCCTTCGCCTTCGAAATGTGGGTTCCCCGAGTATCCCTGGCCTTCCAGGTATAGCGACTGATTTGTTCTCGCAGTGGATTTGACGCTGCTACGGACCGGTTATGGGACAGCTGGAACAAAGGGGTACGTTTCCCTACAACATGGTGGAACTGGGTTTACGAATCAGCTCTAATTTGAAAACACAGCGGCAATGGAAAGATATCAAGCAAAAATACATCTCTGCTGGTGAAGACGAGGACGAGTGATCGGTCTCACTACCATCAAACTTTGGCGGTGGAACTAACAATGGGCGGTGGGAAGTCAAAGAGACACAATGCTGAAGACACAACCTCAGAGGCGGCCCCGACTCTCTGTATACATAACCACGAAGGACAACCATAGACTTATTTGAAAGCCTATTGCTACCATATGGTGGATTCCATCGAGCAATTTTACCGTCCCAGACAAGAATAGTGTTTTGCCGTTATACCTGTGGTTCACTTTCATATCGCCTTGCTGGCTGTCTCCTGGATTGAATGGCCACGGAAATGGCGCTGTTTTCCTGCAACGTCTGCCGTCCTAATATGTTCACTCGGAGCCAGCAATATCCTACCTGCTGTTGGAATGAGCTGTGTAGAGGGAACGATCGAGGCAGATACACGTTGGTACCGGTCGTTTTTCAGACGCGCCGCCGGGGCTCAAGGAATGGTGAGAATCGTGGCCTTCTTCGTGTGATTGGACGTGTATGGGTGCGTCCAGGTGCGTCTATCCGGCATGACCAGGCACAAGCCCCTCAATGTTTCCAATTGAAGGACGCCGTGGAACGACTTCGCCGAAGCTCAGACTGAGTCTCTCTCCTTCCAAAGCATGGTCGATGTCTTGGTAGGAATCTGTCTTGAAGGCTCCAACGGTTGGGCAGTCACATCGAGTCCACATGGGAAGTAGTCGACGTACGTAGACTCTTTGGGCAAATCCTGAGAGGCGGTTGAAGCGCCGCTGTACTGTTAGGGGGTTTCCTGGGAGCGCACGTTAGTAGTTTGATTTCCGGCCTGGATTCTTCTTGCGAGCCCTCTATTGCATATGGGGTGTCTCAAGCGGCAACAAGTTCAACCCAAATAGGACTCTCACGTATTTACATCATTGCAACAAGCGGCCCGAGGAAGCCTCCGTCGCTGCTGTTCGAGGTTTGGATTGACAAGAGAATCAAGAGACAAACAGGAATGTAATAGATATTGCGAAATTAGGAGGAACCTTTTGCATCCCAATCCGCCACCTCGCCACTTCTCCTGCACTGGAGCGAACAGGCTTGCTTGATATTGGTGACTGCGACCTCACAGATTTAGGACATCCACACCGCTGTCACCAACATACATCGCGTTCGCTCCAAATCCTTCCACTCAGTCCTCAACCGCGGATTCCACCGCGCAGCAGTTCGCTCGTAACAAATCCCATAGTGGTGAACGACCAAATGCAGACCGCAGGTACCTCTGTTCCTCCGATATGATTACACCAATGTCCGGCCTAGAACGCCAACTCCGCCAGGCTTTATGCGACCATCCACGACAGCATGCCTACCGCTTCACCGGAAAAGCTAAGAACAGTCTGTTGGAGGGCCTTTTTCGATCACTCACGAACGACCGGTTAGACTATTTCCACAACCTCTTTCCTGACGGATTCCCAACATCCTGCCGGCTACAGGATGCGCAAGGAGTGCAAGAGAATGCTGAATACACTGCTGCTGCCAGGGGCCATCCATGTGGGCATATTTTTAAGGCAGGAGAAGCTAGCTATCATTGCAGCACGTGTACCGATGACACAACTGCCGTCCTTTGCTCTCGGTGCTTTGTCTCCAGTGACCATGAAGGACACCAGTATACCATCGGGCTCAGCGCCGGAAACAGTGGGTGCTGCGATTGTGGCGACGACGAAGCATGGAAGAGACCGGTGAAATGTGCCATCCACACAACAAGTGATGAATGGGCCTCAACAGACGAGCATGTTTCTCCTCTGCCGCCTGATTTGCAAGAATCTATTCGCACCACTATCAGCACAGTATTGGACTACTTTTGCGATGTGATATCCTGCTCCCCAGAAAACCTGCGAATGCCAAAAACGGTAGATTCAGTGACCCAGGATGAAGTGAGGAGTCGCCTCACCTGCGAACATTACGTGTCCGGGGATGAGATTGAAATAAACCCTGAATTTTGCTTGGTCATTTGGAATGATGAGAAGCACACTGTTCGTGAGGTGCAGTCGCAAGTCTCTCGAGCCTGCCGTGCTCGCGAATCATTCGGTCTGACTAAAGCTGAGGAAGCAAATGAGGTGGGCAGGAGTGTTGTCAGGCATTCCCGCGATCTGAAAGAACTCACTAAGATGGCGAAAGTCATTGAAGAGATCAAGGTCACTGTCACAATCAGATCATCCAGGGATACATTCCGAGAACAAATGTGTGGTACCATTATCGAGTGGCTGGCCGACATTGCCGGATGTAGTATTTCTGGTGACAGTCACGTCTTACGCCGTATAATCTGTGAAGAGATGCTCCAAATCTGGCGCATGGGCAGTGAGGCCTGGAATGCTAAAGTGGGAAGAGACGATCTCGACGACCACGGCCAGGAGGACGATCGGTATTTCCGACAAAGAGCAAGGCTGAGATTTTTTGACCCCATCCAATTCGCGCTGCAAAGAGCCATGGCCGTGGACACCCTGGAAGAAGACGTGATTAGTGACGGCCTTGAGGATAACGACGATAACGACAATGACGATGACGACGACGACGATGACGACCCTGGCGACGACGACGTCGATCGGGAAATGAACGACTTCATTCTCAGAGCCACAGTTTTTGAAGCGGCTGGCCACGATCACGACCACGCTCTTATTGAGCAGTCGGTTGATCCAGATGTGACAGATGATGCGGAAGACATGGACACGGACGGCGACGGCGACGGCAATTATCTGAGTGTTGCGGATAGAATGGAGATGGATGGCACCTCCCCTCCTCCACCACCAATCCCCCCTACTCAAGGTACAACAGAGCCGGAGGGTGGTGCTAGCGAAGGACGTCGAACCTCTCCAGTCGATTCCGACAGGAATGCCAATTATCTCAATGTTCCGAGGACACCTGCGAGCTCTGTTCGTTTAGGTCGCCGACAATCGACTCCGCCAAACCATTGGAAATCCTTACCACTCGGTCCATCTGCGCAGAACCACAATGTTCCTGCCTACGAAGATCTGACCAAAAATATCAGGGTGGATTCCATGATCCTGTTCGATCTCCGCCTGTGGAAAGTTGCCAGAACCAATGTTCGAGACCTGTTCATTAGCACGCTGGTCAACATCCCTCAGTTCAAACGCATCCTTGGTTTGCGATTCTCTGGGTTGTACACGACGCTCGCCCAACTTTATCTCGTGGCGGACAGAGAGCCAGACCATTCCATAATCAATCTGTCGCTGCAATTGCTGACCACCCCCTCTATCACAGAGGAAGTGATCGAACGGGGAAACTTCCTCACCAATCTCATGGCTATCTTGTACACTTTCTTGACTACTCGACAAGTAGGCTTCCCGAAAGACCTTGACCCCGGAGCTACTCTTGGGTTCGATGCTGGTTCGGTTGCTAATCGTCGGCTCTATCACTTTTTCTCCGATCTCAGATATTTCCTTGCCTCTCCTTTTGTACAGGCCAAGGCGCGCAGCGAACCACAGTACCTTTTCCAATTTCTTGACCTGGCCAAGCTCTCTCAAGGCATATGTCCGAACATCAGGGCTGTCGGCGAACATGTCGAGTATGAAACAGACGCCTGGATAAGTGCCTCGCTGTTGACACGGGATATCAACAAGCTGTGTCGGCAGTTCGCGGAAGCTTACTATGTTTCGAAGGACAGTAGTCCGTCTACCTTGCAAGCAACATGTGAGGCGATTTCACATGCAGCAGGCATCGCAATCATCAACTCTGTGGGCTTAGAGCGACGACGATTCGATCAAGCCGAGATCAAGGATCATGTACGATTCCACACTATTGGCCCCTTTGGAGAGATACCAACAGGTGACACCTACAAGGTGGTACACTTTGTCGTGGAAAAGGGAGGATTGAGTTTCCATCACCCTCTTCATTACACTCTTTCTTGGCTACTTGAAGGCGGAAAGGAAACGAAGCAGTCTATAATAGCACTCCGGGATGCTGCCCGCACTTTCCTTTCACATCTGCAAGATCTCACTCCCGCACCCCGGGACAGCACAATCAAATCGACTCTCACCACTGTTGACGACGCTCTGCTAGCTATGTTTGATTTCCCCCTGCGTGTGTGCGCCTGGTTGGCGCAGATGAGAGCAAACCTGTGGGTCCGCAACGGCATGAGCCTGCGACATCAAATGATGCAGTATAAGGGCGTGGCTCACCGCGACGTTGGCCATCACCGAGACTTGTTCCTTCTCCAAACCGCACTCGTGACATGCGACCCGGGTCGCGTTCTTGCGTCGATGATCGATCGATTCGGTCTAACTGAGTGGCTGCGGAACGGCTTTGCCTCTCTGGACATTTGCGAGGATAGTCAGATGTTGGACCTGGCTGAGGATTTCATGTATCTCTTGATCAACTTGCTATCGGACCGTGACGCGCTTATCTCAGATCGAGACGACCCAGAATCACAGCTCTTAGCAGTGCGCAAAGACATTGCGCATACACTGTGTTTCAAGCCGCTGTCGTACTCAGATTTGTGTGCTCGCTTGACGGAGCGAACACAGGACCATGAACAGCTACAGGAGGTGCTCGATCAGATGACCAAATATCGCCCACCCGAAGGACTGCATGATTCTGGCTTGTTTGAGCTCAAGGATGAATATTTGCAGGAACTGGACCCGTACAACTCTCATTTCACTAAGAATCAAAGAGATGAAGCCGAAAACATCTACAAACAGTGGATGGCCAAGAAACTGAACAAACCACCCGAAGACATTGTTCTTGAGCCGAAGCTGCATCCAATCCGCTGCGAGGCATATAGCGACCTCTGCGCAGTCGTGCATACCTCTCTCTTTGCCGATGTTATCCACAAAGCCCTACTATATGCTGCGAGCAGCTACAAGCTCAAGACAGGAGTCTCGGCAACCCGTGCGGAGGCATTCCTCCAGATTGTCCTCCAGCTGGTGCTTATCGCCACTTTGGATGACAATCCGGCGGGAAGCGATCCTGATTTGCCTTCGTTTGTACACGATGCCACTGTACTACATTTCCGGTCTCCTCATGACACGGACCGGACAATCGTTCGCCTACTACACGAAATATGGCTCATGGAAGAATATAGTGCATGCCGAAGCAAGATCAGACACATTCTAAAGCTTTTCAATCAGAAGCGGCCTGAACAGTTCGTCAGCGCTACCCAGCACCTTGATTTCCCTTTGGGCAGGTTCGACACTGCATCTCCGGCCAATTTCGAAGGCGAAATTGAAGCCAAAAAGAAACAAGCCATGGAACGCAAAGCACGCGTTATGGCTCAATTTCAGCAGCAGCAGCAAAACTTCATGGATAAACAAGGAGTGATCGACTGGGGTGACGAGGATCTGGATTCTCCGGAAGACGAATTACCCAAGAGCACAGAGACCCGTCACTGGAAATATCCCTCTGGGTTGTGCATACAATGCCGAGAAGATACGTCTGATTCGCGTTTGTACGGCACGTTTGCTATGATCAGCGATGCTCATATCTTACGGGAGACTGACGTGACGGACGAGGACTTTGTTGGCGAGCTTTTTGCAGTTCCGGACCACCTGGATCGCTCCGCTGAGTCTATACGTCCGTTTGGAGTAGCCGGCTCCAACCATGTGCAGGTGAAGCGTCTGACGGCTGAAGGTCACGAAGTCGCCGTCGACCACCAGAGCCTGGGCAAGGGGTGGCCAAAGAACTGCACCATGAAAGGCCCTGTGTCTACGAGTTGTGGCCATATTATGCACTTCAGCTGCTTCGAGAACTACTACCAGTCGATCACCAGGAGACACGCGCAGCAGGTTGCTAGGAATCATCCCGAGCGGATCGCACTTAAGGAATTTGTCTGCCCCCTCTGCAAGGCTTTGGCAAATACATTCCTACCTATTGTTTGGAAACATTCAAAACAGTCCTACCCTGGTTCGTTAGACGTATCACAAGACTTCGACTTCTTTCTGGACAAGGATCTCTCGGCCATCACTGAATCCTCAAGCCTGGCTGAGGATGGTACTTTTGACTCACTGGCCGCACAAATACAACTCGAAACCATGACAACATTTTCCAACCCTTCTCTCATACCGGCCATTGCTCGATGGGTATCAGGAAACTGGAGCATGAGCCATACAGGCCAACCGTGGGCAGATATACCTGAATTCGCCGCGTTTGCTGACCTCGCCAGCATCTATGAGCGCCTCCAAGAATCATTATCAATTGTCTCGTGGATTATTCAACCGACGCCTGCTGGTCGGGACGCTCAGGTGAACCACGTTGAGGTTCTTGTTGACACCCTCGCAAATACAGTTGCAGCCGTGGAAATAGGGCATCGGGGCCGCGAAGCCGAATTCGGCACGTCGGTCTTGACGAGCGTGCCTCAACAGACACTCAGCCACTTACAAACTCTTGCGTCGACCATTCGAGCATATACAGCCACCGGTGTACTGACCGCACAGGGTCCAGTGGAGACTCAATACAAGGAGCTTTGCAAGCGAATCGAGCTCCAACTGGCAGGGACGTTGACAGAACAGAAGTTCCAATTGAACAGTTCTGAGCCAGCATCGCCTCTGTTGCGAACGGACGCTTTCCAAGTGCTTGTGCAAGCCACGGTGGTGTTATGTCACATACAAAAGCTGGAACTTCGCCATGTTCTGCAATTATTGCTGACCGTGGAACTCTTGCGAGTTGTGCTGGCATTCACGCTTGGGTCCAAGGGATTTTTCTCCGCAACTGAGAACTTGTCGCGCAACCAGATTCGACATGCTGCGCCTTTGGACACCAACTCGGAAGAGCTACGCAGCATACAGAGTGTGATCGCATGGATTGAGCATCACATTCAACACGGTGGCTCCGAGACCAGTTTGTTGGCTGACCAGTTACGCGAGTCGAAACGGCGGATGTCTGTGAATGAAGCGGGCGCACTGTTCAGACTATGCAAGGTGTATGCTCTTGCATTTCTTCGAAAGTCGGCGATTTTGTTCCATGTTGCGCATGGGATCGACTTCCCTACCACGGCTGGTTCGGAAGCCAACCTCCCCGAGCTTGATCGTCTTCTGCACTTCTTCCAGCTGCCGAGGATCAGCGATCTTCTCATGTCGTTGGACGAGTTCTCGGGCTCCAGCGCCCTGAAGGACCGAGCAGCTCGTTGGATTTCCGACTCGATCAGGATGGAGTTGAGCGGCGCCTCATCGACGGAGCATGCCAGCTTGCGCGTCACACCTCTAGGTATCAGGCTGCTCCATCCCGCTCCCTTTGAGTTGATCGGACTTCCGAAGTACTTCGATGTTCTCATGGAAGAATCTCATCGACGCAAGTGTCCTACCACTGGCAAAGAAGTCGCGGACCCGGCCTTGTGCCTCTTCTGCGGTGAGATATTTTGCTCTCAAACCGTCTGCTGTCTTACTAAAGAGATGCGCGGAGGTTGCAATGCCCATGTGGACAAATGCTCGAGCCCAATTGGCATGTTCCTCTTCATCCGGAAGTGTCATGTGGCGCTACTGCACGTAGTCCGGGACCCCAAGATGGTTGAGTATGATCGCGCAAGGGTTGGCCATGGCGCTCAGGCGCTCCCTCCTGGGTCTCTCACCTTGAGTCATGGTTCCTTCTTTCCAGCGCCATACTTGACCAAGCATGGCGAAACGGATTCAGGGCTGCGGTCCAAACACCAGTTGATCCTCAACCAAAAGAGATACGACAAGCTGTTGAGGGACACTTGGTTGATGACAAATGGCAGCGTCTGGAGTACGGTCGCCAGGAAGCTTGAAAGTGAGGTCAACGCCGGCGGATGGGAAACCTTATGAGTAGCCGGCCGGAGACTTCCTGGAGGAGGAACATCGGCGAGTTGGTACAATGCCAATCTGCAGACAATGTCAGGATGATAAGCGGCATGAGAAACAATTGTATAGCTGATAGAGAGCAGTCCATAAGGGGCCATGGAGCGGTTGGTGTGCTCACTTGGGACTTGGATACTATGGGTGTCGCGTGAATAGATCACGCTCTGTACGGAATATTATCACCGAACCAACCCTTCTCTGGCGTCCCTTGGCGAGTTCGATATCCCATGGCTCTCTAGCTGGCTCTCTAAGTCGCTATTCATAGTCACCCGGGCCAGTGCAAGGCCAGGTGTTGATGGGTGCAATGCGGCAATGTGATTGGCCCAGGCCGGCGGCTACGATGGGCGTCACCAAGTGTTTCACACCGTCTTCACTCGTTTCACATTCATAGTTGGTCTCCAATAACAACATCACACCGTCTGTTCGTTCCTTTCCAGCGCAAAGATGGCCGTAGAGGCCGTCAGGCCGTGGGCAGTGCATGTGGTGGTGTGGCCACGGTTCGAGAAGCGCTGTCGCCTTGCATGAACGAACATAAGGTGAGTCGACGCCCACACGGCTGACTTGTCCAGCTGTCATTCCCTGTCTATTTCCATTGTGGTGTGATATTGCCATACTCGATCCTACGACACATCGCCCTTTACCTTGGTCGCATACCTGGGCCCGCCCCAATACAAGTCCTGCGGCAAAGCGCGAGAATTCTACCACGAGGGACGTTTGCGAGGCGATCCCAGATCCCAAGCTTCGAGGTCGTGAGCTCCGATGGCTAGTTACGCTTCTCCTACCTCTCTACATTGTCTCGCAATTCTACTGGGCTTCAATCTGTATGCACGCTTAGCCTCTGCCCAGAGTGATGATGGAGGCGCAGCTGGAGGGGTTGAGCCTGGTGATATTGGCTCTGGGTCGGATCCTCAGGACTCGGCCGATGCAGGAGCCGCTGGACCAGATACAGGCTCTGTGAACCTGAGCCGAGGGGCGACAGTGGCCATTGCGGTTGTTGTCAGTATTGTGGTTGTTCTGGGCAGTAAGTTGCCCACCTTTGATGGATCTAGACCGTGGTCCCACTACAATGCTGACATGTTGTTGCTTATTTCCCCCCGTCTGCAGTCACGCTGGCTGTTCTCTATTTTCTGGCCAAAAAGAAACAGTGGAAGATCAAGGAAGGACTTCGACGATCTGTGCGGAGGGTCGGAAGCGCAGTCAAGGCCGTCACGTCACCGATGACACCTAAAATGATGAGCTTCCCTCGCGCGACGAAGAACAGATACCCCGACAACTCGGGGGATCGGTCGCAGAAAACAGACACTCGACTGGAGGCCGGTCCGAGAAGCTACAGTAGCCGATCAAACCGCGTCTACGACGCTGAAAAGGGCTTGCCCGCCTCTGCGATCCGAGTGGAGACCAGCGAAACGGACAGTGTCAAGAACCAGAGAAAAGATGGCTCGAGACCTAGGCCACCGAAAGTGAATATACCGTCATCGTCTTTCGAGATGGACAGCCCCAAGACCCCGATGTGGAAGAAAGTGTTTGGAAGATAGTAGGGGAGATGAGGACATGAGATGAGAGGAGATGCTATGTTATGATCTGATCTGATCTGATTTGGTATCGATTGGATTGAAATGCAAAGTGGTACGAGACACGAGAGAGGCATGCAAGGCAATGATGATGAAGCGATAGGCGCGGTTGGAGTATTATCAGAGTCATGGTCCGTATTCCTGAGACAGCAACTTCATTGATCACTGAAAACAACTGGCCATTTTGCACTATACATCCCACCAACTCGCAGACGCGCTATGCGGATACCTCTTGTGGAAGGAAAATATTGCCGCCGAAAATCGAAATATCTCCTCTCTGTTTACCTCACCTCCTGGACACACACTGTCTCCCTCTGAGAGGTCTGGAGCCTGGATGGCTAAAAGGCAACCTTGATTTTCGCTGTTGAAACTCCTGTCTACCTCCTTACCGTGGACGAAGGCCACGTCGAAGATGCTGGTGGTGTATGGTCATACCGAGACTCTTATTTTGGAGCAGAATCGCTGACGTCCAGTGTCTGGAGGGCGGAAGTGCAGTGAGTTTAGGTCAGTACTGGCACGCACTTGTACTCAAGGACATGGCCAGGATCTGGTCTCTCTCTGAACGGCCTAAGGCGCAGTGCGAGTCGCTGCTGAAGGATGGGGGATAGGAGATGGCTGATGGCCATTTACTAGGTCGCTCGTTCTCGTTCTGGTTGAAGTAGGTGTTTAGGCTCTATTCGAGCAACGTTTTTCCCCCTTGCTATACTCCGTACAAACGGTGGCATTGCGTCAGCAAGGTGGAAGGGGCCATTAGAGCACGTGAGGACATCCGCCTTGCTTTGGAACTCTCTTGCTTCCCTCACTCTCATTTTCCTTCTGTCCATCTATCAATTCTCTGCACAAATGACCAAGGCATTGAAGGAGCCGCCTGCAGGCTGTTAACGCTGGTTTCCCCCGACTTACAATTGTTTTACTTGCCGTGTTCATGTTTCCTTGGTCTGGCTTTGGCACTGCTGTACTTCTTTGACTTTCACAACCATGACTGACGACCCAGCCTTCTCTCCCCAAGGTCCTCCCCGTAAAGAGGTCGTGTCGTCGCATGGCTCACCTTCGGTCCTTTCCTCCAACAAAGATGCTGACCACAATCCTAACTACGATTTGGACGATCCTCAAACCCCTTCAGCAATGTCGGTCTCAGCCTCCGTCGAAGAGACACCATTTTCAAAGATGTTGGCTCAAGACCGAACTAGCGTACATACTTCAAACCAGCCCTCACCTGGCGCTCCTAAACGGTTTCAAATCGCACAGACTTTGAAGAATAGGGTTGGTCAACCTGGATTTTCCTTCATGCCTGCGAACCTGAGAACAGTCCCTACGAAACCGACAAGTGAAAGACAAAGTGAAGGACAATCTACTGTCGAGATATCACCACAACAGAAGGGTTTCTATGCCACCCAGGGCCATGGCCATACTATCTCAGAGTCTCTTCCGTCTGCAAGGTAGTGGATATTCTTCAATGTCCCAAACATCGTGTTGAAGCTAACGAAGTAGATCAAGAAGGCCGGACTGTCCTAACACTATGGGTACCGACCACGATTTGCATGAGACTCCTTCGGTGTCTAACGGTTGCAATGAGTTGAAGTGGGATTCCGAAGACGGCGACCCTGAATTGGTCTCAGCAGCTACAGGCCTTACCAATATCAAGCAGCAGCCCGAAATCGACAATGGGTACCAGGCACCACAAGACAATGGCATACAGTTTGGGCAAGTGCACAGCCCAGTAACCAATGAGATGGAGATGGCTTCCGGGTCAGGGACTGAGCTCCTGCAGAATAATTCTAGAAGTGATCAGGCCCAACTCGACTATGATCAAGTTATAGGCTCTGCTTTCTGTCACCAAGCAGAGACGGCATTGAAGACCCTCGATGGAAATGTCGCCGATATGGCGGCACAGGACTATTATATCGATAATCAGCCTCCCTCGCCAACCAATGCTGTCAAGCAGTGCCCGAAAGCTGCCGGTCAGGCACCGATCCATTCATCAAAGGTTCGCAAAGCTCCAGGACGAGCCCGAGCCCGACGACTGCAGTTCTGTAGCCAACCGACACCTGCTCACAGCAACCCGCAACAACCATCTGAGGAAGATCTTCTGTACATACTAATGTCACGTGCAAGAGAGACAGCTACGGCTATGGATAGGCTAGCATGCCTTGAAGAGCAAAACAGGCACCTTGTACGCGAAAAGGAACTCACAGCTCGAGCCCTCAAGGAAGCAATAACTACCCAGAATAGGAGCGTACAACAGCAGGAGATTCTCACGCAAGCGCTAGACGATTTCAAAGCGAAATATTATAAACTGAAGAAGTGGGCACTTGAAGCTAACAAAGACTGTGAGGTGTTGCAGACACAGGCCCTAGGTTTCAAAGCATCGCTCACCGACTTGATAAAGGACAGAGATGAAGTGCGTGCGCAGTTGGAAGATGCTTGCTCAGCTTCCGGAGATGCCGCAAGAAGAATGAGAAGTATACGATCTGAGGTTGGCGACCTCAGTACTGTGGCTCAATCAACCATTTCAGCCGTTGACAGGATGGACGGACTGCTGCTGGCGCAAGCAGAACACCTTCGCAGTGAGAAGCAAAAGTGCCGCAAGCTCGAGACACACATAGTGCTGATGCAGCACGAGAGACACAAACATGATTCGAGACTGCATTGCCAGAACCAAGCGCTCAATGAAACCCTGCGAGGCATGACCAACCAACTAGAGGCTCTTGAAACGAGGAATGTGGACGAAAGCGTGGAGCAAGGCCAACTCATGGAGTGCCGGAAGATGTTACAAACACTACTTGACAGTGGCTTATCCACCAACGCCGACCTAGGTTCGCTCAGACAGATGTTAGGATCCATGAACGAGCTTCTCAGTAGACACGCAACACACGCAAACTCCACCTCGGAGACCTTCCAAGCAGCCATTGAGGCTCTCAAGGAACAGCTACAGAATGAAACATCGGCACAAACCGCTACGTTACTCTCGGAGGTGCAATCAGGCAACAAGGAACTCATCCAAGCGAGAGAAGAAATAGCTCATTTGCATCAAAGGTCGGACCAGGCCGATGGAATTGTGGAACTTTTGCGCAATGGCAAGAGTATTGCAGAAAGCCGTGAAAAGCACCTGCAGTCCACAACCGAAAAACTCATTGCTGCCCTGGGTGATCACAAGGAGGCTACTCGAAAGCAGTCTATTGATTTTGAGAATCAGAACAGGTCACTTCTTACAAAATGGCAATCGGCCTGTTCTCAGTTGGCAGAATGCAAACAACAAAAGGAGGGGAAACAGGAAGAGATCAAAGGCCTAAAGGTGAAGTTACTTGAGAGCGAAACGAATCAGCAGGCCCTTCAGCAAGAGCTCGAGAAGTCCCAAGAACAGATCCATCATGTCCAGAGATCCGCAGAGCAAAGGAGCAAGGAGCAGGTATGACTTGAATGGCTACAAAAATGAACACTGCTAACAACCCTAGTTGGACCAGATGGAGCTTGAGCTTCGCCAAATACAGGTCAAGTTGAACCATGAGCAGGAGAAACACAAAGAAAAAGAAGAAGTAATCAGTCGATTGAAGATGTCCCAGTCCGAAGTCCAGCGGCATCTTGAAAAGTCTGAGGCTGAGAGAATGGCCATAGCCACCGAAGGCCATGGGCTTCAAACTAGAATAGGCGAATTGGAAGCAAATCTGGCCCTAGTCCAGCAGAGAAAGGAGAGTTTAGAGCAAACAAACAAGAGTCTGCAAGAGAAATCTGCCGAACTCTCTGAGCTGAAACAACGCCTCAAGGATTTCGAGAATCTGAAGGAGCACCATAAAACTCAACAACTGGAAATCAACGAAAAGAACCTGGAGATTCAATCGCTTTCAGAGCAAATGCAGCAGTTGCAACATCGATCGGCAGTTCTTGAAGAGCAGATACAACAGCAGCACATGGTGCTGGAGGAGAAGAACATATTGGAAAATGAACTAGTGGCAACTCAACACGAGCTCCGTGAAATGGCTGATGTGAAGAACGAACTTCACCAACGAAACGCTGCCGTTGCTAAATTAGAATCCGTTCTCGCCGTTGCTCAGCAAGCAGCGGCAAAAGCACCTGAATTAGAAGGGCAAACCGCTTCACTCAAAGAGCAACTCGTCTCGCTCAAGTCAGACCTTGAGGACATTCGGAAAGAGAATGAGGAGATCGGGGTGCTCAGGAAAAGCGTCCAGGATAGAGAGGACGAGATTGTGCAATTGAAAGAGCGGCTTGGAGCTTTCAATGCGCGATCCATTGAGACGACAGGCATCAAAGAAGCGTTACAGCGCAAAGAAGAGGATATTTCAACCCTCCAAAACCAGATCCTGACCCTTGAAGGTGCGGTGTCCAATGCTAAACTTGATCAACAGACGGGCCCGGTTCATCATCCAAGAAGGGCGGCAGATCGATCCGGCGCTGGCGCTGGAAATTCCGACAACAATCTGCTCCAGGCAGTTCACGCAGGACATGTTGCACATGTTGCTGTGACGCATCAATTGCCTGGAAGTTGCACTGTTGTACCGGACACTCAACTAGACCCTCCTCAAGAAGACGATGGTGGCCGGACCGAGATTACAATCCAACAACCTGGAAACAAAGAAGATTCTGCTTCGGAATTGAGCGAGTACACTGACAATGGCTCCGACCCTGAACATTCCATGGGCAATCTTGTTCGAAAGAAACCGAAGACTGGACTTTCTCATAAGCAACTGCAGAATCATCCACAACAGAAGGACATCGACCCTCCAAGCCATCTTCAAGTCACGGAACGCACTCCCTCCAGCTCGTATGGTTCAGTGAACGACCAAATGCTATTGGACCAGGTCGCCCAAGACGACTCGCAACTTGACAATCTCTCGGGTGTTGTGTCCGGACCTGATGACGACCTTGACTATACTCCCGCCAGCGGTGACCACAACGAGGCATTGTCCTATGATCGAAGTGCGTCCACGTTGGGGCGAAATCCGAGAGGGTTGAGAAGTGGCCCTCGAACACGCACGCGTGATTCGACACCGTTCCCAGAACCAACGGTTGAACCTCGTGTCCCAAGAGAATCTACCCCTGCCGTCATGCGTGAACGGTACCAGCCAAATTCTGCTGCCAAAAGACGGGTAGAGCGTGATGAGGTGAACGACGAGAACGACGGGCAACCTCGACGACTCAAACGCAGGCCTGCCAACCTGGACATTAGGCCTCCGCGTGCTTCAACTCAAAAACCTCAAACAGGAGACCAAGCTGCGTCGAGAGTGACTCAAACCTTTCGGAAGAGCAGCAGTGTGGTAGGGACGAATGCTCCAGCTCCGGGAAAGAGTCAACGAGCATCCAGACCAGCTAGAAGAGGCTCTCGGCAGGACAAATATACCACTCGATTTGCGACATAATAGAGCATGTGAAATCATAATAGAGGTTTGAACTGCGGTTGTGCGATGATTGAAAAGAGTGTGAGGTGGAAAGGGGAGTGAGTGTTCAGGGGAGGGGCATTTGATATCACTTGACGGAACTGCCAGGAATGCCATATTCTATAACGACAGGGTTGAAAGATACTTGCTGAAGGGGTCGAAGGTTAGATAGATGGACGGCCACCACAGTACAGGACATCGAGGGAGATGCTTGTGCAAGAGTTATGTGACGAGATGCATCTTAGTTTTAGTAGAGGAGAGTGAGTCCGTTGTGACGGGTAGGAATTAGCTACTAAAAATGAATCGATCTGGACGAACTTCCATCGTTCTTCTGAACAGTCTTCGTCTGCCTCGCACTCCGATACGAGTATTGTTTCTTTGGATTGAACATGGGGCAACGTCATGGATCCGGCAACGCTTCCGAAGAACCTGGTCTATACCTTCAATGGGATTGAACCTGTCAGCAGGTTGAGAACGGATCGTTCTTCCTGACGGTCTTGATACGGATTACTGTACTGTATTGGGCATAACTGCGAAGCGATAGAAGCCGAAAATATACCATACTATACATGTATACTATGCCATGGTGTATGTTGAGTGAGTCGAGCACTGCTGCGGTCTCGCGCCATTCCCAGCATTTTGGAACCGGCTCCTTTCCAATCTCCATCCCTCTCTCCCTCTCCCTCTCCCTCCGCGTCTCTCCGTCGCTGCTTATGCGTGCGACTAAACTCCGGCAAGGCGGCCGTTCTCTCAGTCGATACTAGAGGGAGCTCTGTCCCAGTAGCTTGATCAGAGTGGAGAGTAATAGGAGTATGGGTGGGTCCAAGATGACGAGCCAATTCCGGACTCGAGCTTGAGTGTCAGTAGGTTGCATGAGTCTTCTTTGCTAGCCGTAGCCTGTGTTCTGCTCCGTTCTTTTTACATGTCCGTGTCTGTAATCGTGCTGTGTGTGTGTGTGCCGCACAGAGTCCCATTGATGCAACCCTCGACCTCCCCCTTTGGCTCGCGCCTTAGTCGAAGTCGACACATGAGTGGAGCATTTGACGCTCTTCTTGGGATGTCCTGCTCTGGGAGGCAAGCAAGCCTCAAGGTGATGCCTTTCTGGCCTCGATGAGGGATGACTTCCAATCATTTCACGCACTCTCTCTCTCGTCTTCCTCTCGTCTTCCTCTCGTCTTGAAACGAACGTCACCAGACGTTTTCGTGCCCTGTTGTGTCGTCCATGCGTAAAACTCCCCAACCCTCAACCAACAAACACCACACAATGTCAGGCAGAACTGCTGAAAGGCCTTGTCGACCAACGTGTTCGTCTATTCGCGAAGCAGACATTGCTTCTTGTGCACACTGCAACCGTCTTATTCTCGGCCTCCCTGCCTCGTGGCTATGCCAGTGGCCGAATCCATTATGTATGGTTCCGATCCGTGCGACGAACTTGATTTTTTGAGTGCGTCCGTCCGCTTCCTCGGTCTTTGGCGCCGTCCTCTGCCAGTCATCCTTGGTGAGTTGTGTCGTGCCGTGTTATTTCGGTCTTTTATTTATTTCCCGCCTCTCTTCTGCTCCAGGAACAAGACCTGCCGCTTGACCACAGGGTCGTACTTGAGCATGCTGAGGGGGCGGGATGCACGAGGCCGCACTAGCGTCCGGAAGTAACCAGTCATGGCCATACTGATGAGCCGGACGGCAATGGTACGTGATTTAGCTGCAAGGAAATAAGGTGTCAGCTGATGTCGTTCAAAAAAGAAGGGAATTGACAAGCATAGGCCTCGAGGTGGCTGCGGATAGATATGGCAACCTTGGTGGGAAGGTGTGACAAGACATTGGAGATTGTACAAAGATTCCGTGTCTGTGGATGGGCAGTATAGCGATGGATGTTGTAGTCGTACCTTTTTTGGCCATTGGGAAAATGAGTCTGATCACTGAGATGGGAGGAGGGGAGATGAACTGGTCGCGAGAGTCGAGCACCACGGGTCGGTGCCTCGATTTGCTGAGTTACTTGAAGAGGGAGCACAGGAGAGCTTTCGATGTCGGCGAGGACAGATACTGATGCCTGTTGAAGGGCTCCAAGGGTGTGAGCTACAACTTCGAGCTTTGTGACGTGTGTAATACAAGACAATGTAGCGCAGAGTCAATATAGCTGTCGTGGCCGATGCTGTTGCTGTTGTCGTTGCTATTGTCGATGGTTCAAACTCGAAGCTCCGAGCGAAGACTTGGCGCCAAGAGCGAGCGCAGTGCCAGTGCTGGCATGGACGGCTAACGAGCCTCCTGAGCCTCCTTAGGCTCGGTGGTCGAGCGGAGACCCCTTTGCCCTATAGCCTTGTCCTTACTTGTTGGACTCACAAGGACCCATGGCCCCATGGCTGGTTCATTGGAATCGTCGTCGAGCTACGCGGAGAGGAATGACAAGGGCCAGATGAATTGGCTACAATGGCTCGAGCGAGTACTACATCGATTGTTCAAATGCCTACTAGGTGCCTACAAAGACCATGTTATTTGGCCGGTTCACCGCGCAAGGTGTAGACATATCCATAGTATTGATAAGCCTATCATCTAATTCAGGACCGACTCGAGCCGTCCGTACATTATGCCGCGACCGACTCGGAAATCCGGCACATTTTTGGGGCCGCTTTGCCGCTCTGTCGCGCCCAGCAGCCCTCCGTCAGTCAGTCTTTTTCGGCGAGCCACCTATATTTCTCTAACCCATGAGATGCACGCTATGCAGCAAGTCGGATGCCGATGTTGATGCCAAAGGGAAACTCCCCGAACAAGCTAGATGGATGCTACATCCACGTGTATACGCGGCGTACTGTCCACTCATGCTGACAAGAAAATGGCTTCCCACTTCCCATCACTGCAACAATGGGTCCTAGGAATAGTCAGCAAAGAGCGGTCAGAGGATGTACCTCGTTGTTGGAGACTTACCCTGAAGTGTTTCTGGAAGTTGTTCTGCTTCTCCAATTTGGCTTGATAGCGGTTCTGTGCACGCTGTGTATTCTGTCGACTTCGCACCTCCTGGGTCCGCACGTCTCTTCGCTGTTGGGCCGTCACACCAAGCATGCCAGCCTCGCCACGCCTCATGAGACTGTTTCGAGGTGGCGTCGCCGGAAGAGCTTCCACGTCTTCCATCTCAGCATCCGAACTTCCCTCCTCTATCAGTCTCTGAGCTCGCTCCATTCTCTCTGCCGCCGTGGGATACGAATGCAAGTTTTGTCGGTAGTATTTGCGCAAGCTGCGGTGGCCGGCTATGCGCCCGCTGGGGAGATACAACTCATATTCATCGTAGAATGCAGCATGGTTATGCTGGTGTGCATGAGAATGAAACCCGTCCGCGTTTCGGTGCGGCCTTGGATCGGTATTCGAGTGATGGCGGTGCATGGGTAGACGCTGATATGATGATGTGCGATCGTCGTTCGGCACCGACGCGAGATCGTTGGTATCAAGCGACGAGAACGAAGAATCAGTCTCCCAACCATCGTCTGCCTCTCCCTGCTTTTCACCGTCCAAATGCATCCCGCCATTTGGTTTCGGCTCAAGCTCCGCGTCTGAATCGTCTGCGTCCTCGTCCGAATAGGTGCTTGAAAAGTCGTAAAACTGCCCAACCTCAACCATTTCCTCTTCGGTCTCGAAAGCAATCTTGCAATGGCCCTTGTCCCGCATATGAGTCTGGACGCCTTCGGCATTCCCTCTCAGTTTGTGGCAGTACAGGCACTCGAAGTTTTCATACACTTTGCCCTGCATGTATCTCAAAAGACCCTCCGCATCGACTAGGTAGTTCTGCTCGGGAACGAAAAGACCGTGGATCTTCGTCATGTGTGCGACGCTGAGTTTGACGCTGGGGGAATCGTAGTTGCAAAAGAGACATCTTGACACAGGGATGGAAGCCACGGGAGGTTTTTCGGGCGATATAGGATGATCTTCTCGAGGTTCTGCGTCCGGAGCAGGTGCGGACGGTCTTCGTGTTATCGCAGGGACATCTTGTAGGGAAGTCTCCTTGATCCCAGCAACCACCTTCTCAAATTCGGCTTCAGCTTCTGGATCTCGGGGTTCTGATTCTGCCGTAGAATTGACAGCAGATGCCGTCGAGCCAATCCTTGCAGACTCATCTCCTCTTGAACTTCGATTGCCCACCAACTCTTTCGTCTTGTGTGATTTGCTAGCGAGGTGGTTCTGATACGCATTCTCACTATAGTACGTCTTCTGGCAGGTTGGGCATAATTTTGCAAAGGCTGCTTGAGCGGCGGCGATCTTATTCGTTGCTTGCGCAGCAAGAACCTTCTCGTTGTAGTCTTCTGACGACACGGCAGGGAGTTCGGCTAGCCTTCGCTTCAGATTGTATCGGTGCCAGTCACTTCGCATGTGAGTCCGTTGGGCATCGCTGTTGCGGAAAGCGACTGCGCAGGAATTGCAGGTGTAGGGATGGGTCTGCGTCACATCGACGGGAGCGACTGCCGCCATAATGGCGGTGGGAACGGTTGGTACAAGGGGGTGAATAATACGTAGAAAGGAGATAGAGGACGGGAACAGGATTCGAGCGAAAGGTGCAGCCCTTAATTTGCTGGCTACGGGCTCTTTGAAGTGGGATGGACAAGCCTTTGAGGGCGCGGGTGTGGCGCTTTTACGGGCCCCGAACACCGGCCCAAAAACGCAGTTCACAAAGTTCACACAGTGAGAGGCTGAAAATGACGTTGATCCGTCCGTCGACTTCTGCACGCTCCACCAACCTGCCAGACACAGAAATGGGTTTTACAGAGTCCTCCATGTGCATATTTGACGACCAGCAGGATTTCACAAAGAGCCCAGGGCTCTGGATAATTAGTATTAAGATTATGCTAGGTACCTTCCAGCATCACGCAGTATGTTTTGTGCGCACTCTAGTCGCAGTGTGAGGCATAGTTTCAATGTCTGTATTTGACATTTCGAGATTCATCCAAGGCCTTTATTTTATCGGGGTATCACGGTCATCAATCATCATCGGCTTGCCACAGCCTTTTCCCTCACCCTAACTCCTGAGCCTGAACCTGAGCCTTCTGGGGATTCCGCCAACGCCACCTTTACTGGTCTGCCATGTCAGCCTCATTTGCTGACAAATGCCGTCAATTTTGTGTGTAATAAATCGAAAGCAACCAAACCCCGAAGCATAACAACCCTCCCAGACCGCTCACACCATGATCTGCGGTCGCACCGTTTACCGCCGGAGGGGTTCCGGTCGAGGTGGGAGGCGCTGCCGGAGTTTGCGTTCCGCTTGGACTGCTCGACGTTCTCAATGTTGTACTCTGTTCTGAGGGCAATGCCGTATTCGTGGTTTTGCTTGGACTGCTAGATGTCTTCAAAGTTGTAGTCTGTTCTGAGGGCAATGCAGTATTCGTGGTTTTGCTTGGAACTTCGGCGGATGTGCTTGAAGGCAAAGCATTCGAGTTTCCTGGAGTAGTGGTGGTAGACCTGGGGATGGGTGCAGTATCGGTATCTGAAGTCGTAGTCAAACCTGGAAGCGTAGTATCTGTCGAAGAACTGGTGGTGCTAGCTCGTGTCTGGCTCGAAGTGTCAAATTGAGTGGTGCTTGATGGACCTGCATGTGAGCTGGTGACTGTACCAGACGCAACAATCGAGCCGACCGGGGTGGTGGAAGGAGCTTCAGTAGAATTGACTGAGGAAGTACTCGGTCTGCTTGCCGGGGTAGAACTGGACTCTGGACTAATCGTACTTTCGTTGGGTGTAGTTGTAGAGCCCGGGCTCTCGGGCTGTCCTGCGGCTGAGCTTGCAGGCGAGACGGGTGCCGTACTCGCATCTCCACCATCTGTGTTCGTGGTCGGCGTTACCAGCTGTGTTTTTGTGGATGAAGCTACAGTCATCGCAGGTTGAGTGCTAGTGGTGAGAAATCCTTGACTGTCGTAACTTTTGGGAGTCACTGGTGCTGCAGACTCGATGGTGACAAGCGTTGGGAAGCCTTGGCCATCGTAGGACGTGAAAACCTCAAGAGAAACCGATTCTGAAGCCGACGATGGCACTTGCGCAGACGACGAGGAAGGGGATTGGGTCTGTAAACAGGTCAGTCGAGCGGGAAAAACAACCGAGCTGGAGCAGAGGGGCAACTGACTTGTCAGCCCAGGTATTGAAGCGCTTACCACAGTCACAGCCGTTGCAGTTGCCGTTCCCGACCATGGCCAGCCTGTTCGAGTTGCGGAGACGGAATCAGTGTTGTCACCGTTGCCAAAGGCCAGTGGAGCGCTGTTCGAGACGTGTGAGGTCACTGCCGGTGCTTGGGCAGATGATACAGGTGTGCCGTCGCCTTCTCCATTGATCTGACCACCACTGGAGACGATGGATTGCCACGTGCCACTGGTACCCGAGTACGAGTACTGGGACCCGGTCGAGTAATCGGTGACGTGGACAGACTTGACATACATGGTAAAGGGGCCAGCAGAGTAGTCTGTCAGCCCACCGGCCCATTCAATCGTTCCCTGTGGATTAGATGGGTCTCCCCCAGCCCAAGCCCCCAGTTTGACATACATTGGTGTCTGCGGATACTGGCCTGATTCGGCCTGATCTTGAGTCATGGCTCGCACAGTGGTTCCGTCGATTGACCAGACAATCTGGTCAGCGGTCCAGTCAATGCTGTATGTATGAAAGGTGTCATGGTTGTCAGCTGCGCCGTGGAAAGCTCCTCGATTATAGCCGGTAGTCGTGATTCCTTTTCCAAAGTAGTTGCTCTGAGCTTGAGTATTGTCACCACCAAGCCACTCCCAGTCAATCTCATCTAAGCAGTCCGACTGCAAAATAGCCGCGCTGACGATACCGGTGCCTGGAGCAGCCTTGATCACGTAGTCGACATGACCGAACATGATGTACCACTTGGAGGAGATGGATGGCGCGTCGCCCGATTTCGCCACTGTAAATGCTGCTCCATTGGAGTCGTAGGTTGGGTTACCGGACGCCGTAAATTTGCTCGAGGAGCCAGATGTGAAATCGATGTCTAGACTGTGACCTAGAGCAGGGTCCGCGGGACATCCACCTGGGGGAGGTCAGTGACTAGTCAATTGAGAATTCTGTGTGAGCACTTACCCTGAAGTGTGGGATTGCATGACGAGTAAGTCTGTGCCGTAGCAGGTTCTAGCAGTGAGGAGAGGATCAAGGCCTTCAGCAATGAGCCTGCAAAGGTCGAATACATGCTTGCACAGGACGAAAGGCTCCAAACTCCGGGAAAATGCAGGACGGCGAGCAGAAACAATGGATGAGACAAACAAGCTGGCAAAAGACCAATGGTGTAGCAAAGCAGGAACGCAAGCAAGCAGTAGAACGAAGGTTTACAAGTACTAGTTAAACAAACGGCGGCAGAATTGGGAGGGTCACGGCAGAAAAGTAGTCGAGGTGACCATGGTACGGAGGAGGCTGGTAAACAACCGCAACGTCACGGCATGAGAACAAAGCGACTCATCACAGGATGCTGGAATCAATCAGCAAGGAACACTTCAGGTGATGAAACATAGTCCCTTGGTGATGGAGACTGGGAAGCCGCCTATTCACAGAAATTCTCTGAATTCTAGAAGTATATTGGATGGAATGCCAGGAGGCTGGATGTTGGTGAGTCCAGCGCAGGTGCCGGCGAACGACTTGGTGGCTGGTAGCGGCGCTAAGCCACAATGGCTAACCCTTTCCAGCGACCCGGCGCCACGCCAGCATTCCGGGCTCCGGGACCCGTGACCCGGACCGGGAACCTGGCAACGGTCAAGCCACCAACCATCCTTGATACCACAGATACCAGGCTGTCCATCATCTCCCCCTCCACCTTTCGTCCTTGACTGGTCCTACACATCCAGAACAAACAATGCCCTTCTCTATGACGAGCCTCTACCGCAATCTCGGACTAGTACTCCGTAGACTCCAGTAATGTCAATGAACGAGGCCCGACCCGACCCCTCTGGCACCAGTCTGTCTCGTGGCCGAGCCCTGTTAGATCTGATCCAGGATCACATCATTCATCATTGCGCTTTGATGGAGGTGGGTTGCAATTTTGGCTCGCTTGTTGGCCGCAAAGGCCTGCGTCACTGCAAAGACTTCAGGCCACCTTCGAACGGAGATAGGTCATACTCATTCGGGTATTTCTCGATCAGCTCCTTCAGCTCCTTCATGTGAGTGCGAGCTTCTGGCGTAATTTCTTCATAAACGTCTTCGAAAAGGGATCGTAAAGGTGGCTTCTTGAGCTTTTCCGCTGCTGCAAATTCTCGAAGGACATCTTTTCGAATGGATGCTCTCGCTTCTTTCTCTTTGTCTTCGTCCCAGATGCCCTTCTTCTCCATCCACTTTCGCAGACGAGTAATTGGGTTGTCCCTCCGCTTCCACTCTTCCACTTCTCTCTTCGCTCGATATGCAAAGCTGTCATCGCTGGTACTATGGTGGCTGACCCGATAGCTCATGGCTTCCACCAGGATAGGCCTGCAGTCTCCCTCAAGGGCTCGTTTCCGGGCCTCTAGCATGACTTCACGTACTGCAAAAAAGTCGTTTCCGTCGACTCGGATGGTATCGATACCGTATCCCATGCCGCGACTAGCAATGCCGTCGCCTTTGTACTGTTCAATGCTTGCTGTGGATATCGCAAACCCGTTGTTGCGGCATATGAACACAGTCGGGCATGACTTTGTTGCCGCAATGTTCAAAGCGGCATGGAAGTCTCCCTCGCTCGCCGCTCCTTCACCGAAATAGCAGGCCACAATCCGGGGCGGGACGTTAGGATTTATAAGTCGCTGCATCTTCAGCGCGTATGCTGCCCCAGATGCCTGAGGGATCTGCGTCGCTAGAGTACTCGAGATTGTGTGCACGTTGAGCTTGCTACTGCCGTAGTGCACAGGCATATTGTGTCCTTTGCCGTTGTCGTCCTTGTTGGCGAAAAGCTGGCTCATCATTTCTTTCAGAGTAAATCCTCGTTGCACCATAACCCCCTGCTCGCGATATTGCAAAAAGCAAACATCGTCCGGTGACAAGGCAGAGGCAGATCCGACAGCGATTCCCTCCTCGCCCGCAGAAACCATATAGAAGCTGGTCCGACCCTGGCGCTGAGCATCAAACATGATCAAATCCATAATGCTGACGGTAAGCATATTTCGGTACCACTGGATGATTTCCTCGGCAGGGGTTGAGCTGGGGTCTCTAGATTGATCGACAACATTTCCATCAGCATCGATTATTCGATAAGTCGGCATAGCAGCTTCCTCGGCAGGATTTTGAAACTTCATGGTAGCGGTGAACCTGCTTTTCAAGGCGCCAGGGAAGTTGACCCTGAGAAGAGCACGTCAGCACAGCACAGAGCGGGAACGGTTTCCGATAAAGGAAAAAGTCCAGACTGATACATACGAATCCGATCCCTCCTTCTGCGCAGGGCCAGGAGCCCAACTATCGCTTGCCCATCGTATTCCTCTTCTCCGCAAGAGGACCCCCGATCTGTTATTGCAGGATGCCGCTAGAGGCCGTAAGACGTTTCGACCCTTCATGATGCAATTCCGGAAGATCAACCTGCCTAAGACCCAACAGACCAACACAGAGACTGCATAGTAAGTGCTGATGAAGGTGAAAGAGATGAGCAAAGGACGAGAGGTCGGAATAAGAGCGTATGGCTTCTGAAGGGAGCGCGGTTATCCTCGGTCAAGCAATAGTGGCCTGCGGTCCATCGAGACTCTTAGTTGCGGCTGCATCTCCAAAGGCTAAACCCTTTCGAGCGGACTGAAAGCGCGGAGAGGATGCTGCGGAAAAAGTGCACTCCGTCCGACATCATGGGCAAGCAGTGTCATACTAGCACTTCCCGTTGCTCGCCGCAGCTATGTTTCGCAGTATAGCCCGATGTCCTGTAGCCTTGCGCGCCTGCAATGTCAGGACCAGAGCTGTACAGAGGGCGTTTGCCACCAGTCCATCGAAACCACAGCAACTCCCTGGTGAAGATGAGCGGACTACGCACTTTGGCTTCGAGACCATCTCCGAAGCTCAAAAGGAGGGGAGAGGTAACGCCGATGAACCCTTGCTCTGCTGTCCACATGCTAAGAAGCTATAGTTGGCGCGGTCTTTTCCTCGGTAGCCTCATCCTACGATACCATGAACGACCTGATGTCTCTGGGGATCCACCGGCTTTGGAAGGACTATTTCGTCCGGACCCTGAACCCTGGCAGCAGAAATGGTGAATCCGGCTGGAACATCCTAGATGTCGCTGGAGGAACTGGCGACATTGCCTTCCGCATGCTCGATCACGCCACGAATGTGAACCTCGATCTGAAAACGAGAGTTACGATTGCAGATATCAACCCAGACATGCTGGCGGAGGGTCGCAAGAGGGCGCTCGAAACACCATATGGACACTCTGGACGGCTATCGTTTATGCAAGCAAATGCCGAGTCCATGCCATCAATTGAATCTGATTCTATCGATCTCTACACGGTGGCGTTCGGCATCCGGAACTTTACGAACAAAGATGCAGCCATCCGCGAGGCATTTCGAGTCCTCAAGCCCGGCGGCGTGTTTGCCTGCCTTGAATTTAGCCACGTCAATAGCGCCTTGTTCAACGCAGTCTACAAAAGGTGGAGCTTTGGGGCTATCCCACTGATAGGCCAACTCGTCGCTGGGGATCGAGACAGCTATCAATACCTTGTCGAAAGTATCGAACGATTTCCATCCCAGGAAGAGTTCAAGGCAATGATTCAAGATGCTGGGTTCGTCACACCCGGAGAAGGATACGAGAATCTTACTGGTGGCATCGCCAGCATTCACCGAGGAGTTAAGCCATTATAGCCTCGTTGCATCTCGGCTGCTCTGGCCGTGTGTTGGCTCCACTCTGTGCGTGTGATCATTTCCAGCTTCTATTCTGCCGGCATGAAGATCGACAGTAATAGGAATGTCGGCACCGGCACCTGTGGTATACGAAGCGGCGTCACTCAACAAGTATACGGGCTGTGCGGGTCAGATCGTTGCGACTTCCAATCTTGATTAAGGGAGGTGTACTGTGCATCAGCTTTGCCAGATGTGGATGTTGTTCTCGCAAGGATGTGCTCATGTCTGTCTCGATGTATCCTGGAGAGAAGGCATTACTCCGGATGCCCTGAGGTGCCAATTCGACGCTCATGGCCGTGCTCGGCATTTAACAGCACCTTTGGAAGCTTGGTACTGCGGAGAGCCGATGTCTAGGGATCGGGCAGTGCGCACAAACAAAAGCGATCAGAACAAGGCTGCCACTGGTGGCTTGCTTTTTTATTTGCTTTGCGGCCTATTGAGCAGCGAAAAAAAGTACCTGTGACCTGTATAATATCAGTATGGCTATCTGGGGCCGACAACCTGCGTCTCTCGCTCACGTTGAGTTGTTGTATTCTAGTGACTTCCTTCCACTTCTGCTCCGTAAACGGCCTGTCCAGCGCGATACCCGCCGCTGTCAACACTTGGATCTCAGTGCCAGCGATACGCTGGGAACAGTAGACATTGCCATGCCAGCCATGGAAAGAGCCAAGCTCGTCAATGGAAGGGTGAAATCTCTGGGTGAGGGAGTACTTGTCGGTTACGCCGGCTCGGATGTAGATGTACTTGCCTTTGACACCAAAGTCGCCGACTGGTACATCAAAGATATCCAGAACCTCAAATCACCATCCAGGTTGCACCGGCGTCGCATCCGTTGACCATCTAACTACCTAGTCAGTCGCAGGAGACTGGTCTTACATAAAGATTTGAATCGTAGGGGGCGCTGCGAGCAACGTACAGTGTACGAGTACGCCGTACAGTGTGTTCACTGTTCAGGGTCCTCTATCGGCAATTGGCCCTTGAACCTTGAACCCCAGAATCTGCCTCGGGGTGCCAACTTCAAGCTTTCAACTCCACACCAACAGGGGGTCTTGGGAGGCTTACGAGGCAACGTACCGCCTAAGTGGCGACCACTTGTCGTTCGGCCCCAGAGCTCTGCCACAGCGCGCTATTCGGCACGTTACACTGGCATGCCCCATATTGTACCACCTGATGGGGTCTATTCTTGGACGGCACCTAGACGGGAATGTCGAGGCTCGCCAGGAAGCGTCGAAGACAGAGAGCCGACTTCATCCTTTACATACATCCTTTACCACTCGCTTCTTTCCCACCCCAACCTCCGTTCCTCCGGTTGTCGACCCGTCGCAGCAAAAGAAGACATTCTCACTGGAGTTGGCCAAAATCGGCCAAAGCAACTCTGCAGCACATTGGCCTTGGCCCTTAGCCTTTATATACAGTAATTATCCGGAGATACCGATGAGCAAGGCCGGTGTCGCTTATTTGACTTTTTCGAGACACGCCTCTATGATCGAGGCAGCAGCATTCATCTAATTCAACCAAGCATTGTCGTCACCAAGCCATGGGCTGTGGATTCTCCAGCTTGAAGGGCGAGGATGTGCCCGCCGTGAACAATCCCCCAACTACAGAGATAGGCGAGCCTGCACGAAGGGTAAACACAAACTTCTCCACCGTCGATTATGACCAGGATTCGCGAGGCAGGCGTATGACAGAGTATGCACCGGACGAGACTGTCAAGCCAAAGCCGAGCCGTTCGAGGCATTCAACCACAGAGCCAGATCAGCCATCTCCGCAACTCGGGCGCGCGGAGGATGATGGGCCAGCAGGACCACATGGGAGCGAGACCAATACGGCTGCCAACGGCGAGCTGTCAGCCCAGCACGGTCCTGTTACAGCCAGCTATCCTCATGAGGTGTCGCGGCCCCAGGCGGCGGACGCTGATGGCGATTTTAAACTGAAGCCGTACCAAACGCTCGACGGCGGCGACTGGGACTCCACCACTGTCGAGGCAGCCCAGACACGTCCGCATGCCAACGGTGAACCGGCAAGTCAGGACCCCACATCGTCGCTTGCCAAAGACGAATTCGCTACGTCCAACGACCCTGCAAACCCGGTGAACCAGGAGTCCAAGCACCGAAATTCGAAGAAACATTCCTCCTCCGATAACGAGACCGCGGGAGCACGCAAGAAGTCCTGGCTGGGCCAGAAATATGCCTCGTACCAGCAATCCAAGCAGGGCCGGGGCGTCCAGCTTTCGGACGAGGAGCTGAAGAAGTACACGGGGAAAGACCACGCCGAGCTCAAGGAATGGGCGAAGACTCACCCGGGAGTCGCTGGAAACCAAGGCTCCGGTAGGATCGGGACGGATTCGGCTATGGCGAGCAGTGCGCCGTACGTTGCTGGTTAGTCATCTAACTGACTATAAGTCGAAATATAGCCGAAGACTGTTCCTGGTTGGTAAGGGGCAGGGAAGTCGATTATATATACTGATGCCCCCAACCGTGCTTGTCTCATGCACGGAAGCCCGCAATGTAAGGCAGCCAGCGGCAGGGGTGGTCGTCGGCATGTTATCAGATCTGTCTTCCTCTCAGATCTGCGCCTTCCGTCAGGAGTATATTTTCTATCTTGTATCAATGAGCAACATATAATATCAGCTCTTGATTTGGGCAAGTCTCGCATCAAAAGCAGGACAGTTGCAGGCCGAAACAGCCACAGTGCGTAAGATGAATGCCGTAGTTATATTGGGGCCACGGATTTAGTTTCACTTTACCCAAACTAAATCTTGCTCTCGCGGCCCAAGCAACCCTTGTCTAACTAACAGTTGCATATGGGAGGCGGCCCTTTTTCCATGGTCTGGGAAGCTCAGTTCTCGTAGAGAATTCCGTGTCTCGAATGCGCGTTGTCTAATCTATAGACATGAATCAAAGCAGGTTGAAGCATTCACTTAATGGCCTCCAAGTGTCAATATCCCACTTCGCAGATGCCAGACTATATCCCCCGACTTCCGCGCGCAACTCCAGACACGGTAAAAATCCGCTTGCTAGGAACGCCAAAGTCTCGACCCATCTAATGAGTTGGTCAAAAGCCAGATTCTTGCCGCCCCATACGCATATTTGTCACGTAATCGACACATGGACTTGTCGTCAGTTTTTCCCACAATCATTTTCCACATATTCCATGGAGGCGGCGCACTCCTTCCAGTGACGGAAAGGCTCTTCTCTTATTACCAGCTGTCCCGCTCGGACTATGGGCCCTCAAGGCCCAGCTGAACAAATAGAGCTCATGGACTTGCTTGCTTAACTCCAAGCGAGCTCAGGCTGTTGGTTCGACTTCTTTATCTTTGCCCTTGTCATTGTCCTGGACGATAGAAGGGGTACTGGATGACCGATGCTCGTCTCCGTATAGGTGGTTCTGCTCGATATACTCTACCACCGGAGCTGGGATGAGGTACTGCACACTCATGCCTCTTCGGAGGAACAATCTGATCTTCGTGCTGCTGACGTCGTTCTGGATCAATTGCTGAATAACGTGGATGTTTTCACGATAATTGTGTAAGCTTGCCAGAGCTTCATCGATATCGGTGCCGGAACGTTCAATGATAAAAACACCGTAGCGTCCAAGAATGTGGTCCAGATCTTTCTCGCTCCACACCCCAGGAGTTGACATGGTTTGGATCAAGTCGGCTCCAGCGAGTAGGGAGATTTTGACGGGCTTTCGGGTGCCGTCTCCGGTATCGATCCCTTTTCTCATCACGTTTATCTCTTGGTCAAAGTGGTCCAGGACTTTGGCCGTGGGTTGATATTCCTTCTTCTCGGCTTCCCAACTGTCAACCATGAGCCAGTTAGAGGCCTTGTCGATTGCGAGTTGACACATTGCTACTCTGAGCGAGACTGTTAGCTATTGCAACTCTAAACTATAGTATCAGGCTTACCGGTGTTCTGCAGGGGCCAAGCCTTGTTTCTTGTAAGCGTCAGACACAGGCGACAAATATCCGCCAACTATCTCGAAATTGGTGTTGTGTTTAACGTAGTCTGCGGCCATAACAAACATGCGCAAGTGTAAGAATGTAATCGGAGAAAAGGATCCACAAGCAACAAGTAGAAGCGGTGTCTTCGACGGGTCATCCATCTTCTTCTTGAGCCGGGAATCGGGGAAGCGGTAATCGTCCATGGCGTCGGCGTCACCGGTTATTGCTTGAAGCACAGTCGACCTCCGCTGAGAGAAGGCCGCTTTTGCGGGTTGGAAAGGGTGCAGCGATCGTGAGGAGGGTAGGAGAATGGCCGAGGAAATTGTTGATTTGTCACGAGCAGAGCCGGGAGTCGAGAAGGTGGATGAGACGGGTGGCGGGGCTGTCGAGCCTCTCAACAGATGATGGCTGCCTGCGACAAAGGGCAGTGAAGCCAGAAGCTTGCGCAGAGGACTGGCTGAAAGTGGTGAATGGGACGGGGGAAGAAGTAGGAGCGAGGAGCGACTCAGCATCTCAGGGCTTCATGGCCCGAGTTGAGTGAACTGGAGTTGGCAGATGGCCGGTTTGGTTGTGTGGAGGATGAAGAGGTGTAAGTTGGAGGGCTTTCAGTTAGCCCCCGTAGCCACCGGTTGACCACTCTGTTAGGAGACAAAGAGATCCCCGACCGTCGGCAGATGGGAGTTGGCGCAAGCTTTTCAGTGATTAGCACGAAGTAATAGTGACTCTTGCTTTGCGACGCCCTCGGTTGATCCCATTTAGGCTACGCGAGCCCATCAACTAGTGCGCCCCGATCGAGGGCAAGATGGCGAGCGAGTGGGGTAGAGGAGAGGAGTAAGAAGAGGGCAAGACGAGATCATGTCGCTGGAGAGATGGAGCGCCTACACAGATAGTACTGTCAAGGTCCGTGGAATAAGCAAAGATATGATGAAAAAAATACACCTCGGGTTGTTGTTTCGGTTGCCCTTTGCCTTGTGCAACTTGTATCGCCAGGTTGGCGTCATACTGCCTTAGTACTGTCCGCAACGGTACGGGAATATGTATTAGGTACTCTCATTTACTACGTGCACATACAGAGTATCCGTACATCACTTAGGTCGAACTTGAACGTTCCTACAGTGCAGGCCATTTGGTATCAATCAGATTGCTGTTTCCATTCTTGAGTGGATAGTTACTCAAGCAACTTAGGTAGTCAAGATATAGTATATGATGGCTGCACCATGTCTTGTTTATTCCTTTTCTGTTCCATGCACCTCTTGATTCACTGATTGTAGGCCTCGGAACCTGGCAGGCCGCATCGATCTGGCGGCTTTGCGATGAGAATTCAGCCGGAAGGAGTACAGCGATCTGCAGCTTGTGGTCATGTCATAGCTTTTGATAGATTGACTTGGTTCTGGCCGATTCTCCATGGATTGATTCTGATGGAAAAGGCGGTAGTTGGTCAGTCACCTGCCGGAGTCGGGATGACTTGTCTCTAGGATGTCTGGGACGAGGTTAACATAGACCATCACATCATTAGCATCAAGGGAGCCTGGAAAGGGCCAAGTAGGTAATTGAAGTTTGGGACTGCACCAAGTCGGTGCGGCTTCAGGTCTCATCAGAACGATACGCAAGTTGACAGAAGGTTGCCCTTGACGCTCTCCATAATCCAGAACAATGCTGCTCTATGTAGCAGGAAGGAAACGAGACGTCGAAGACTAATACCCGTGTCCCAGGTACAAGTACGTGGCAAGAGGCGTCTAATCACTTGGTTTCGTGTCTCGGTGGCTACCTATAAATAAGGGACGGTGCTCGTGGGCGTTCGTCATCCACTCAGAAGGCGTTGGGGGTCTTGGAGTCTTGCCTGCGCCATCGAGGGACTAGATTGTCAAGCGGCTGCGTTGCCGATGTCTTCATCCTCGTCCTCCAGCCGTACAACGTCTAACCAGCAGACTCGACTGCGCTGCGCAGGACTGTCTATCTTTGTCTCCCCTGAACTATCTCAATTTCATCTTCAACCTCTATCCCTCCATCTACTGTATAGCGACTACACATCTGTAATTCTTTCCCCGTCCATCCATCGCGGCCGCCCCTCGATGGCGGGTTAACATGGCAAATCTGCCCGCACGCTCGCCTTCAAACTTGCAACTCACAAACCGACGTGCTTCAGGCACACTTGCCTCTGCTCATTCACCTTCTTCCCAGTCAACCCCTTCCAGAAGACAAAGGTACTTCCTCACTTCACTGTATCTACGGCGTAAAGGCTTCTGCAGACTGCACTCCGAACCTTGTGCTCGGCCCTTCCGCCTGCCTTGGTTGTCCTTTGATTTCAAACCCCTCGACCCGCCTTTGATATTCGATCCAAATACCTTGATCACTTCCTCTCCTCTTTTGCGAGCTTGCAATCCTCTTCGTACTTTAACAGACACTCCTGCATACGTTTCTCTTGGTGAGGACCATTGCTCATGTCTCGCAGAGTCACTCGTTCATCCGCGAGGCTCGGTGCAGAGTCTGGCGTTTCATCCGATTTTTCTCCCGATCCGATCCAAGCCTCAAATCCTTCTGCCACCTCATCAAGGAAGCGAAAGGCCTCAAGCCGTCGGGCCCCTAGCCCCGAACAGCCAGAAGAGACGAGCCCTCCATCTACTCGGCGGGGAAAGAGGCCAAAGTTAGCTGAGCCGCCACAATCCCAACCAACACCCGCAGCTCCAGTCCCTCGATCCAGTCGAAGAAGAAGCGCTGGGAACGAGCCGGCAATGTCTAATAATGAGTGGGTGAACAGAGACCATGATGGTATCAGGACCACAGCTAATATTACCAGTTCATCTTCAAAATTCACAGACGATTCGGCCAGACAGCCACCTGCAAAATCAAGTTCGAAGCGTCCGCCGAGTCGGAACAGTAAGAAGTCGCCATCAGGTACACGCTATTCCTCGGCCGGTGTCTTGATCGTGCTAACATCCCTGCTAGACGTCTCTCCTCCAGCCCAGACACCGACCTCACGCCGTCAGAAGAACCGTTTGAACAAGAAGGATCAGGATGTTTCGATGAAAGAGGACGACGAGGAAGAGAATGAAAAACCTGTTAGAGGAGCAAGAGAGAGCCTTCCACCATCACATCGATCCACCCAGAGCGACAGCAACGACGGAGACGACCAGAGCGAAATGGACGACGATGACGCCCCCGATCCTTTCTCCGCAGCCTTATTCGGCCCTGGCCGTGGCGTCGCTTCGGGTCTATCGAGTACACTTAGAGCGTTGAGCGGAATGATGAGTGGCATGTCATCGAGACTGAGAGACATCCTGAACAACCTTCGACAAGCAGACAATCCTACGATGCAAATGTTAGCCCTCGAGGAACTGTCCAACTTGCTGTTGGTGTCCAACGAGGATAACCTTTCTGGCCAATTCTCTCCAGATCCTTATGTCAAGGAGCTCGTGGCTCTGATGCAACCAAACTCAATCACAGGTGAGGAGAATCCGGAGATCATGCTGCTAGCTTGCCGATGCATTGCCAACTTGATGGAGGCTTTGCGGGGCTCTGTTGCCAACGTTGTGTATGGCGGCGCTGTCCCGGTTCTGTGTCAAAAGTTGCTTGATATCCAGTACATCGACGTCGCCGAACAGGCTTTGAGCACACTGTCCAAGATTTCCGTCGACTTTCCGGGAGCGATCGTTCGGGAGGGTGGCTTGACAGCCTGTCTACAGTTTCTAGACTTCTTTGCCACCAGTACCCAGCGAACTGCTGTCACCACTGCCGCCAACTGTTGCCGTAACATACCGCACGATTCTTTTCCAGTCATACGCGACGTCATGCCAATCCTCTTGAATGTCTTGTCAAGCCATGATCAAAAGGTAGTTGAGCAAGGTTGCCTCTGCGTTACTCGAGTCATCAATAGTTTCAAGCACAGTCCGGCAAAGCTGGAGCAATTGGTCGACGTGCCACTTCTGCGAGCAATCCTTGGGCTCCTCCTCCCCGGCACCACAAATCTGATCGGGGCCAACATTCATACGGAGTTTCTGCGTGTGCTCGCGATCGTCGCTCGAGCTAGCCCGAGGTTGTCCGCCGAGTTGTTGAAGATGAATGTTGTCGACACTTTGTACCAGATTCTTGCAGGAGTCTCGCCACCATCCGAGACTACTGATGCTGCTTCAAAGATCGATAGCGTGGTCATCATGCAGGCCCTGATCCATAGACCTCGTGAGCAAGTGTACGAGACTTTAAACGTCATTTGCGAACTCCTTCCTCGCCCCAGGCTTGCCAACGGTATGGACCCGGAAATTTATGACGATTTGGTCGACAAGCTCGCAAACGACGAGGCCCCTGCCACCGGCTCTTCGAAAGCTGAGAAGAGACGCCAATTGCTTGAGGATTGCAAGCAAGAGACGCGCCGGTTTGCAATGATCCTCCTGCCAACATTGACCGACGCGTACTCCAGTACAGTGAACCTGAGCGTGCGACAAAAGGTTCTCATCGCTCAATTGAAAATTCTGTCTAATCTCGAGACCTCTGTCATCGAAGAGGCGCTTCGCCCTGTACCATATGCTTCTTTCCTCGCCTCGATACTCTCTCAAGAGGATCATCCGAGCCTGGTCATGTTTGCTCTTCAGGCATCAGAGCTACTTTTCGAGAGACTGGAAGATATCTACCAGTACCAGTTTCACCGCGAAGGGGTGATTGGCGAAATTATGAAGCTTGCCGAGAGACCCTTACCCTTGGACAACAACAAACCGTCCAGTGCCACTAGCAGTGACCGCAACGGAGGGGCCGGTCGCGGCAACGAAGGTATTGACAATGCCACCAAAATCGATAGTGTCACCAGCACACCTTCCAAATACGAACGTGGGAGTGACGGTGAGGACGACGAAGGCCGGGACGACGACGGAGTCGACGAAGAGGATGACGAAGACGGTGACGACGAAGACGGTGACGACGAAGACGACGACGACGACGACGGTGCAGATCCCGAAGATGAAGACAATGACGACGATCGCAACGAAGACGATGTTGCAGTCAGGCATGATCATGATTTAGACGATTCACAGAGCTCTGATTCTTCTGATGGCGAGGAAGTGCCTTCTCCACTTGCCATTGCTGGAATCTCCGACTTGGTGGTAGTGCGCGCAAAGAAATTTTTGGACAAGTATGACACAACAAAGGGCAGGGAACTCAAAGAGAAGGCCTCGGAGATTCGCGTTGATCTTGACAAACTCGCCAACGACATCGAAGCATTCTACAGCCAGCCAAGACAGATGGAAAGCAGCAATCAGCTGTTTACTCGTCTGGGCAGTTACTTCGATGGCGACGCCCTTGAAAGCATAACAAGTTCAGAATTATTGGACTCAGGTATCATCCGCGTCCTGGTCCAAGTGTTGTCTGAAGACCTCTCCACCGCACACAGCACTGCCAGGGCACAGTTTGTGTCAGCGTTCATGCAACCAATCAACCAGAGCAGGCTCACAACAAGTTCAGCTCTGTCCACCGTCACACCGTTCAGCGTACTCATTCAGAAACTCCAGGATTTGCTGAGCCGTGCCGAACATTTCGAGGTTCTCACCGTCAACAATAATGCGTCCGAGAACAGTCGGAGCAGCTCCGCCTCAATGCTTTCACGTCAGCTGCGACTGAGGCTTTCAGCTGATACTGAGAGTGACATTCCCCTTGCATATCGAGAGATGATTGTCTCCATCCATGCAATTGCTACTTTCAAAGCCCTGGACGATTATCTTCGCCCTCGATTTACTGCGGCCGAACGTCCAGCTTCGGCTCAGCGACGGCGGGATATGTTGCAGCAAATAGCAAATGCACGGCTTGCCCACCTTTCAGGCGCTGCAGAATCAGGCCTTTTCTCCCCATTTGGGCAGGACATTGGTGCACCAGCTCCTCTTGCGACTGCGGATCCTCTGGCTGCGATGCGACTCTCGTCCCAAACAAAACAACGATCTGAGGAGAAGCAGACTGCTGTAGAGAAGAAATCTGTCGAAAAGGCTGACCGTAAGCGGTCAGCTCGACGAAACCAAGCATCCTCATCAAGCTTGCCACCTGCGTTAGCCCCTGAACCAAGTTCCGAGGACGTAGGCAACAAACTTGAATGTGCAGACGAGAGAGTATTAAAAGATGACGATGCTCCCGACGGTGAAGGTGATGGTGCTCTTGAAGCTTTCGTCGAAGATCTCGAAGACGACCTGTCCGATGATGATGCGCCAGAACCGGGGGCAGTCAACATGGAGATTGGATCCTCTGGGAAGGTGACAGCTCGTCAAGAGGATGGAACAAGAGTGTTCACACCGCAACCGGGTACTCCAATCCCTGGGAACACTCGACCGCCATCCTCAGACCAGTCTCCTGGGCCATCCCCTGCCACAGCAGCTGGTCGTCCATCATATGCCGCCGCACTAGCAAGCACGCCGCAGGATTGGCATATTGAATTCAGCATCGACGGGAAGGTTATCCCCAACAACACTACTATCTACCGAGCTGTCCACTACAATCGCGATCAACCCCAAGATCAAATTTCTCGGACCATCTGGTCAGGAGTTCACACGGTCAAATTTCGAAAGGTCCGCGGTCCCCCACCTGATCTGTCAAGTCTCTCTGTTTGGGGTGAATCACAAAAGCAAGGCTCCGGTGATGGTCTGCCAGCCTCGCTTGACGGTCATCCAGTCACATCGTCAATTCTGTCTTTACTCCGGATTCTTCACGAGCTCAACGCAAATCTAGATGATGTCCAAGAAATGATTGGTCAGGCAGGTCTGAAGCTATACCAAGAGTCTCTTGCGTCTTTCATCAACACCAAGCTGACTGCCAAGATGAATCGTCAACTTGAGGAGCCTCTGATCGTTGCCAGCAATTGCTTGCCAGAGTGGAGTGAAGATCTTGCCCGCTCTTTCCCATTCCTTTTTCCGTTTGAAACCCGGCACCTGTTTTTGCAGTCCACCTCGTTTGGCTACTCCCGATCTATGATTCGTTGGCAGAACAACCAGTCAGAGAATGATGACCGGCGTGATCGCCGGAGAGATGACCGACCGTTGCTAGGTCGACCACAACGCCAGAAAGTCCGTATCTCTCGCCATCGCATCCTCGAGTCCGCCATGAAGGTTATGGACATGTATGGCGCTTCGCCAAGTGTCCTAGAAGTTGAGTACTTTGAAGAAGTGGGCACGGGATTGGGTCCTACTCTTGAATTCTACTCGTCTGTGTCGAAGGAGTTTTCGAAGAAGAAGCTGAAGATGTGGCGCGAGAATGACTCTGCTCACCAAGATCAATTTGCATTTGGCAGCAACGGCCTATTTCCTGCGCCGATGAGTGATGCCGACATTCCTGGAGAGGCGGGCAAGAAGCTTTTGCTACTGTTCAAGATTCTCGGAAAGTTTGTCGCTCGATCGATGCTTGACTCTCGAATCATCGACATATCCTTCAGTCCAACATTCTTTAAGGTAGGAGGAGTATCAACCACGGTTCCATCAATTCCCCTCCTGCGCACTGTTGATCGGGACTTGGCAAATTCCCTTGCGCAGCTGCAACGATTCGTCCGGGCGAAGACGAAGATCGAGCTTGACTCGTCCTTGACCAAGATCGAGAAAGCGCAAGCAATCGATAACATCACAATTCACGATGCGAGAGTGGAAGATCTCATGCTGGACTTCACCCTTCCCGGCTATCCTGGCATCGAGCTGATCGAAAACGGATCTAATGTCGGCGTTACAATCGATAATGTCCAGAAATACATTGACCGAGTGCTCGACTTGAGTTTGGGAAGTGGAGTTCGATCCCAGATCGAGGCATTCCAGGCGGGATTCTCCCAAGTATTCTCATATTCCAGTCTAAAGGCGTTCACACCGGACGAGCTAGTCATGTTGTTTGGTCGCGTTGAAGAAGACTGGTCCATCGAGACACTGATGGACTCGGTCAAGGCAGATCATGGCTACAACATGGATAGTAAGAGCGTCAAAAACCTTCTGCAGACAATGTCGGAACTCAACCCTGCCCAACGCAGAGACTTCTTGCAATTTGTCACTGGCAGTCCCAAGCTTCCCATCGGAGGATTCAAGAGCCTGACGCCGATGTTCACCGTGGTTTGCAAGCCTAGTGAACCCCCTTATACGTCAGATGACTATCTGCCAAGTGTCATGACTTGTGTCAACTACCTCAAGCTCCCCGATTACTCTTCACAGGCAGTGTTGAAGGAGCGTATGTTTGTTGCCATCCGAGAAGGACAAGGAGCATTCCACTTGTCCTAGGTATGTTTATCGACTCGAATCAGTGGATACACGGGCAACAGAATGAGAATGAACCGCGAGATGGAGAAGACTTTCTACTGTTGGCTCGGCCCGGGGACAAGGTGTTGAAAGGTGCTGCTCCCTTGGTCATGTCCGAGCAACCACGGACTAGGTTGCGCAGAGTGGTAGCACTGAAACACAAAAGTTGCGCTGCTGCGTGTCGACAGAATCCTCAGAGCTGCAAAACACCATGATGGCTTTGAATGAAATTGCATGGGAATGGGCATAGAATGGACGTAAAGGGACGGAACGGGTTTTGCACAGCATTCGGACTAGGAGGTTTGACGGAGTAGGGTTCAATTACGAATGCCACAGGCATGGCATCCGTCCTGGCAGGGATAACATCAACATCAGGACAGTGAGAGGCAAGCCTGATTACGGGCAGAACATCACCCAACGGTGATGGTGTTCTTAGCAAGTGGAAACGGAGACTGGAAAGTCCAACATATCTTTCTTCCTTTCACCAAAGTCCAGACTACATAGTTTCCAATGACACTGATGAAGATAAACGGTGAGAGAGCCGACTATTTTGCAGTCGACGCAGCCTAGACAACATACTGCATGATCACCCGGTCAACAGGTGTATGCAGCAACTGTCGTAGCGTGTTCTGTCTTGCATATCCTCAATTTCCGTTCTCGCACGACGACATCTGCCGGAAGCATCAATCGCACAATCACCCCTGCCAGCGGGAGACGCCAGCGCGGCTCTGCTCCGGTGGGCGGATGAAGTAGGGAGGCCGATCCTGCAGTTGCTGTGGAGGCGGTCCGGTCCCGCTTCCGCCGAGAGAGTCAGGACTTGCAACTGCCATTTGTGTGGGATAGTCTTGTGGACGTTGAGGCTGGTGCTGATGCCGATGGTCGTGTTCGTGCTGACCTGCAACCTCTCCGGCCCTAGGACTTGATTCGTGGCGGGTGCGAAGGTCGCGTCTGCTTCCGCGAGAGCCCTTCCTTCTCGCGCGGCCTTCATGTGCGCCATAGTGGGCGAGCTTCTCACGCTGGAGTTGCTTGACTAGCATATGGCGTCTTAGGCCGCGGAGAGCATCAAGCAACAATATGAAATGAACGGCTCCGACCAAGGCACCGAAGACAATTCCCCCGATCTGCAGGTTTCCAATGTAGTAGAGCACAGGCTCGCACTCGTGCGAGAACACATTCATCATGTTGCAAACGAGGATCCCGGACTGCGTGCGGATGGCTGGGCGCCAGACGCGGAACAGGGCTCCGTATCCAGCAAGGAATAGGGCGGGAAGGAGGCTAAGCAGCACCAGGACGAGAACCGTAATGTGCACGAAGATCCAGCGAGGAGACGGTGAGGGCATCGGGCTCTGCATGCTCGAGTGCCGGACGCTCCGGATTCGAGCGTGGATAAGGACGATAGCGTGATAGAGGAATGAAAAGGTCAAGGGCCCCAGGGGCATCCCGTCCGTCCAGTCACCTGATGATGGCCCGGTATTGTGAAAGAAGTTGGCGTTCCATTTCGGGATTGCGGCGGAAAACAGTGCAGTGGCAATCAAGCTAGCAAGTAAGCCTCCGATATGCAGAGCGGAAATGATGCGCCGATGCAGTCGGTGGTGACGACTCGAATTCGGCGGTGAGAAATCGGCAGGGTAGGTCGCAGTCAAGATGAGGGTCTTTGTACTCGACATTTTCGTTGGCTGCAGCAACTGTTCAGAGGCCTGCTCCGTGCTGCGTCGTTTTGCGTGATTCGTAGCAATACAATTGTCGGTCAAAAATATCAAATGATGGCTCTGTCGCCTGAAATGAAGCAAGAAAATCGACCGGATGAACGAAACTCAGGCCGTCAACCACACCACGAGGAGAGGAAAGAAAGTGAACAGGAGGGAAGAGAAACAAACCTCCTCGTGAGCACAGAGGGGACTTGTAGCATATGCGAAGTCGACATGCGACGCGTGTCGAACGAAACCATCTTCGGGTGCGAGACTTAATGTCGAATCAGGCTAAGGGGAGACGTGAGAGGGAGTGCGAAGATGAAACAGTCAAAGTGTTTCGGGACCGGTGTCAAGACGGAGCCTGTTGCAAGGCTCATTGTTTGAACATAATAGGCTGCCGAGGTCAGGCATATGCTGCATGCCAGGCTTCAATTGGACAGGTCAAACCAGCCACAGCCTCCTTCGGGCCGCACATCCTCGTTCCGGGACCCGGTCTTCCGCCGCCTTACGCGAATGCTGGCTTCCGAGACAATATGTAAGGGACATCCAGCAGCATGTTTAGAGCCAGTCTTGTAACCATGCACGCATGCTTGATTGGAGGCGGCGGACAAAACCCATTTGGAAAGGCAGCGCTAGATATGAGAGCTGGCCGAGATGTGCAGAGCGGCCAAGCGATGCGGTAGGGGTACCGTTGACGGATACCATCACCTGCGCACAGTTGAGCGGTGACAAGGAACGGAAATCCATCCGTAGCTTTATCATGAGGGCAGATGTGAAAGTGAAGGTGAGTCCTCGCCGTTTCCTTCAACAAAAGCTCTCGTATTCCTTCTGTTTCCGACTTGACCTTCTTGCCGCACGGTTGTTACTTGAACCTGGATAAGTCGACATGAGCAATTCGCCCATCAGACTGCGAGATACGCCTACTCAGGTGCAGGAAAAGCTCGGCCTCAGTGACCGGCATTTCGACAACTTCAAGGACCTTGCGCGCCGAGTCCATAACGAGTACTGTGCTGCTCATCCCAGGTCGAGCTGGGCCGATGTCAATGTCAGTTGGACTGCTCTACCTGAGGCAGAGAGGCTCACTGTAATTCGACAAATGTATAACCTATGTCTCCAAGCCCGCCTGTTCCCCCCGACAACCCAACGATCTGTCATCGAAGCAGGCATCGAGCAAAGACTGCATCAGGTCCGGCGCACATGGCAGCAGACTTCAAGGACAAGGATGAGGCCGGGGGCGTGAGGAAGAGATTGAGATGACAATGGAGGCATGAGACTTGATCCGACAAGCAGCCTCTATGGCAAGACGACCTGCCGGAAGTCGGTATAACGGGGACGTGTATTGTTTGCCATCGCACTCTAGCAAGTGCCGGCAAGAGCCTCATGATTGCCCCAATGGCCCTGTCCGTGGACACCATCGGGAAACTGTGCGACGCGAATGTTGACCAAGGCGTCAATGCCAGCTATTCGAAACACAAGCTGAAGAATGATGCGGTGCTGAACATATGTTGGACCTGGAGACCTCACCACTGCTTCGGACCCGACCAAACACCTTCCTCTGATCTTTAGGTACGCAGTTGTTTGATTCGAATTATCAACAATATTGAGTAGGCAAAGGGCGCAACTAGTAGCTGTCAACCCTGCTGTGTTGGCACCTTTCGGTCGGTTGCAGCTGCTGGTTGGGATGATGACAATCATGGGAAGTCAACGAGATGGGCGAGGCTAGGATAATTGCATAGCTGATACACGCCTAAGCCCGCACCTGTTTCTGACACAATTATGAATCTTCCTAAGAGCCTGCACACCTCGCGTAGGCTGTGGTTGTAGAGGTTCATCAGGTTCATCAAAGAGAAAGCCACAGCCTTCCCGTAGGTTCTCTTTGCTTCGAGCCCAGCACTTTCTTGACATGTGTCAGTCCATCTGAGCACAAATTTTACAGATGGAAGGATATGGTTGGGGTCGATGGTGCTTCGGATGGTGGGAGCTGACTAGACTTGGAGGATCCTTGCACCCGCGACGATGCCTGGAGACAGGGGAGAGTCTGCGGATCTCTCGGTCCCCCGTCTGGCGAGTCAGATCAGCGCCAGGGACAGACACACGGGTGACACCTACATACAACTAGGCATGCTCCTGCGATCGTGGCCCGGAAAAGGAGGGACGGGACGTCCACGTTGCCGAGCTTCCTGTCAAGAATTCTCAGATGTTATCGAATTTAAAAGAGCATATAGGAGCGTATGTCATCTGGTAGGTAGCTGGAGAAACGTGGTGCGTAGGGAAGAGGCTTCTTACCTGTCGAGGCTGCCTGGGCTGCCTACTACTGCAACCAATATAGGTACGTAGTACGTAGCAGTTGCATGAGGTTGCCACTAATTAGCATGTCCCAGCAAGTACGGAGTACTCGTAGTGCTGACGGTTTCCGGGAGGCGCCGTAAGTTCCTGACGTGCCGTACGAATAGGCATGAACGCATGCCCCTTTAGCCTCCCAGTAAGGTCACTCAGAGTATTTCGCACCCACGCTAAACTACAATAAGATCTGATTTTCTTTACAGAATACTGCTATTAGAGTGCCCCCCGAGAGTCTACAGCCAAACCAATAGTCACGCCGATAACCACCCCTATAACGGCACCTATAATAATACCTATAATTATAGGTAAGTGCCTATGCAGCAACTAGATACACTAATAGTAGTATATATACCTAGGTAAGTAAGTAACGAATAGGCGTAATTATAGATAGAGCTATAGGCGTGAGTATAGGTAGTTATCGGCGTGGTTACAGGTACTGTGGCTAGTATACTTTCGTAGTACCTTTAGTAAATAATATAAAAAAGAGAGCTAATTTGCATAACATTTATCAAAATATAGTTTAGCGTGTGTGTGAAATAAGCACCCATGGGTGCGAAACACTCTAAGCCTCCCCTTGCTAACCACTAATTAGGCATAATAGTACGTGCCCCCGGAGGCTACCAGTAACGCCACACACTATGACGCCACCATGAAAAGCCATCATGGGGAGCCAGCCGCAGACAGGACCTACTAGGTACCTAGGTACGTAGTCGTTGTACTCCGTAACCACGGCCACATGCAAGATGGTATGTTGCAGTGTCTGTTTTGAGAAATTTCCATCTTCCATCCCTATCACTTCTTTACTGCTGTGCTCGATCGCCTGGTCACTCTTTTATGTTTGTATCTGAGGTATCGGTCTCAACGAATATCTACTGAATCATCAGAGAACGTCTCGATCATTGGCCTCGCCTTTGTGTCAGTGGATCCATTTCGACTCTCGGTCACACCCACGAGATCCTCGCACTCCCAGTTCCTCGGATACCATGGCTCGAGCATCCTATACGTGAATCTAGGAATCACTGCTCCCCTGGACGCATTGATCTCCCGCAAATGGCGAATAGCTTCGCTCCGGTCGCCTCGGCACCTACCGATGCTCAGTCGAATCCGTCTACCGAACCTTTCCATAACTCCACTACATTCCCTCAGAGACAATCAGCAGAGGCAGGCTCAAGGGTTGAATCGGATACTACGTTGTATGATGGCACAAACTCTGCAAATGAGACGGAAAGAAGGACTTTAGACGCGAAGGCCGCAGAGAAAGGATCTGGCGATAGGCCGACCCTGGCTGCTCGCAAGTTCGATACAGAAATTGCTCGGCCGGTTGTACAGAGATTGCCTGCTCCGGCGAGACGGCACCAGTCTACGATAGATACTTCTATTTATGGAAGAGGGGCTACGCTACGAAGCGATTCTGAAGGATGGTCCTCCGATGAGGAATATCACCCAAAGTTGCGGAAGTCGTGGACGCAGCCGGACCACTTATTGTCCAAAGCCCACCTCAATGGTGTCCGCACCAATCCCAGGCGTTTGCATCTTAGAGTTGGGAACGAATTCTTTCAGTCACGTTGTGGTTTGGCCAAAGATGGCAGGCTAAATATCTCTGTCAGCGAGAAGGCCAACACTGGATATTTGGCCAAGGCTCTCGGTGCAACCTTCGAGCGCCACCTCAGCTCGCTCCAAGGCCAGGAGGAGGCGGTGGTGGCGGCATCGTTGGAAGAAAAGGCGAAAGCTGACTTTCGCGAAGCCAAACCACATCTGCAAATCCCCCGAATGAACATAGTCATTATGGTGATTGGAAGCCGGGGTGACATACAGCCGTTCCTGAAGATTGGGAAAATCTTGAAGGATAAATACCACCATCGCGTCAGGATCGCCACCCACCCTACATTCAAGAAGTTCGTTGAAGAGGAGACCGGTCTCGAGTTCTTCTCCGTTGGCGGCGACCCTTCCGAACTGATGGCTTTCATGGTGAAAAATCCTGGGCTGATACCTTCTCTGGAGACTCTGAAGTCTGGGGAGCTAGGCAGAAGACGCGAGTCGATGTTTCAGATGTTTCAGGGGTTCTGGAGGGCCTGCATAAATGCCACAGACGACGAGACGGATCGTGCCAACTTGGAGATGATGGGATCTAAACCTCCATTTGTGGCGGATGCCATCATTGCGAATCCGCCCTCGTTCGCACACTATCACTGCGCTGAAAGGCTGAGTATCCCTCTACACTTGGTCTTCACCTTCCCATACTCTCCCACCCAAGCCTTTCCGCATCCTCTAGCCAATATCAAAGCGACCAATGTCGATCAAAGTTACACCAACTTCATGAGCTATCCGTTGATCGACCTCATGACCTGGCAAGGTTTGGGCGACCTCATCAATCGCTTCCGCGTTCACACACTGGGATTGGAGCCGGTCTCAACACTGTGGGCTCCCGGACAGCTTTCGCGTCTCAAAGTTCCGATAACGTACCTCTGGTCACCGGGCCTGGTCCCCAAACCCCGTGACTGGGGTCCAGAGATTGATATTGCGGGCTACGTGTTTCTCGACCTTGCATCCTCATACAAACCTCCCCAAGATCTCGCCCAATTCTTGGAGAGAACAGATGAACGGCCAATTGTGTATGTTGGCTTCGGATCTATTTCCGGGATAGATGATCCGGTGGCATTCACAAAGATGATTTACGAAGGCATCGAGAAAGCTGGCGTTCGGGCAGTAATCAGCCGCGGCTGGGGTCGCATGGGCGATGGCATAGAGAAACCAGATGGCGTTTTCATGGTTGACAATGTCCCTCATGACTGGCTGTTCCCCAAGGTGGACGCTGTCGTACATCATGGCGGTGCAGGCACTACTGCAGCTGGGCTCAGATTCGGCAAGCCCACCATGATTGTCCCTTTCTTTGGTGACCAACCGTTTTGGAGTGCCATGGTTGCTAAGGCTGGAGCTGGGGCCAAACAGGCCCTTCCATGGAAGAAACTCAGTAGCGACAGTTTTGCCGAAGGCATTCGTCAATGTCTTGCGCCAGAGGCCAGAGCCAAAGCAGAAGAGATTGCTAAAAGCATCGAGAAAGAAGGAGATGGAGCGGAGAATGCAGTGGACTCTTTCCATCGCGCCTTGGATCTCGACGGGGAGCATTCGGTGCGCTGCCGATTGTTTGTTGACAGAGTCGCGGTCTGGAAGGTTCAGCGTCATGCTATTCAACTGTCGGCTCTCGCAGCTGACTTGTTGGTGGAGAATAAAGAGCTGCACTGGTCGGACTTAGAATTGAACAGGATCCGCGAATGGACCGATTTCCAAGGCCCTGGAGAGCCCATCACTGGAGCTGGTGGAGTACTGGTCCAGGCATTTCAAGAGGCCTTCTACGGGTTAGCCACAATGCACGAAAGCACCAAAAAGGACATCAAGCACTATGAAAAACACAGACGAAGGCATAAAACGAAATCGACCAAGGACGCGCTAGTCTTGCCCGGGAGAATTGCATATGCCATTCGAGGCACCAGTACAGACATGCAAAAGAAAGAGCGGGCTCGGCTGGAGAATGAACTCAATTTGCAGGGAGAGGCCGAACCAGTCAGGCTGCCCTTTGCTCCCTCAGACCCCGACAACGAGCCTTCTGCAGGCGGCGGGGGGTTAAATCGGATCATGACCGACATGTCAGATGAACCTTCTGCGAGGGTGATCTTGAAGGACGTTGGGCGAGGCGTTGGACACTCCACCCGCGTGATCGTGTCCCTGCCCATGCAGATATGGAATGCCTTAGCTCTAGGGTTCCACAATGCGCCTCGTCTTTATGGAGACAAGACTGTGCGACCGTCGCCCGCAAGAATCACGGGGTTCCGAGCAGGAGTCAAAGCTGCGGGGACGGAGTTCTTCCTGGGGTTCTACGACGGGGTGACGGGAATGGTCCGGATCCCCTATCTCGAAGTGCATGAAGAAGGCATGGTGGGGTTTCCCATAGGCGTGGCGAAAGGGTTCGGTGGATTAGTGCTAAAACCCATCTCTGGCATTCTTGGATTAGGGGCGTATACGTTCAAGGGAGCCCACTATAGCCTGCGGCGACGGTTGCGAGATACGGAGAAGACTGACCGATGGATTCGACGCGCTCGGATCGCCCAAGGACAACGCGAGGTGGAAGAATTCAAAGTACCGGCAAACAACACGAGGGCGCCGCGTCCATATGTGCGACCCACGCCAGAGTACGATGAGGTTCGCAATCAGGCACTTCGTCTGTGGACAAAGTATGAAAAGGAACTCATCTTGTCGGAGTCGAGGCAAAAGGAAGCCCGGACCTTGCTGCTGAGAAAGGCACGACGTGAGAGTCATAGTCCCAGAACCCAAGGAGACATACACGGAGACACAGCTACATAGACCAAGACACGACATGGACTCAGCAACGGTGGAGATGACCTCGCGGAAGGATCCGGACATCTCAAACATCATCACCCGCTCGGGAGCGCTCAGCCTCGGCCGGGGGTTCAGCCTTGAACGAAGTACTGTACTCCGTACATCCGAATGGCTAAGGTCAGGTAGTTGGCACTAATGATATAATTACTTGTTGTTTATACGGAGTAGTCTATACACCCTACCTACACAATACGGGAGTACCTATTATCTGCACACCGTACACCGTACTCCGTATGCCATATGGAGCAGTAAATCTGTACTCCGTATACGAGTACTATAGGTAAGGTACATAGGAAGCCCGAAAGACCGAAACACGTTGGAGGGGCCTATGTCATGTGACCCGATTCAAAGTCTTCCCGGCTTCACGTGACCGAGTCCGCACCCGTCAGGTGCCCAGTCACCTACCAGCGTCCTGAAGACTGTAGATTGTCTACGGACGCGGGGTTGGTTTCAATTTCGTTCTCCAGAAGAACCCTTGCCCTCAGCTGACTGTCAGTCAGAACACAGCCAATGGCTGCCTTTTGTTAGCAAAAGGAAACGTCAATACCTAAAAGAAACCAACAACAGCATGGGTGGCTGCTGGGGTGCGCGGCCGACGCCTTGCAGACTTGCTCGTTGAGCTTTGCTTATCGTCGCATTATGATTGGCCTTCAATGGACTCGGAACCCCCCCCTCCTCCCCCCCCCAAAAGAATGATTAATACGGGAGCTTGAGCTGGGTTGCAGGCCGTTTCCCGACTGCCGGTACGGGTGACACTCGACTTTTGGCAGAAGCAAGAATGGTGAATAGCAAAGGGCCAGTCAAATAGTCTGCACCAATTAAGCCAAAAGGCTCAAAAGCTCTAATTTGTGGATGGATACGGCGCACATGGCTGCGTGGCTTGCTTATCCGGGTGACGGGGTAAGGCGGACTGTGCGACTGTGCGACCGGGAAACAATAACACCGAGACACCTGTAGCAGAGCATACCTACCTGGTACCTACTAGGGCTTAGAGCTCCCTCGAGTCGGGTAGTTGCTCGTTGTCTGGGTCCTCGGTCGTACAGTAAATAGCACATACAGTCTTTGTTGAACCGCCCTCGGACTCGCAGCTGCCCTCACCGATGCTTTCTTTATTGCGCTCTTTCTTTCTTCTGCTGTCCGCCGTCACACCAACCGTCGACCACCGTCGACCACCACGGCTCTCGTCAAGGGCTTGGGAGGATCCCCTCATTCCATCTTGCGAAGGAAAACCCGGTCGGCTTTCTTATCGCGCAGTCGCCGCAATCAGCCGCTCCTGAGTGGATGAATGGTGGGGGCTAAGGGCGCCATGGGCTAAAGAGAGACCCTGTAGGTGCATATGTTGACCACTCGAATGCCCATTATTGCCGCTTAGATATCCGGTCGGGCTTTTACCCAGAGCCAACTGCTGGGGACCGAATGGATGTTCTGGGCTTCCCCCCGCCTCAGGAGAGGGGCCGATAATTCACGAGATGATGAATGGAAATACGAGTAGTCACATAGCTGTCCGGATCATCCTCTGTGGGTTGTTGGCGGTGGCGAAGCCAGGGTGCATCTGCTGAGACGTGTGCCATGTAAGGCATCTATTTGCTATTTGTCGCAGAAGGAAGCCTAGCAGGGTCTGGGCACGAGGGCATAAGGGCACCCCAAGATTCAGAAGCCACCTAAGTTGTAGGCTGGAGGGGCCTAAGGAGCCTAATAGTAGGTAAGCGTAGTGGGCGCACCTACTAGCCCCAACTGCCATCCCTACCTTGTCGGAGCTCTGTTGGCCTCTCCTGCTCCGTACTGACTGCACTGCTGCTTTCAGATCCCGTTTATTTATTCTTTGCTTCTTTCCTCTCCGTTATCATCTTCCCGTCTTCCACATTCCTCCTGCTCTTCTCCCCCAGACGCCAGTGCTTTCGATACACGATTCCTGCTGGTCGTGCCTTCCATCGACTCTCGACCCTTCTTCTCGATAGCCTCATTTCCTGCTGCCCATCATGGTGAGTCTGCTTCTGCAGCCTCTGCGCAGTTGACGACCTGACTTGACAATTATCGCAGGCTGGCGTCGGTGAATCTGTCTACGTTTCCAATGCCTCTAACGTGAGTCTATCCGGCATTCCTTCACATTGCGCCTCTCCCACTCCCCTCTTGCACGATTTTCTGACGTCTTTCTCAGTTGGCCAAGTACATGAAATTGGACCAAAAGGGCAAGGTTCTGGCCGAGTACATCTGGATTGATGGCACCAACTCTCTGCGCAACAAGACCAAGGTGAGCACCAAACCAGTTCTCGTAGCCCAGTCATTCAAATTCGACACCTGCACCACCACAAAGACACGGCCTGCATCTGCGCCTGGGCTCAGCCTCCGTCTCAACGATTCGGCCCATCGGCCACAGAACAACAGGCTTCTGCTTGGTGCAGGGTCCCCACGTTGGGACCCTGGTCCTTGCGGCGCCACGCTAGAACGCCGTGGCTCGTTCTTCTATCTGCTTGGGAAGCCCACTTTTTGTTCGCCAATCCCCGATCTACCAGTCTCGGCACTTGGAGGCGACGTCAATGTCACCTGCACCCGCACTATTAATGGCCACTCGACGCGGCCCAGCGGCGAACTGACACATCTAAATTGATCTGACTTGCAGAACATATTCTTACTGACTTGGCAATTTCTAGACCCTGGACAAGGCTCCCAAGAGCGTCGATGACCTTCCCGAATGGAACTTTGACGGTTCATCCACGGCCCAAGCGCCGGGCAACAATTCCGATGTCTACATCCGACCGGTGGCAATGTTCCCCGACCCCATTCGGCTGGGCGACAACGTTCTCGTCATGTGCGAGACCTGGGATCCCGATGGCACCCCGAACAAGTTCAACTACCGACATGAAGCTGCCAGATTGATGGAAGCCAATGCAAGCCATGAAATCTGGTTCGGACTAGAACAGGAGTACACGCTTTTGGGGCCGGATGGCTGGCCGTATGGTTGGCCAAAGGGTGGTTATCCTGGCCCACAAGGACCTTATTACTGCGGTGTCGGTACCAACCGTGTCTTCTGCCGTGACATTGTTGAGGCCCACCACAAGGCTTGCATGTACGCTGGTATTGACATTTCCGGCACCAACGCCGAGGTCATGCCTGCTCAGTGGGAATATCAAGTTGGCCCTGTTGAGGGCATCGCATGTAAGTCAAGCCGCGCAGCCCTTCCATTTCCAAGATCGCGCTGACGGAAGTCACAGTGGGCGATCAACTCTGGGTGTCCAGATGGCTCCTGCACCGTGTCGCCGAAGAATTCGGCGCTGTCGTCACCTTCAACCCCAAACCGATCCCGGGTGACTGGAACGGCGCCGGCCTCCACACCAATGTGTCATCCAAGGAGATGCGCGAGGAGGGCGGCATCAAGCATATCGAGGCGGCAATGAAGAAGCTGGAGAAGCGTCACATCGAACATATCAAGGTATACGGTGAAGGCAACGAGCTCCGCATGACTGGTGCGCACGAAACTTCAAGCATTGATAAGTTCACCTGGGGTGTTGCCAACCGTGGCTCATCTGTGCGAATTCCCCGAGCCTGCGCAAGAGAAGGAAAGGGCTATTTCGAGGACCGCCGACCTGCTTCCAACGCCGACCCATACCGTAAGTTGTTGCTCCATCTTATCCAGAGCAAAGGATGGATGCGCTAACCCGGTTATCTAGAAATCACTGGCATCATTGTCGAGACGATGTACGGATCGTTGCCCGAGGAAAAGTAGACATTTTCAGACTGGTACACATGGCCAGAACAGAAAGACAAGCTGGGATAGATACACACGACGTTGACGACATGACTTGGGCTGCCGGTCGTGGTGACGGTGCTGATGAGCTAGTCAGGACGGGTTTGTGGGGATGTTAGTTGTAGAGGATCTCTAGCAAGAGCGACAGCCGATTCAATTGCTATGCTCCCACTCAACATCCAAGTTGTGGCGTGTACATTGTACAGGTTTGGCCCTTGATGATAGACTTGCCAGTGGAGGTGCTGATACCCGAATGTGGGAACTGCGATTTCCCTTTCCTGTGGCTCCTCTTCCCTCCTCCTTTGACTGCGCCTAGCTACCTCTATTGTTGTCAATCCCTCCACCTTTGACTGCGCCTAGCTACCTCTATTGTTGTCAATCCCTCCACCCTCACAAACTGCTCTTCGATGTTCTCCGGGAAACAATAGGGACACTAAACAAGGCCTTGAATGACCTTCCGCCCCTACTTAACTGAGTCGTGACTGTGTCGGCCGCCAGGCCGCTACAACAGCAAGGACAGAAGAAAATCGCTCAGCCTCCAGAACAAGCAAGGAGAGAGACCAGAAGAAACACCCACAGCCCTACAACTACCAAGCCCTTCTTGAGAACCAGACATACCCCTGACAGACAATCCATATTTCCAGCCACTGTACCACCAAGGATGTCTGCCTGGCGATGGTTGACACCAACGGCAGAGCCTTGGGATGGATGAGGGTCACACGAGATACACGGGCCTGAGCCACAAGGCGCAGTGATGCATTGGAGAAGAAAGGCCACCGTGCTGGACTGGAGCTCGAGCACAGTGATCGCTGTTAACTGCATGAGGCTGAAGGTGTTATAGACTTAGACCATATCAAGCTCTACCGGCGCCTGTCTAACTTGCAATGCGCACATGTGTACGGTAAGATATGAGGCCAAGGTAAGCCAATCCGTGGGAGTATCGCCGCTGAGGAAGAATCGACCGACTGGCGAGGCAGGCCACAAGAAGCAGGCCGCTCTATCGGGCTCCGATGGGCTCGACTTTGTTGATCAAGTGACATAACAGAGCCAATCGCCATGATATCGTCAATAATTCCCCTCACTGTTAGTTCAGCGGACCTGGGAGAACGAGGGAGTCGCGCGATCTTCGCACTCTTGACATCACAGACTCGCGCATTCTTTATCCACCTGCGGGAGCCAGCTACCGGGGGTTGGGTTTGTTGACATGAAGTTGCGCGAAGAAAAAAGGAATCCCCCTGCAGTAAAACAAGAATGCGGAAAGATAGTCACTTGACCCCTACGCACACAGGGTGATCTCAACGTTCCTTTTGCTCAGACCACTGTCTTGAGTTGGAGCTTGTGAAATCTAAGCGAGAGTGGGATCAAGCAAGCCGTGTCGAACTGTTTCAGCACGGCAAGCTCGTACTGGACTTGGACTAACTGGCCACGGCACTTCCAGAAACATGACATATGTCGGGATGCACATTTTGATGGACGGAACAGATGGGGATACACACGGGGAAACTCAGATCTCGATTTGCTTCTCCCCAGAAAGCCACACTAGTCTATCGAATCAGCGGTGCAGATGACAGCGCCTTCAATGTTGGCTTCCAGGCGTGCCACAATTCGAGTCAAAGGACACTCCTGTGCGGTGTACGGAGTGCAAAGTCGACCAGCTTCGGGCCGGGAGGGAAGAGAAGGAAGCCATTGACTTGGTGGACGAGGCTTTAAACTCGCATAAGGCTAGCAGGGGCCCTCGCCACTAGCAAGGGCCCCTCGCAACTGGCGTCTCGCCGGCGCGATCTCAGACCCGGTAGCAGCTCTGCCCTTGCAGACCGGGCTGGACCCCCTGACAACCTTATTGCAGGGTCCAGAGATAAGGCTCTGCCTTCTGATTGGACTGACTCACCCAGATTTCTTCTGTGCTCGTCGACAAAATGAGTAACAGCACAGACTGCTGAGATACGCACCCGGGCAGACACACAGAAGCAATCCCAGCGTCCTCAGCAGCAACCCTTGGCATTACGAGAGACAAACCTATTTCTACGATCCTGCCCGACTGTCGGAACGAAAGTCGGAAGGATTTTCGACCTACACTCTGAAGCTGTCGTAGGGCGAGTGTGCCAACCACTACACAGGAGTGACATGCTCAGGGCCTGGCAGATGCCCGGCATCAAGACCAAGAGACTTTAGGCTTCACGCTGCTGTCCCTCTGTTGATCAGGTGGAGTCACATTTCCCCAGAATTCTTTCTTCTGTTGGCGTTTGATGGAAGTCTCACCACCAGGCCAAGGCGCTGGAGATGCTCGGCGCTGTGGGTGAGGAGACCGGGGGATCAGGTGAAACAAGAGGGAGCGATGGATTTTCGATCCGCTCAATAATGCTGACCGGGGCTTCTATACGCGCATCACCTCAGCCGACAAAAACCATGGCCTTGGTGGCCTCTCATTCTTGTTTAAGGCGTCGCTGATGGTCCGGCCCAACGCATCGCCGTGCAAACCCCACAAAAGGCACCAGCTTCGACCATTGAACTGAGTGACGTTGGTTCCACCACTGATCCACGCCACCTTTGTTCGAGGGCAATTCGAATTTCTACCTCATCCCTGCTGGGCCATGACGCCCTTCCGATTTCGCCTAGCAGGAGAAATCTTCAGATGAACCTCGAGCAGATGCTGTACCTCAGGTTCCTATTCACTTTGCTTTTGGCTGTTTCATAATACAGCTCACCTGCCATTGCCCGCCTAAAAGAATCATCAGGCAGTCCTCCACATAACATATATATGCCTCATCTTTCTTGACGCCGTTCTGCTGTACTTTGCAACTATCTCCACGCTCCATCTTCTGCCCCCGGGGTGTCCGCTATCCTCAGCAAATCAATCCAAAGTCAATTACCTCTGATCTGTGCAAGAGCGGTTACCTACCTTAGAACCAGCAGGTTGGGAATCGGCCGAACAGCCTATAGACGGCCTCTAGGTGCAGATTCCGTCTGTTGGACAATTAACCGCGATCTACCAACATGTCAGGGACTGCCAACTACCTTCCTGAATATGCCTCGTACAATTGGACCGGCGCTCCAGCCGATTATACTCTGGCCACGAATGCGAAGACTGGAGGTGATTCAAGTGAGTAACATGCCTCTGATCAGATTGACTTTTAGTTTGACAGTAGCCCAGGACATGAAAACCTGAACAAATGGTATCAGTCTGGGGATACCGCGTATATTCTTCTCTCATCATGCCTCGTCCTGATCATGGTCCCGGGCCTTGGATTTCTCTATTCTGGACTGGCACGGAGAAAATCAGCCCTGTCGATGATGTGGGCTTGCATGGCTGCTGGCACCGTGATAAATTTCCAGTGGTATTTCTGGGGGTATTCGCTCACCTTCTCCTCCACGGCGAAGAATGGGTTCATTGGTGACCTCGTCCATTTTGGCCTGAAACAAGTTTTGGGAAACCCCAGTCCCGGATCTCCTCTTGTTTCGAGTCTCCTATACTCTTTCTACCAGGTACGTCACCCTCTGACTGTTGGGATGATCTCCCTGACATGCGACCACTCAGATGCAATTCTGTGCTGTTACGGCCGCCATCGTTGCAGGAGCTGTTGCAGAGCGTGGTCGACTCGTACCTTTCCTCGTCTGGATCTTTCTGTGGGCCACGCTCGTCTACAACCCTATTGCGTGCTGGGCGTGGAATGTCAATGGGTGGGGATTCACCTACGGGGTGATGGATTACGCAGGCGGCGGGCCGGTCGAGATCGGTTCCGGGATGTCAGCGTTGGCCTACTCGATGGTCCTGGGGAAACGACAAGAGAAGATGATGCTCAACTTCCGGCCGCATAATGTCTCCTTCATCCTCCTTGGAACAGTGCTGCTCTGGTTTGGATGGCTGGGCTTCAACGGCGGTTCATCCTTTGGTGCCAACCTGCGAGCTGTCATGGCCTGTTGGAACTCGAATTTGACTGCTAGCATGGCGGCTGTGACCTGGGTGCTTCTCGATTATCGACTGGCTAGAAAACTGTCCATGGTCGGCTGGTGTTCAGGTACCATTTCTGGGCTTGTGGCAGCCACCCCTGCTTCCGGCTATCTTGACACTTGGGGCAGTGTCGCCTTGGGGGTTACGACGGGCTTTGTCTGCAATTTTGCAACCAAGAGTGAGATTGCCGCCACTGGAGTTGCGGTGTCATGCACTAACTTCATATCTAGTCAAGTACTGGGTCCGAATCGACGACTCCATGGACGTGTTCGCCGAGCACGGTGTTGCCGGCATGATTGGCCTCATTTTCAATGCTCTTCTGGGCGTCGACTACGTAGTCGGCCTTGACGGTGTCAACACCGGAGGCTCCAACCCCGAGACTGGTACCGGGATTGGAGGATGGCCTATCGGCAACTATCGACAATTTTATATCCAGCTGGCGTATATCGTGGCATGCACGGGGTATTCTTTCGTCATGAGCGCCCTCCTGGCTTATCTCGTCAACTTTATCCCGGGTCTCCATCTTCGCGCTTCTGACGAAGCCGAATTGCTCGGTATGGACGATGATCAGCTTGGGGAATTCGCCTACGATTATGTGGAGGTTCGGCGTGACTATCTTGCTTGGACGCCTAACAGGCCGGATCAGAACGCCATCGATCCCGAAGTGCCACAGGAGAACCGTCACGGAATCGAGGGGCATGTTAAAATGCTACAAAAGAGTGAAGCATCGAGTTCTGGTTCGGGCCAGCCATCTCTGCCAGCCCAGGGCGATCGTCATGCCATTGCAGTGGAGGATCAGGAAAAGGTCAAACGTGAAGATGAAGCTGCAGAATCTTGATCTTACCATGTTGCCTCGTCCATCCTTCATGCACAGCGAGGGAGAAGGTGCCAACACCGGTTCTGGTATGGACTCGCAAAGACGAGCCAATGCCTGTTTGTTGCTACGTGTTGGCGCCGTCCCATGTCTGAGACCCTTGTGCCTTGAATCGGCAAGGCTAAGTGGTCTGCGCGACGACTCCGGGCTTGTCGCCTGGGTTGAAACTACTCGGCATATATTGTACGGAGTATGGAGTGGCCAGCTATCAGTGGCCTTTTTTTGAGCGTGTTGAAGAGCTTATTTGTCATTGTCGGCAGCGAAGGCGCGGGGGGGGTTGTTCAGTTCAGACTTTGAAGAATACACTCGTGGGGTTACTGAGAACCAGCATGGCACCTGGGAACATAGAAGCCACAGACGCTGATACCCAAAAGAATGTTAAGACGTCTCTTGTCAATTTGGAGGTGGGTGGCCCACCGAGGTAGATTTCGTCCCTTGTCGAGGCCCCGGAGGCCAACAGTCTACAATCTCATCGTATCCCACGGTCCGCCAATTTTGTACCCGTCCTCAGAAGCAGAGTGCGCCGCCATCAACCAGCAAATCCGCTCCTGTAATGTATCTCCCTCCCCTCTTACTGCTCAAGAGCACCACTGGCCCTGTGATCTCCTCGATGTGTCCCATTCGGCCCATCGGACACCGGCTCGCCCAGATGTCCCGGACCGGCTTTAGATTGTCGCCGGCATTGAGCACCGTGTCCATGTAGCCTGGCGAGATACAGTTCACTCGGATGCCATGGACGGCCCATTCGGCGGCCAGATTGCGAGTCAGGTGGGCGACGCCGGCCTTGCTGACGTTGTATGCCGCCTGAGGTTGAGGATAGTTTGTGGCGTGAGCCGAGATGGAGGCTGTGAAGAGGATCGACCCGCCCGTCTTCGCGTCGACCATATACTTGGCGGCGGCTTGAGCGCACAGGAAGGAACCGACCAAGTTGACATCGACGACTCTGCGGAACTGGTCGGCCTGCGCAGCAAGGGAGTGCACACAGCCCACAATGCCGGCGAAACAGCAGAGCAGATCGATCCGACCCATCAGATCTCGGGCCGCCTTGAAGGCTTCATCGACCTCACTTTCCGAAGTGACATCGACAGGCACGGTGTGGACGGTGGCGGGGGGAAACTCGGTGCGCAGTCTCGCAATCTCGGCCGTCGACCCTTCGATGGTCGAGTGCAGGTCCATGAGCGTCAGGGCTTCAACCCCGTGTTCAAGCAGGGCCCGAGCTGACGCCAGCGCCAGTGTCCCGGCACCGCCGGTGAGGACGGCACATCCCTCAACGCGGAATCGTGCAGCCGCCCGTTCGGCCGGCGAGGTCGACGACACGGGCGGCAGTGGCGCCGTGAGAGGATTCTCGGCGCTAGAAAGGCCCATGGTCGGTATGTTTCGAGTTGTCAGCGATGCCCGGTCGTCTGGAGACGCTGAGGCTGAGGCTGAGGCCTTTGGAGCCGCCGGGATGGCGTCGGCGTCTCCCATTGTTGCTCGTTGCCAGTTATCGTTGATTTGGGATGTGGAAAAGGAAAGCCCTGGATCGGCGTCTTCTACGCCCGCCGTCCTGTCCAAAGGGTACCTTAGTAGGTATTTTATGATGGCAGAATACAAATCCAGAGTACTCTGCACTTGGATCTTCAGAGCCTGTAACAACAAGAAGAACTCTCTCACTTGGATCTTCAGAGCCTGCAACAACAACAACAACAACAAGAAACCCTCTCACTCCTCGGGCCTCGGGCCTCAGACCTGGACAGGAATCTATCGAGGAGAGAAGATTGGGCTGTTGAGTGAAAGTGAACGCGCAGGCCACAGAACAGACGTCTGAGACTGGCTGCCATAGAGACGGAGCAGGAAGTTACTCATATAAGAGCAACATCGCATTGCCATGCCTTAGGCCCCCGCCACGAGCATCATACCCTTATGTAACCCTAACCCTAACCCTTACCGTTAGTTACCCCTTCCTTACATGATCGACCGGAACACTCTGGCAGGACTGAGATGCATAAGGGGAAGATGGCCGGCCGGGGCCTGGTGAGTGTTTGATCGGCAATACTCCGTAGTATTACTACATTATAGTACGCATACTCCGGAGTAGTCGTGCTTCTCTGGTCGGCGGACGGTGGCCCGACGCAGCCTGGGAAATTTCAACCTAGGTAGCCTAAGCCTACACTTTTATTATTACATGTACGGAGTGAACATACAACAGAATCTGTACACAGCACGAAATTGTATTTGTATCTAGTACCTGCCTCCAGCCAACACACACTCGCTCCGAGTACCAGAGACCTAGCCATGGCCCAGGTCAATGGAACCAGTGCGCAGTCTCCTCCGACCTCACTATCGTCGCAAATCGACCTCCTCGTGTCGCTGCGCCTGTGGTCTTGGCCGGCCCTGACGCTCGCGATCCAAAACGCCTGGGGCGGCTCCGCGGAGATCTCGACCGACAAGCGGGCGTGGATGGCGGGCGCGGTGTCGGACCTGCTGACGTCGACTCCTCCGCAGCTCGCCGACGTGGGCGATCTGGAAGAAGTGTTGCTGCAGGTGATGGTGGACGAGTTCGAGGTCATTGTCGACGACGGGAGTGCCGAAGACACGGCGCGCGGCATCTGGAGCGGCGTGGAAAAACTCAAGACCGGCGACCTGGCCGAGCTGCACGACCTGTACGCCAAGTGGCAGGAGAAACAGAAGAAAGGAAGCGGCCACGACGCCGTCGCCTTCGTCCGAGGCGAGGACAAAGATGCAGAAGACACCGACTGGGACGGCGAGGACGAGGATGGGGACGAGGAAGAATGGAACGGATTTCCGGACCATGCAGACGTCGACATGGACGAAGCACCGCCGCTGGTCGACACGCGCAGGCCGAGACAGAAGATTCAGCCCGAGGTGGACGACGAGGGCTTCACCAAGGTTGTGGGCCGAAAGACGAGATGAGCAGAGTTGGGAATCGCCGCGAGAAGAACCAGAACCACAACAAAAGGAAGAGAAAGACACCTTATTTTACCATCACTTCCATGTCTGCAAGGATTTTCTATACAGTACGGATACATGCCGACCATCCTCAAAATGACTTCGGGACTAATTAGGGGTTTGAACCAGGTCCATCCCTCCAAACAGCGAAAGCGAAACCCTTCTCAATCGTCCTCGGCTTCGACAAGGCCCAACTTCTCGTTCTCCTGCTTACTTCGTCGGCTCCATTCCGGCGCGACGTCGATGCCTTCCTCCTCTTCGCGATCACCCTGCGCTTTGTCCTTGTGCACAGTTGTGGGCTTATGTTCTGCGGGGGAATACACGGTGTACAAGATGAGCGGCGTGGGGCCGGTATTGATGAACTGGTGCTGCGTGCCAGCGGGCACGATGATGAGATCGCCTGCCTTGACGTCCTGGTCGACCCCCGCCACGGTCGCTTTGCCTTTGCCGGACGTGAAGGTCAGGATCTGGTCGACGGTATGTTTCTACAAAAGGGAAAGAGAATCGGTCAGCGGTATGACTGGAGAAGGGCATTCGCCTTGCGGTTGCAGGCCCAAGCCCACATACCTCGTCGCCAATATCCCCTCCAACAGGCACAGTCATGAGCACCAGCTGGCTGTATAGCCCCGTCCACAGCACACGGCGGAAGTCGCCCGATTCACTGGGCAGCGAAGTGGTCATCTGCGGGAAATACGCCATTTCGTGCTTCGGCGGATCGAGCGAAGGGGTAGTGAATGCCATCTTGGTGGATGAGAACGCTCGAATGGTACGAGTAGGGATCGGTCCCCTGTTTGGCTTTCTCGCTGAAAATGGGTGCGACGGTCGGCCGAAGAAGCCGCTGCTCTTTCCGAGCTGTCGGGCTTGCGGGCGTAGGATGCAATGGAATCGATAATGCAACGTCTGGGTAGACATGGAGCGCAGGTCAACCACAGCCAGAATGTGCCTTTGTTCGCCTCTTAATACTCCGTACCCTGCCTACGCTAGTACCGCCTCTGGCGATCTTGAAAGCAAGCCACTTGGCGTGTCAAAGAGGACGAGCGCCTCTGAGGCTTTTGGACGGTGGATCCTGCGCTGACGAAACGAAAAGAAAACCTGGTAATGATGATGGTGATTGGATTGAAACAATGGTCGTCATGGTATATGATGCCGCTCACTCGTGGCGTCCAGACTGATCGATATTGTCACTTGTCAACCAGAATCAAGACGTCATGGGTACCTACTTAAGGTTGCAATATCCCAAGGAGGAGCACATTTGAAAGCCGCGACCACCATCATCCCCCTCCCTTGGTCACAAGACTCTGCTTTTGGGTCAAATACTATATGCATGTGGTTAGTAGCATGGAGATGGCGCGCAAGAAAGATTTCCCACGAATGCAAACGGCGGGAACCAACACAGAACACAACGTATTCCTTAAAGCAGCGGGCACACGTTGATGACCCCAGTGTAAAACAGCGGGATAGATGACAGATGTGTACCACCACTGCAGGCTTCTCCTTTATCTGTACTCCGTACTCCGTCATGCGCCTGGTTTGATTCCATTGAGACAACAGAGCTGTGGTATTTCTGAGATACAAATTGCACGGAAGCCGAGCCTCCCACCCGAGATAATTGATCGTGGACGAGGCAGGAGTTACAGTGCCAGTCTCGTTAGACTCTCTGTTTACGGCCCTAAAATGCGGTGCCTCTTTTCATCTCACGCTGCCTGCCATACCAGGAGGTAGCGCAAGCCGAGGCTAGGACGGAGGAGACGGAGACAGATAGCGCTCTTGCCGAGACGTGGACGCCGCGCACGGCACGGCGGAAAACAATACAGTAATATGCTGGGAGAACAGGGAATAGGAGGAGGTGCGGAGGCCGGCTCCGCTGTGTCCGCGCGAGGTTGACTGGCTGACCAAGGCTGTGACCTAATTTCACAGGACGTCGTTGTCGCAAACACTGTACTCAGGACGGGGCCCCGTTTTAGTCGGTCCGTTGGGCACTCTTGTGATTTCCAATCCAGTATTCATGGATTGCATTGAATCCGAAAAAAGAAGTCGACGGACCTTGCTTTTGTCAGCAGCGGCTCCCACCATGGGTTGAAGGAAAGCCATATATGGGATCGAACAGCTCCGCGGATTTCCTAGTGGCAGGCAGGCCTACAGACGCTTCTGTAACACTGTAACATCCGAGATGGCTACCACCACAGCGCTCAAGAAAGTGGTCCTGGTTGGGGTAAGTGGTGTGGACTTGACTGCGCTGCTTGGTGAGACAGAGACACTGACAATGTCAACAGGCCAGCGGAAACCTGGGTGCTATCATCCTTCCTGCCTTACTGGAGTCCAACGCATTGGAGGTGACGGTGCTCACCAGGGCATCTAGCTCGGCAGCGTTCCCACCAGATGTGGCCGTGATTAAAACCGCATATTCGGAAGCGGACCTGGTCAAGGCGTTGCAGGGACAAGATGCAGTCATATCTGCAGTCGGAGCTGCGGGCTTTCAATCGCAGAAAACCCTGATCGATGCGTCCATCAAGGCCGGCGTCAAGAGGTTTATCCCTTCGGAGTTCTCCTCCAACACCCTCAGCGACACTGTCCGGCAATTGGTACCGGTCTTCGAGGCCAAGAAGCAAATCCTCGACTACTTGAAGGACCAAGAAGGCTCTGGGCTCAGCTGGACGGGTCTAGCGACAGGTCTTCTGCTCGACTGGGTGAGTAGAATCAGGATGCACCGTGTGCACGCCACGCACGTCTATTAACAAAGATCAGGGACTTCAATCTGGGTTCCTGGGCTTTGACATTGCCAACAAGAAGGCAGTCCTCTGGGACGGAGGGAATGTGTTATTCTCCGCGACGAACCGAGCAGACATTGGCAAGGCAGTTGTCTCGATTTTTCAGCACCCGTCCGAGACTGCGAACAAATACCTTTACACCTCCACTGTCACCACGAGCCAGTCGGCCATCCTGAAGTCATTGGAAGAGCATACCGCACACAGCTGGACCGTGGACAAGGTCAAGTCGGAGGAGCAAACCGCCAAAGGTAGACAGTTGGTGTCCGAGGGGAACTTTACGGGCATGTTCCTCCTTGTCCAGGCATCAGGGTATGGCGCTGTAGAAGGGATCAGGTGTAATTATGCGGCCGAGGAAAGGCTGGCCAATGCAGACTTGGGCTTGCCGGTCGAAGGGAGTCTTGATGAGACTGTCAAAGCGGTGTTGCAGTCTTCGAAGTGAATAGATGAACGAAGCCCAGTCTGGCGGGTATGAGGCTGAGGCTGTCGATTCGTTATCTCATGCCATCTTCGGCCTATGCTATGCTCGCCCAGTGTTCTAGGATGAGGTAGAGGATATAAGAGTCAATACTGCTCAGAGTTGCCAGTGGGTGAGATGAGCAGGAGGCCAACAATACCGTTTGTAACATTAGGCAGAGCCTTAGTTAGGCTTAGGGGCTCACGGCTAAGGAGCTTCTCAAGTCAGAGGCTCCCAAGGCTCCTAATGCTTAGGCCTTTTAAGCCTGATGGTAGCTTAGGCTTAGGCTAAAGCTTAGGGTCACTGTACTCCTAAGGGTACTGTACGGAGTACTCCGTACGGATACAAGTCCTTATTAAGCCAGCCTGCGCCTGCGCCTCAGGAAACCCCACCGGCGCGCCGTCCTTCTCTCTGCCGCCAACTGCAAGTTCTAACCTACCTCGTACATACATACCTATGTGCCTGGTTCTTTGGTCCGGGTTCAGTCCTTCAAGTTGGACTGCAGAAACAATGCTCGTATGGAAGAGCCCACCACTCGTCATACAGCTGCACCAGGCCGTTCGTGTGCTGCCTGCAGGAAACGCAAGATCCGGTGTAACCGCGAGCAGCCCTGCAGTTACTGCACCAAACTGCACAGGCAGTGCATTTACCCCGAGTCGGTATCAGAAGCCCAACCGGACAACAGCAATGATGTCGACTCGAGGCTCGCAAGGATCGAGGCATCTCTACAACGACTAGAAACGAGGACAGCGACATGGGAAAGTCTCCAGCCGGGAAGAGATCAATCCTCCTCCAATACAGTCGATGATATTTCTGCCGAAACCCAGGTCAGTCCAGAGCCAGAATGTGGCGATCTTACCTCGGATGAACATAGTCGGTATGGGCATGTCACAAGTAACCTGTGGACCGACCTCGACGTTCAAGAGGATCAGAACGAACAAGCCACAGACTTGGGCAAAATCGCAGTTGCCAGTCCTTCAGTGCCGTCCCACACTACGAGCGAGCCTCGTCGTCGTCCTCATGGCCTCGTCCCCGGCTTCGGCTTCAGCTTCATGTCCTCGGACCTCCGACAGCTCCACCCTGCAGAGAACCGCATCTTCTCTCTTTGGCAGGTGTTCTTGGAAAGTGTCGATCCTGTATTGAAGCTCATTCACACTCCTGTCACCCAACGCCAAATCATGTGGGCGACCTTGTCCACAGACCCTATCCCGCCCGCCTTTGAAAGTTTGATGTTCTCCATCTACTACGCTGCTGTCACCAGTATGCAGTGTTCAGTTTCTTGCAAGACCCTCCTGCAGGAAGAGAGACAAGACCTGCTTGACCGCTACCGGTACGGCCTGGAGCAAGCGCTGGCAAGGGCGGATTTCTTGAGTGCTCCTGATGTTCAGACCCTCCAAGCCTTGACCCTGTACCTGATATGTGCTCGACAGTCGTTGGACAAAACTTATGTCTGGACAATGACCGGGCTTGCCATCCGTGTGGCTACAAAGCTAGGCCTCCATCGTGACCCAATGGCTCTAGGACTCCCGCCATTCGTGTCCGAAATGCGAAGACGCTTGTGGTGGCAGATATGTATCCTGGACGTACGGACCGCGGAAGAGAATGACATGGACCCGGTGATATGCGAGCACAGTTTCGACACCGAGCTCCCTTCTAACGTGAACGACACTGATCTGGATGTGGACATGGTCCATCCAGCCGTTGTAAGACGCGACCGTACGGAGATGTTGTTCACTCTAACCCGCTTTGAACTGAGTTATGCAGTAAGAAAATGGGTGTTCTCTCCGAAATTCACCAAGGACAATGGTTACACAGCCACATCATTGCACGACAAGAATGAGTCGGTCGACACTTTGCAAAAGACTCTTGAGGAAAGGTATCTGCAGCAATGCGATACCAGAGTTCCCATCTGTTTCCTCACCGTCACAACCATGCGCATGGTCATAGCAAAAATCAAGCTCACCATCAATCACCCTGCATGGAGCGGCTCTTCGGGGCCTTCTCGAGATCGGCTTCTTGATCTAGTCAAAAGCAGCGTCGAAATCATTGAGTATGCGCACACTCTTCGCTCAAGCGACAAATATTCGCGATGGGTCTGGTTATTTCAGAAGTATATTGAGTGGGATGCAGTAGCTTTCTTGCTCCATAGCCTGAATGCTTCTCCTGTACCTGCATTGGCCGAACGAGCTTGGAAAGCAGTGGAAATTTTCTTCCACGATTGGCGAGCTCACTATACGGATGAACAACGCTGGCGACGCTTACAAAGACTAAGGGCGAAAGCAGTCACTAAGAGACATATTAAAAGCTCCGCGTTGGAAACGCAGAATGAAGATACCCCAGCCAACGTGACAATACAACAATCTGTTGAAGAGCACGCTGAAGATATCTCGGCGCAAACACCACTGGTGAATTCGCGCAGGAACGCTACTATGCTGGCGCACAAGGATGCTTCCACCAGCTCAAATCCCCCACGTGTAAATATGCACGCAACTGTGGCGGATAAATCTGACGCTGTTTCTTTCAGAGGTGAGTTGGATTGGGACTTCGACACCCTACCACTTGCGATGCAAGGAGCACCCAGCTGGGAAATGGATGTGGACGAAGAAACATTCGCTTCATGGGTGTAAAGCCGTCCATTCTCTGCCAAAGCCCTTACGGAGCCATTGGCTCTGCAAATGGTGTAGTCGAAAGGCTAAGTGATGCTCTTTCGCATTGTTCTCTTCACACCCGAGAAGTGTGCATGCCGAGATTGCGAATGCGGACGTGTCGAACGACTGTGGCTGGTCTCCTCGTCCTCGAGGATTTTCGGTTTTCGGCTGTCGGCCTTCATGGTAGGAATAGGAGAACCCTCCGCTCCACCTCCACACCTGCATCCCGCTTCAGCCTCGAGGAATACTGACTTACCCGATGGTGGAGATTCTCCGGGGAGCAGATAGAAGCACCCCACACTGTCTGAGGGGGAATAAATGCTGATTCTTGTCACGGCATCGCCATCGTGTCCGAAGCGAGCTATCAAACCTCTGACGGGCGCCTGGCTTAGACCGCTCAGTAGGCAGATCAAAGATGCCTTCGCTCATTGTGGTCGGAGCGGGTATCATCATATGTGCTGGTATTCTCATTCACCACTTTTTCGGCAGTAAAGCAAGGATTCCTCAAGATGCGAAGCTACCTCCAGGTCCTCCTGGTTTGTGACAGACCTTGTCTCGGTTTTCTTAGCTGATGGTTTCGCAGGGTTGCCCGTTCTAGGGACCCTTTTGGATATTCCCCCCCAGCACTCGTGGCTGAAGTTCAAATCTTGGGCCGACCAGTATGGCCCGATCTTCCGACTCGACGTCTTTGGCCGAAACATTGTGGTGGTATCGAGTGAGAAAATCGCCAATGACCTCCTCCGGGAGCGAGGCAATCTTTATTCATCTCGTGAACAGTTGCCCATGGCGGCCCAGCTGATGTCGCGCAATCTGAGGCCGCTGTTTCTTCCTTACGGAGGTAGGAAGAATCTACGAGTTGAGAAATGTCTCGGTCTGACCAGCGACAGAACTGTGGCGACGAGGACGTAAAGTAATGCACTCGATGACCATGCACGCAGCTGCGACCTCGTACCGGCCGGTACAGGTTCACGAATCTGAGAGATTGTTGTACGACTTGCTGAAAGCCCCCGACAAATATGAGTCAGCTTTTGAACGATATGCGGGTGCAGTGGTCATGCGTCTCGGATATGGCAAAACCATCGAGACCGGCGATGAACCCTATGTCAGGGACGCACTCCGTGTCGTCCGCAATGTCGAACGAGTTGCCTCACCGGGCTCGTATCTTGTCGACACGTTCCCTGTCTTAATGTGCCTGCCCACCTGGCTAGCTCCCTTCAAGCGAGAGGCCGCTCGACTACATCAATTCGAGATGGCGTTGTTCCGACAGCTGCTGTTGGAAGTCCGGGAGAGGATGAATGTGAAGAAGGCCCCGGATTGTTTCATGAGGACATTCCTGGAGAGGCAGGCCGAATTTGGTCTTTCCGACGACGAGGGAGCCTATGTTGTTGGAACACTCTTCGAGGCGGGGACTGGCACGACGGCCGCCGCCATGATGTCTTTCGTTCTAGCCATGTGCCTTTCCCCCAAATGGCAGAAGAAGATCCAGCAAGAGCTTGACCGAGTAGTGGGAGATGCCCGCATGCCGGACTTTGACGACATGCCTGCTTTGCCTACAGTCCGAGCCGTGGCTAAAGAAGTGCTACGCTGGCGTCCAGTAACCGCGGGAGGTGTGCCTCACGAACTGGTCAAGGACGATGTATACGAGGGCCACTTTTTCCCTGCAGGCACCAACGTTCACGCGAATCAATGGTATGTTTGATCCCCAGCATCATTGACAAACAACATGACAAGACAAGAAAAGACAAACCAAGGTAATCGAATGGAATCCACACTGACCATCTTTTCCAAGGGCGATTCATCGTGACCCAGAGCTCTATCCGGATCCAGAAACCTTCAATCCCGAAAGGTGGTTGTCCCCTCAGTATCCGACCTACCGCGCCCCGTTGTCCAAGTTTCCCAACCTGCAGAACTTTTCGGCATTTGGCTTTGGTCGACGTATCTGCCCGGGCATGAACATCGCCGAAAACTCGTTGCACTTGTTGGTTGCAAGGATGGCATGGGGCGTGCACGTGTCGAAAAGACCCGGCATAGAAATTCCGCTGTATGACTACACTGCGGGATTCAATGTCCAGCCGAAGCCGTTCGTCTTTGATCTGCGAGCTCGAAACGAGTTGCGGAAGGCGCTGATCGAGCAGACCTGGGAGAATAACAAACCCCCCGGACCCTGACCCTGAAGGGACCCGATGCATCTGTGCATCTATAATATACAGTTTGGATATATGTGTCATAGACTAGGCTTATGTATCCTATAACCTCGGGTCGGCTAGCGAGCTAACGAAGGAACCATTTATATAATCAGACTGAGTCTTCGCCCCTGTGCCTTTCTAAATCTCCTCTACTTACCCAGACGGAGTGTATGGTTTTTGAACGGAATGATACAGTACGGATAGGATAAGATGCCTCGTTCAAACCGACGATCAGGCCAACTGTTTTTTGGTTTTTCCTACACTCCACATTTCCCCTCCTCAGAATTCTACAGTACGTGCATCTCAAAGCAGCACTCACAACATTCATTCATTCAAGTTGGTAATGCGCGATATTAGGAGACCTTGACCCCCTCAACCAAGCAGTCCTAATTAGGGCCAATTAATTATGGCACCGCAATGCCGTTCTCTCGCGACGCAACACATGAGGTGGAAGGCGGACTTTGGTTTTTGCAATGCCTCAAAGGCTTGGGCAAGGCTGTTCACATTTCTTTTATTGGCTTCGCCGCAACCCATCCTCCCTCCCTATTCCAATTGATCCAGTTGGAAGGTTGGGAAAAACGTCGACCAGACTTGGCCCGTTCATCTAATAGATGGTCAGAGACACCAACAATCCTTTTTGCCAGAGAAAGACGATCAAACGCCCGAAGAAACAAAGGCCGTCGCTAAATCTATCCCTGTCCCTCTCTCATGGTGCGCCATCGCATATCTTCATAACTTCCTATCTTCCAGTCAAAGCTCAAGCCCGGTCTGGATCTTCAAGTTCGTGCTTCTATCATCCGTCGTGTTCTGGTCATGAGTCATCACGTTGCTGCCAACTCCATTTGTGCATTCCTAAAGTACCCCGTAACAAGATCAAAAGCCCTCGATCTTATTATAGCCTTGGTCGCATTTGCTCTAATTCTTTCACCCCTCCCCTGTCTCGGCATCGACGAATTGTTCTCCCGCAGTGGTCGCCAGGCTCGGCTTGCGACTCGAATTCAATGACGCGTAATGATGGTCTTCAGTCTGCTTCGAAAAGTTGCTGACTGTTTCAACAGCGTCTTCGTCATCGTCTTGAAGCTCGAGATGCTCCTCTTTCTCATCTCCGTCAGTCTTGGTGTTCCTCAGTCTCAACCGATCCTCGTTGGATATGTTCTGCCATTCTGAAGACATGGTGATGACACTAGCCTTTTTCCCGTGCAAGATGAAGCTTCCAGTACCTCTTCTTAGTTCCTCCACTTCACTCTGTATTGACTTTCCCCCATCATCGGTTCCTGTGAAACTAGATCCCGACTCTCTCCCCTTTCTGTGTCGATGGATACTGGGGGAATGGTGGTGTCCGTCTCGTAAATGCCCTTCACGCAAACTCCTATGAAGACTTCGTCGAACGCTTCCAACCTTGGAATTATCGATCGGAGTCGTAATAGCTGCTACTCGATCTCGGTCTGATTCGCTTGTGTCCGGCCGTTTCTCCATCGAAACATAGCCATCGCTGCCAATCAAGCCTGCTTCAGGCGGGATCTGTTCCTCACCAACCGCAGTGGTTGTTGCCAGTCGTTCTCGGTCTCGGCTAAGATGAGAACTTGTAACGGAGGCCTGATGAATGAGGGAGTGAGAGTCCGGGTTGCTCTCCTGTTTCGACAAGACATGCTCAGATATGGAAGGGCTTGTGGTAGATGGAATGTCAGATGGGCTCTGCTCTGGTCGGTTGCTCTCACTCTCCGAGATCTTATGTCGTTCAGTGACATTGGAAGGCTTGGACGAGATCGCACTGATCGGCGATAATGTCGTATGGCTCGTGTCAGTCATGTGTCGTGCTAGATTTGCCGGACTAGTCTTTAGAGGAGTGATCTTTTGAGGAGTAGAGGTTGACGGCGTGCGAGGAACTGGGAAAGCCGTAACCCCTTCCTGCTCCAAATCTTTGGCTAGAATGTCTCGATGGGTTTTGGCTCTCCAAAATTCGACTCTTGTCCACTTCAGCTTGGCTGACATGCGGCCGGCAGCTAGAACGAGAGCCTCTCGAGTTTTCTGCTGAATCGGCAACAGAATAAGTAGATGCCGGGCATTGCGAAGAAGGTTGTCTAGTTCCTTTTGAGCGGCTGCCATCTTGTCATCGAAATCGCTGATTCTCTCGTTAATGAGTTGCTGGCGATAGAACATGATTTCCCATGCCACCTGAGGATCTACCTTGCGGTCTTTCTGAGACGACTGTTCGCTTTTGGTTGAAAAGTCTGAATCCTTGCGAAGCACATGTCGTGCTTCATAGCTAGAACTGAGAAGCCCGCGCATTCTGACGCCTGCGGTCCGAAATGCGGCAGCATAGTTCAGCTTGCCAATCCAGTCGTTCATTTCAGACTCGTTGTTGGCCAGGAAAACTTCCTCAAAGCCTCCGTGCTTGATGAATACAAATGCGTTTTTGTGTTTCTTGTAGCTTGTGTCAAGCAGAGCCACAGTGTCATCCATCGACATGAGCGCGTCTGGGTCGAAGGATGACAACGGTGGCTTGAAGATCAAAGGGCTGGCTTTGTTGGTAGACTTGGAAGACGCTTCATATTGACTGATCAGCTTCTTGACCCAGCCCACGTCCTTGAAGAAGTACAACTTGGAGTCTGTCAGAATGGCGCCCCATTCTTGCCAAGGGCGCTTCGCCTTCTTCTTCTTGGGGTCTTTGCGCCACAGCAACCCAACTTTGGCGACCTTTATACTCACCAATCCAGCTTGTGCTTCCCCAGGATTGCTGATCGTAGCCTGGGTGGAGAAGGCATCTGGCCTGGACCGCGCAGATACAATCTGCAACACTGCGGAGTTGAGAAAGGCCTTTTGGATCTCATTTGTCTCCAGGGTGCCAATGGTTCCCGTCGAGCTGTAGCAGTCCTCGGTATCCATCACGTCTTTGAGGGAGGGTCGCAACACGTCCAGCTTGTTGTCTAGGATCAAAATGTACGGGTCAACAGGCCCACGCAGGCTTTCTAGACTCCTGGGTCGGATTAAGCTCTTCTTGGGTCTGGGAGCAGCCAGGCGGTGACTGTTGATGGCAATTTCGTCCTCAAAATGAATGAATGGAGTATAACACACATTGTCATAGAAGCACTCGAGGATATCGCTCGATATATGAACCGGTCCCTGTTGAGTGTTCTTAACATAGTCTTGCTTTTGCATCTTCCTCTTATTGTTCTTGTTGTGAGTATCCGAGTGTAGCAGGAGGATTGAGAATGCGACAAAGGCTGTTTCATCCGTCGAAGCAAAGATTCCAGGGTTACATTCGTGGTAGCGATCTGCGAAGCCAGCAAGTAGTCGGTCGATCTGTTGGGTTTCTTTAGGTAGTTCGACCTCTGTCAACATTTTTCGAATTGCCATATCAATAGAATCTCCGAAATAAGAAAATCCCCGCATGTATTTGCGCAAGCATGTCTTGGAGAAGTCATCGGCGCTTTTGCAAAGTATCGTTGCCATTGCACCTCTCGGAACGGCGGCCTCAAGCTTTTCCACATAGCTCGCTGGGGTATCACCGTCTTCCCGTCGCGGATAGACCCGTTCTGGTTCCGGCTCCCGGGGGATGTGTAGAGAGTTGGACTTGGAACCGGGCGTGCCAGGGTTTAAGCCTGCCCCGTGCCGGGGAGGCGGGGCGGAATTTTGCCGGAGTCGATGAGGTAGCGATAGAAGGTCACCAAAACTTCGCCTTCCACTGGTGGATGTTGAAGTCCTGGCGGATCCTGTCTGAGGCACAGCATCGGGTAACTTCTCCGCTGACTTTCGGAGCGAGCTCATGGTCGAAGAGCGCCCTCTTCCACTCGTCTGCGGAGGCACTAACGTTACGGATGGTGTCGAGTGGCCAGAGTGGGTAGACCATGTGGAATCTTGACGCATGATTGTTGGACCAGGCGAGCCAAAAGGCGCGTTTGTAAGAGCAATCATCGAGTGAGTGGGCGAAGGCTCCGCGGAGTCTTGTCGGCTCGGAGCAGCATCGAACCTGACCGCAGTAGTAGATTTCCTGCTAGGCGACATGGATTTCCGTCCGTCTCCAGATTCTGGGGGTGTACCAGAGGTGCTTGTCCGGCCCAACGCAGAGGTTGCAAATTTCTCGGGTAACGGAAACAGTGGTCTTTTTGTTTTGTTCCGCCTTTTGAGTCTGAAAAAGGTGGTGGTGGTTGAAATAGTGTGAGTCGTTGTAGTTTTGGCGTAGAGATGGTGGTCTCCAGAGCTGTCATCGGAACGAGAGGAATCGGAAAGTCGCGTCACTGGAATCGCCAGCGAGGAGGAGGATTCGTCACCATATGCAGGCGGCGCCATCGATCCATTGAGTCCCGCCGGTCGAGGTAAACGTTCAAAAGAGCTCTTTTCCTGGGCCAGACCAAGATTTGAGGAGGTGCTATGTTCTTCAGAAGGTCTTGCAATAACCATGGCTTCCTCTGGACATTTTGGAATATGGCTCTTACGGAAAGGACTGGGTGACCGACCAAACAACTTGCGTTTCGATTTCCTCTGAGTCGTGTCTTCGAAGTCGTGGGTAGGTGCCGTTGTGATGATTCTGGGAGCTAAGGAAGTTAGCCTGAATATCGCAGATAGTTTAGTCGAAATAGGACGTACGAGCAGCATCTTGCGGCGGTACGGGTTCTTGTTTCCTGAACCTTGTCGACAACTGCGAATCTGAGGCATGTCTCATACCCAACAACGAGAATCGTTGTGGTTTGAGTAGAGTGCCATCACCATCAAGACCGCTACTCAATCCGGGCGGTTGTGAATATTCACTTTGTACCCTGGAGACCGCAATTGCGGGATTTGCAGTGCTGGGAGGTTCTGAAGGTTGGGAGGCCTCGTCAGCTTGAAGGGAATTGAGTCGTGGCTGTATCTCTGCCGGTTCATGGGTGAAGAATGCGTGAAAGGTATCTTCTTCATTGGTGCGAGACAAACCCAAGCTCAGTCTCTTCATCGAATCCCCACGGCTACGGCCTGGGGGTGTGCTGCTCTCAGAATCCTCGGTAGCATCCTCGATAATGCTACTGTGTCGACGATGAGCAGCACGAGGACCAGCCTTGGAGAGGAGGGTTCTCAATGGCATGATCAAGGACCAAAACGGCACGAGACGTATGGTCTAGATCATGTCGATTTTCAGGGTTGAGGGTAGGTGGGTAGGTAGAGATTCGAGTTTCGCAGCTGTCGGGGACGTCTCGTGGAAAGGATGGCGGATGGATAAGTAGAAATTCAGGCGGGCAGCCCAGATGCTCTCAATCCGCAGGCCAGCTGCGACTGGAGTATGGGGAATCAGTACCGGATGGACGCAAGGACATTGAGGCGCGCAGAGATCACTAGAAGGAGAAGCAGAGAAGAGAGATGCAAGGACAACAGGATGAATATGGGCAGTTGTTGCAGTTTCGCAGCCTGAATGGATCCATCAATCAACCGGGAGGAGGAGCGGAGGCTGCTTCACTCCCCAACCTTTGAAAGCGGCCGGAAATTCAAGGTGCTGCAACCAGCCCGCCACGTGCGCATCTGACAGTATAGGTGCTAATTAATTAATTAATACTTAGTTAGTGTGGTGCACAACATCCTCCGTTCTCTTTAGGGAGCACTCCGTACTCCGTATCCGCCCAGTTTCTAGACCCCGGGAGACGGGCTCGCATAAACCACCACAAAATAGGTAGTATTTGCTGCCTAGGAGTAGTACCTGGCTACGAATCCGTAGTACGGATGCTCATTTCATTCTTTGACAAAATATAAATATTTTATAAACCTTAACCTTAAACCGCTTGACTGACTCAAATACTACTACACACATGCACCTAAAAGGTGCGAGTATAGTTTGTACCAAGCGAAGCTACCTGTCGAAATACTCCGGCTTAGAGGGGTCTAGGTACCTACAGGTAGGTACGTACCTTACCTATAAGGACCTAACTACAGGTACGGTACTCCGTAAACCACCTTACGTGTACTCCGTACCTAGGTAGGTATAGGTAGGTAGGAGGCACCTACCTATCAGTAGTAGGACCTTATGTTATTAGTTCTCCCAAAGTTCAAGTTCAGCAGCTGAATCGAATCATGACAATGCCAAGCCTTCACAGTTCTCATGCCGTACTCCGTACTACAAAAGTTGTAGGTAGGCTGTAGTGGTATTACTACTACTCCGTACTCCGTACAGTAGCACTGCACTTCATGTTCCATCGTTCCGCAGGCCGAGTCTCTGAGACTTTGGCTGCATCAGTTGCCCGTCCCAGCTGCTTGTGAAGCTCTATCAATTGGATTCTCAGGCCTAGCCCGTTACCGACGCCAAGCACCTCAGACCTGAAAGATGGGTCAAGTCTGTTTACTGGACTCGGATCGCCTATCTGCACTTCTGCGGGATGCGCTGTCCTGGAGCGAGAATGTCTCGTCGCTCATGGTGTCAGCGACGAATGGATCAATCCTCGCCTATGCCTGCAGAGATGAAACCCCCTCGATTAAAGCTATGCGCACCCAATCCACGACCATGACGGCGGCGTACACCGTGGCGTCCGAGGACAGCCTTGTCTTTGAAGCTCAAAACACGGGAGCCATCTCCGTCATCTCCCCAATCGCCGACCATGTACTTTTGGCCGTAACCGGCCCAGAGCCTAGGCAGGCAGAATCAGCGCCTAATAGGGAGGCAGAAGAGTCGGGACATGCCATCAATGGAACAAATAGCAACTTCGAAGAGGACGGCCGGGACCAAGAAGAAGACAACGGCAACCATGAGGACGGAAATCATAGGCAAATACGAACGGACCTCGAGATTGTCAGCCAGGAGCTTGCTAGTGTGCTGAGGGAAGAACTGGCGGCGATGAAGTGGCCGGACGATATATGACAGTAGTGATTTTCTCTTCAGTCTTTATTCAGACGCGAGTCTCTTTCTCCTTCGATACTGCCCGGAGGATTTGCAACGATAGCATCAAGATACTTACGAAGCGCTAGTGCAATTGCTTGAACCACTGCAACGGCAGACCAGATACCTCGAAGACCGGCACTAGACACAGGACACGGCGGAGGGGGTGCGAGGGCAGCTATCTCTAACATGCTCTAGCTGGAAGCTGGTACGAGTATCTGTCACAGGAGTCGTGATGCCTATCTATGGCGAGGTCTGACGCATTGGAATTTGTGTTGGCTGGCCCTGTGAGGCTGACCATCTCTTCCCATACCGGCTGGAAATCCTCAGACTCGCATGGAGAGGCCAAAGGCCACCCCGCACTGGGTCGTGAGCCACTCGTGGCATTTCGACCCACACTCAAAAGATACGGCTCCGGAGTGGCAGCTTCGGTCACCCAACACGAGGCAGTGTCGCACCCCATCTCTACCTTACCTATGTATCTTACCAGCCTCGACCTCAAACCATCAATTTCTACCTAGTATTCACCCTTACCAGCTGTGGCCACCGTCTCCGGTGGTCAAGTCTAGACTAACCCCGGCACATCGTCTCCCCCCGCGGATCCTGGATCCTGGATCCATAACCACTACACCAGTCACACCCGCAGACAACCAGTGAGCCCTAGCGATGTTGTATGCCAACCTTCCCAACCAACCCTCTATCGCGGACTGATGTTTCTGCCATAGTGCGATTCCTCCTCCCCCTCGTTATCCTACGAATAGCGGCTTGGTGGCTACAACGCTTGAGACGGCGAATACTTTAACCTTTCGAGAAGGTGCAGAATACACATTTCAAGCTGGCGAAGGTGGGTGCGAAGCTCTCGACTAGGGTTCCAAATGCACTGATACCGATTGCTAGGCACGTATATTCTGCGAGACGACCTGCAACTGGCGACGCCTCCCCCTCATCCCTCAGAAGCCCCAGTGGTCAACCCCAATCCACTGGCAACCAGTGTCGTTCCTCCGACTAGTGGAGTTAAATTGTCGCTGGTGTCGTTGAATCCGAAACAAGTCAACCATGACTTGTATAAGCCTCATACTGCTACAAGCAGTCTCTTACGATGGAAATCGTTAGGGCTGAACAGTATCAAGGAAGGCAAGGAGTTGAAAGAGATCAAGGAGATTAAAGAGACCAAAGAAACCAAAGAACTAGAAAGAGAGCCAAGGGTATCTATTGAGACGTCCAGTGACATCAGCAATCCTGCTGTATCGGCAAATGGCAGCAATAGATCGAGTACTGTCCGGGCCTTTGGTGAGGGCAACGCGGCACTGTCACCAATCGCCAGTAGAGGAGATGGCCTCAAGAGACGGAAACCCAGGAACAACATTATCAAGAGCAACTCTTCGTTTGTCTCTCGGGTCATTCCGCATGAAGCACTGGCCAGAAAGCTGGTGGAACGAGACCAAGGTGGTACCTTTGCGTTTGCCAATATAAACCGAGCCTTTCAGTGGCTGGACCTGTCTTCAAGCTCGAAACAGGACCCCATGACTAAGATACTCTTCACCAAAGCACACATGCTGTGTCATGATGTCAATCCCCTCACGAAGCACCCGACACATATGGACGTTGTGATGGGCTCTTCGGCCAGTGATATAATCTGGTACGAACCCATGTCCCAAAAGTATGCGCGCATCAACAAGAATGGCATTATCAACAACTCGGCGGTTGCAAAGATCAAATGGATCCCGGGCTCGGAAAACCACTTTCTTTCTGCTCACATGGACGGCACCCTGGTGGTGTACGACAAAGAGAAAGAAGACGCCCCATTTGTGTCGGAGGAGCTAGTGGATGAGGGTATCAGTATTGAGGACGACGACCAGTCCACGCTAGTCATCACCAAGAGCGTCAATTCGACGAACCAGAAAGCCAACCCTGTGGCCTGTTGGAAAATATCAAATCAAGCCATTACCGATTTCGCCTTCTCGCCTGACAGTAAGCACCTGGCAGTGGTTGGGGATGATGGCTGTCTCCGGATAATTGATTACTTACAGGAAAGGTAAGTGGTCCACACATTGAGATCTGGGTGTTTCTCAGCCATGAGACTGATTTGTCTTAGGTTAACTGACATATATTCATCTTACTATGGTGCATTCACCTGTGTTTGTTGGTCGCCAGACGGTAAATACGTGCTTACCGGCGGTCAAGACGACCTGGTCACAATCTGGTCGCTTCATGAAAGACAGATCATTGCCCGATGCCCCGGGCATGACTCATGGGTCACGGCGGTGGCATTTGATCCCTGGCGCTGTGACGATCGAAACTACCGCTTCGGCAGTGTCGGGGAAGACTGCAAGCTTCTGCTCTGGGATTTCAGTGTGGGCATGCTGCATCGACCGAAAGGAGTACGTCGACCAGAAGTCAACGTCCCCTATGCCGATAAGATTTGTAGATGCTAATCATGAGATTTTAGGCCAATGCGAGGGCAAGAGGTAGTATCTCGACACTATCAGTACCTCTTCTACGTCAGCGGACAGAGAGCGCCAGTGTAATCAACAGGATTAGGTCTGACTCCAACCGAACTGGTAGTATCCAACAGGACATTGTCGACGAATCCGAGTTCATCGAGCACCCTGTGGAGCCGCGAGCGCGGACTGCTCAGCTACCTCCTGTCATGGTATGTTTCCTCTCGCAGCCTGAACAGTGTCATCGGTCACTAGGACGCAAATTCTAACATATCTTTACAGTCCAAGAAGATTGATGAACATCCACTCAGTGGTTTAGCGTTCGAACAGGATTGTATCATAACTTCTTGTCTGGAAGGTACGTGTCCAATCCCATATACATCTGCAGAAGATGCACAGCTCGGAGCTTACAGTGGATCAGGGCATGTGCGTACCTGGGACCGTCCTCGAGAAGGCGCAAATAGCAGTCAAATCGACCTATCAGGGCAGCAGAGGCCTTAACAGCCATGTGGTGTAACAGGCCACAGCCAATGGCCACCATTCGATAACACAGTGCGCATGTGGCTATTATCTTGCATGTATCCGTACTATCTTGCATAGATCATGGCCAGGGTTGCACAGCGCGACTGTTCTTCAAAAAGCCAGGGCGGATACCGAACCTCGCCGTGTCACGCCCGGAATGAGACCGCAACATACTGGATGCGAGCAGAATCTTGGGACATCGCCGGTGGGAGAAGCTTGTGGATTACAAAAGTGATAACGTTGGCAAGCAACACCGCAGCATGCTCTCTCGCCAGGCACTTGATCAGGTGTCCCTTGGCAACACTCGTTCTCGGTACGGCGTCAGAAAAGAAAGATCCTTGCCGTTGCGAACCGAGGACAGAAACCGAGCTTGTCCCAGCAGGGGCTTGCGATAGGTTGGGGTTCGGGCCGATCATGCCACCAGCGGGGGTAAATATGGCTGACGTTTTCGAGGAGAGTCCAGTTCAGGGCAGGGATGAAGGGCTGATGCACAAAGATTCCGTATGCAGCGGACCCTAGTACTCGTATAAGCACCGCTGCATATATGATGCCATGTGGCAAGGCCGAGGCGATGCAACCAGATCAGATCGGCTACATCCCTTACCTAGGTATCTTAGACGACCGGGACATCTGACTATCAGGGGATTGCCGGCGCAATTCTCATGCCACGGCTGCGTGTTACTTTACTCCGCGTCCAGTTAGAACAACCTTCGGCTTTTGCAAAGACGCCGTTCTTCCGGAACATTATTGGTGTCAGCTACAAGGCATAAGGAATCTTCTCGTGGGATGTCTACAGAGTACTCCGTACTGGGGTTGCAGTTGCAGATGCAAGCGTCACCGTGGGGGGCATCGGTTGCCACTGTTATACTTGATTAATCGCAAGATGACCTGCTACTTGTAGTGCCAGTGCTCTCAACCTCAACTTTGTTGCTGAGATGTATCGATTGACCTGAATTTGCGCTGACATACATACCTGAAGGTAGCCATGAGCATGCTGTAAATATTCAGATTACGGTCTTTGTCATCGCTCATCGTCCATTCTCTGAGGTCTTTTTTGCCAACATCAGCAGTGACCAGAGCTTTCTCCCTCCCTACGATATCATTGATCAGCTAGGTATCGGGCAAAATCGCGTACGGCAGAGGGGCGATAGTTGAAAGTCGCCCAGACTAGAACAGGCTGGAAGGAGCCAAGAGGACAACGAACGGGTGATCTAAGATGACGCTCGGAAGTCGTCGATCAGCAGAGACGAAGGCGATATTGTGGGAACTGCCAGTCGGAAGAGCCCTGGGCCCTTTGAGGAAGTCGTCAAAGATAGGGGCAAAAAAGACTGCAGAGACGATGGAGATGCCGGCAGGAAAGCAGAGGACGAAGCAAGACGATCAGATGCAGGACCAAACGCAGACACAGGCGCAGGCACAGGCACAGGCACCATCTAAATCATTGTCGCAAGGGCTGCTGATTCCAGAAGAACAAGAACAACCACAGGCCACAAGCATCAGCATTATTGAGCCGGACTGCAATTGCGGCTTTGGCTCCACCGAGGCCAACACAAGCGGCTTGGGCGGCACCACGGGCACCAGCGCTAGAAGCAATAACACGATTACCGCCACCTCACGGACTCCTCTGCCTGTCCTCCCCAGTGTCGGCGATGGTGACAGCAACCGCCTGGGTCAGTACAACTACACCGGCATCTCTGGGCTGCGGCAGTTACAGGAAGAAGCAGACGAAGATGACGAACTGGGAGAAACACATGTCGAAGAACCAGCGACGATAATAGGAGGATCCACCGCTGCCGCCGCGTCAGTGTCACCGGCGTCGGGAGGAAGAGGGTTGGATTTGTTGGCAGCGGGAGCGAAACCGTCATCAGCAGCCCTGCCGTCTAGGGCGTCTGCGCCTCTTATTCCAGGCACTACCACCACCAGCGCTCCGAGCCCGAGCCTGAACCCAAGCCTGAGCCCTCCACCGGCGAGACCGCCACGAGGCGCCTCGCTTGAAGATGCGGCGGTAGACCAGGGCCTGATAACGACGGTACGTTGCTTCTTCTTACGATGGCGCATGCGGATCTCACTGTTTCCATAATATTTCCACCTTTATTACCCAATGCCCCTCACGTCCGCTATCAGCCACGATATAAGGTGTGTTGCGGGCACAGGACATGCCGACATGGCCTAACTGGGTATCCCGTTCGGGTGCTAAGGTGCCCTGGGCTTAACGTCCTAGGGGCTCAGGGCCCCTGCTTGCGCCTCGAGGCGTGGTGGTCGCACGGTGGTGGATGGCTATTCTTGCATCACCGCACCTGGAACATCCCAAAGCCCACTCTGCATCCTGGCCTGTCCAATCCCCAATCCCTAATCCCTCCATCCATCACTCATGTCATCTATTATCTTTTTTCTCGTGCCATAATCCACCTCAAATTTCGTGGTGCCCTTTTGCTGCCACTGTCATATGTTGCATTGCATGCACCTGCACAATCTCATCGGCTCCAAGTCTTCGCCCTTGCCCTCTCCTTCTCCCTCACTTTGATCTAATGTTTTCTCCGTCCTCCAGCATATTCGGCCACTGCTCCGCCTGAACCGCAGGCATTGGCCTGAATGCTTCCTCGGTCAACATGAGCCAGTCTTACGTTCGGCATTGAGTCACCAACATACCTCCAACTCCTGTTCCAATCCTGCTGAACATCGTCATTTGGGCGCCAGCCCTTCGTTGAAGTCGTCCGCCATGGCCCTAAAGTTCCTGAGCGGCCACACGTCGAATACCGGCTCGAGCAGCAGCGTCAAGTACTTCGATATCCGTCTTCACAATGACTACATCGTCTTTCGTGGCAGCGAGGATGAGGCCTCGAGCGCTTCGCTGTCTGGGACTGTCGTCTTGTGCCTCACTGAACCCCTGAACATCTCACACATCGATTTGACTTTGAGTGGTATCCTGCATATGTCGTAAGTGCTTTCCCGAGACGCCGGCTGTTCCGGCGATGGTGGGTAGGATCATATGCTGACTGCATGGCACGCAGATGGCAGACCACTTCCACTTCCTCCATGTCCGGCAGACGAACCGCATACAAGGAACGGACCTTTTTTGAGAAGAGTTGGACATTCCGAGAGCCCGGGAAAGGAAAGACGGAGGTTCTGCAACCAGATAATTACGAGTGGCCATTTCAATGCATTCTCGAAGGCTCTCTTCCGGAAAGCGTGGAAGGCTTAAAAGAAGCTTGGATCATATACCGCCTTAAGGCTGAGATAAGTCGCAAAAGAGGCCGAGATATTGTCGTCAGGAAGCCTTTGCGCATCGTCCGCACTCTCGATTCCAACGCCCTGGAACTTTCCCATGCTATGGTATGTAGCCCCGACGAACTTGCCGGCCGGAACAATTGGGGAAACTAATTTCTTCTTCAGTCCGTGGAGAATATCTGGCCGAACAAGATCGAGTATTCTATCAGCATACCGAACAAGGCCGTTGCATTCGGCTCCTTTGTACAAGTCGATTTCAGGTTGATATCTCTCCTTAAAGGCCTCGTCATTGGAAATGTTTCCACTCAAGTCAAGGAAGAGCAGGAGTTTGTCGTCGATCCCGAATGGGGCATCTCGGCCGGCAGCAATGGCCACACGAAAACCGAAAGGATCATCGTTTCAGACCTTTACAGGATCAATCCGGAAGTCGATGAGCAGATCATCGAGGAAGTCGCAGAGGGTTATCAATTCTCTCGCTATCTAGAATTGCCCAAATCGCTGAATCAATGCCTCCAGGACTGCAACGTCAAAGGCATCAGAGTCCGACACAAGGTCAAATTCAACGTCCAGTTGCATAATCCCGATGGTCACATTTCGGAGCTACGAGCCAATCTTCCAGTCACCTTCTACATATCACCCAGTCTTCCAATCAACGAGAACAATGACCTGATCGACCAAACACCACAAGCGTCACGAGCAGCGGTTGCCAACGACTTGGCCAACTCCGCGCCGCCGGTATATGGCAAACATACGCTCGATCTTTTATATTCGGATGTGGATGGCTATAGAACTCCAGGAACGGCTCTGTCGACTCCAGGGACGCCCTACTTACACAGTCGCCACGCATCATCCGAGAACCTGGCCAGCCTTACAGCCATCACAAATGGAACTTATGTCTCGCCCATAGCTCTTCAGAATAGGCTTCAAGATCTACGGGGCGGCAACTTCAGTCCCGTGGCGGAAGATGAAGTGGATCTGTACCGGGGTGACCCGGCTGAACGCTCCAGGAGAAATTCTTCCTCTGCCCACTTGCAGGAGGATTATTTTGCCTCGATAGATGCACAATACTCAGCATCTTATCCTCGAGCCGGCCCTCAGGATTTCGGAAGTCACTCCGGATTTCAATCAACGACGCCAAGCCAGCCAGGAAGCAACCTCATCTCGCGGAGGGTTTCAGAAGAAGACGAAGGACCTCAATCTGGCACTCGGACACCGTTCCCTCAATATGATCACATGGAAGACTTAGCCAAGGTTCCCTCCTACTCGACCGCCGTCAAGACACCTCTCCCCAGGACCGATCAATCAAAGACCCTTCCCACATACGGAGCGGTGGTTCATGAACAGAGCCCCCCAACACTGACAGAACCTCCGACCGCTCACATCCGCAATTCTCCCAGGCTACCTGGAAGTCTGGCCTCGAGTCCTCCAGATACAGGAATGAGCAATTCTCGGTCGGCCTCTCACAGAAATGTGAGTTCCCTTCAAGATGACGAGCGGAGATTCAGAGTGATGCAAATGCGAGGTCGATAAACTGGGGATGTTACGATTTTATTTTTTTCAGAAGAGAAGATTAACGTGTCAATTTGGGAGCATTTTTATGGCGTTCAGAAATGATACCCGATTGCGAGCACTGCACGCAAGCACTTCCACCAGGGATTAGACACATTTGTTGGGTTTTGCGGCGCACAGGAGAACCCCAGGAGAGAATCACCACTTCACGGCGTTGACACGCGGAAACGCGGCCCTGGTGATGGTCGGAGACAAGAGATGGCCAGCGTTGGCCCGTCATTAGCATAGTTGTTGGGAATCACGAGCGTTGTGTATGATGATGACCTGGCAATGAATGGTAGGGCGTACACTGACTGATGACGAAGTCGGGAAGATGGCCTTTTGAGTTGAAATTACCGTGTCACAGCGTATTGGCAAGAAGTGGCTCAGGAAGGTGTGGTCTGAATGAGGCAGGGTGTAGTATATATGTTTTTCAGTATAAGGTGAGAAAGGAGGTCAAGTTGTTGGGCTCGGGCTGCCCCAGAGGGCTTAGGCCGAGCGAGCACAAGAGTCCCTAAGCCCTGCTACTGTCATGACATGTACCGAGTATACTACTATACATAGGTACTGTACCCATGTATCTGTACGTAGATTGCCCTCCAGATGCTAGAACTAGAGTCGGACTGGCGGTCAGCATCTTAGATATCCATCCCCGCCTCTGTCTGTGTCTGTTTTAGACTGTTCAATGTTTCGCGCAAGCTGTTTGTCCGCTTCGCTGCGGACTGGAACGGGAACCATGGGAACCAGGTTCCGTCGAAGCGGCTCCTCCACGTCCACGCAGATGCAGAGTTGGCCCTTCTTGGCACAGGGGATGTGATGATGTGAGTCGGTGTGATTGTGGTTGTGGTTGTGGGCGAGAACCGGCCTTAGAGTTGAGATAGGTGGCTCGGTTCCCGACAATACCCTCCTAGACCGTGCCTCTGAGGCTTTGAGGGCGACGAAGGAGGGGGGAGAGCTGCTGTTTTGTTGATGTCCCCGAGTTTCCACCACACGGCGTGGCCCGTGCCATTCTTTTCCAACAGGGCAAGAAGAGCAAAGAGCAAAGAGCAAAGGGCAGAGAGCAGGAGGAGGCCTATCTGGCTTCCATTCCAGCCACATTGGAGGCCATAGTATCTCCTTCTTTTCTGTTCCTTTATCTCCTCTCCAATGCTCTTCTCTTTCCATCAGCTCATTGGATAAGATTCCGATATCGACATCTGATCCTTCCCCAGTGTGAAACGGCGCCCACCATGCTCCGTTGAATCATCCGTCGTTACTGAACCGGGATCTCAACCATGGGACCAGTGACAACCTTGCTCGGCCAATAGCTGGCGGAATTGGCTGCCCAATGCGTCAATGACGACCTTCAACTCCTTCTGTCGATCCGGCGCTCCTCGGTCACGGCGTGCTGGATCTTTATCCTTGTTGTGTTGGCCAGCTCTGTCTTCGACGCGAATTTTCTCGCCCCTTGCCTCCTGGGCCCCAAACTGCACCATCTTATTTCCATCTACATCGGCAGCACTCGCTTGTACCACTTCAGGACTGCTTGCGGCTTTCAAAGGGCCCGATTGTGTCAATGGAGTGATGGGCGAGGCGTCAAGCAAATCCTGCCAGCGCGCCAAGAAAGCTCCTGGACCTGGAGAAGACAATACTTCAGGTGGCTCGTCACTGCTGCTTCTGTTGGACGCGGCCAAGGTCGGCGTTGACGCGCTGCGGCGGTCACTTGGGGGTGGTGGACTTGAACCGCGGGAAGGCGGGCGGCTGGCGGATGAGTTGGCAAAGATCTTTGCAATGGCGGGATTCTTCGAAGGCGGAGACTTCAAGACGTTCGCTAAGCGCGACGCAGATTGGGCATGCATTTTGCCTAGGAAGGCTGAGTGAGAGTCAAGGATCGGAGTGATGCGGGATCGGGTCTCTTCAGGCAGTGATCGGAAGATTTCATTGAGTGGTTTTGTAAGCTTTCCTGCGCCTTTCTCGACAAGATCAGGCTCATTGGGACTAGAGTCGGGCCCAGGCTCCTGTTTGAAATGCGATGCCGTTCGCTTTGCCCATTCCAGATACCAGCCGGTTAGCTCCTTGTCATTCTTACAACACTGGTGCAGGAAGAGATGTCCGGCCCTTTGGTGCTTACGTAGCAACTGCACAAAGTCCCCGACTGTAGGCACAATGGATTGTCCGGACTTGTCGGTGTGGATTTTGGCCAATTTTATTAAGTCTCTGAGAAAGTATTCAAAGTCGGACAGCGTGGATGGCAGGTCAATGGCCTTGTGCATCCGTCGTATGACCGGCTCATAGGCGTCGATCACCTCCCTAACGGACACAGTCAGGTGGTCCGGGGTGGCTTTGCAGAGGCACTGAATCAGTTGTTTTCGATCCCGGATGGAGAGGTGAATGGCGAGATAGTCCAGGGCCTGTTGGTGATGGAAGTCAGTGAGTTCGGTCGACGAGCATTTACTATCCCTCAAGATGGCAATGACAATTGAGATGGATTGCGTTTGGCTTTCTCTTCGAATCCTGTCCTGTTCGTCTTGGGGCTTATTCGTGTACTCCTTGAGTGTGCGGAGCTGCTCTTTTCCAGGTTTGGCTCGTTCTCGTTCGATCTTGGACGCGCGGGATTCGAGGTCTTTGATGTCCCAGTTCAAGACAGTGGAGATGATGCTAACAGGACGTTAATAAGTTATACATTGCGAGATTCCGAGCGTGGGGCCGGCTCACGTCTGCATGAGGTTCATGCCTTCATCCTGATTCTGCGTCAAGCCCATCCAATTTGTCACGCTGGCAACGCTCATCTTAGCCAAGCCGATCTTGACCAAGCCATTGATCATGGTTGCCACGTTTCCAATCTTCAGGGTCTGCTTGACCACCATGTAAGGCACTAGTTTGTTGGCGTTGTCGATGAGCTTCAGGAGATATTGGCCTTTGGGTGACAAGATGAGAGTGTAGTGCATCAAGGAGGCAAGGCTGAAGGAAGGGTTAGCGACTGCGACTGGCTTGGGTGACCCAACCTAGCCGACTACGCATAGACGACGAAGGCTGACAAAGTGGCTGGCTCACTTGACAAGCACGAATTCGTGCAGCGCCTTGGCCAGCGGGCCATGATCCTCCAGATTCCCTGTTTCCGCCGTTTTCTGGACCAATTCGTCTAGGACGTCTCCATAGATGGCGTCGTTGATGAAATCACGAAAGGCTCGATTCAGATCGTCGGCATTGGTGATGTCGTAATTGTGCTCGCGGTTTTTGATCTCAGGCAAGCCACCGTAAACGCCGCGGACAGGATACTCGATCAGAGCAGAGATTGCGGTGGCGAGAGTCTTGCGGCTGCCAATCACGCCTTTGTCGTAGCTCTCGCTGAGGTTGGCCCTTTCGAGGTTTTCGATGATCTCGTGGCATTGGACCCTCCACCATTTCTCGGGGAGGTTGGCAAGCCCTGGCAAGTCCAATACAAACCTCGAGACTAGGATCTGCAAGGCTGGAGAACTGGATGGCAGTTTAGGATTGGCTGTGAAGGGCGGCCCATAGTGGGCAAGGCTGCCTGGTCTTCTGAACTCGCGAATCTGGGCGTAAGTGTCGTAGTGGGTGAGGATGTCGAAGAGAGCAGCGGACTGGGCAGGCGAGAGGACCTCAGTCATCGTGATAGACGCCTTCAAGACTGCTGTAGAGAATGAAGGATCGAGGATGGGTTGAGAAAGGGCATACGGAGTACGGAGTATGTACACAGCACACGAGAAGGTTGGAAGAAGTCGTCCGCCGCAGTATGACGTCTTGCCGTATCGTAGATACGGAGTACGGATACAGGAGCCTATGCCCCGCGGAACTTGAAGGTTAGACCGGAAAAGATCAGTACCCCAAGGTTCCTTAATTATCAATGCCTTGGCCGCCGGGGAATTAGGCGGCACTCGCCTATGGATTCATCTCTATTCTGACTTCCGGGGACCCAGTAGCCTAAGATAGTCCCTGAGCTCTGTTTCTCCCCGGGGCTCCTTAGGCCTGGATGTGCCTAAAGCCTTACCGCCTACAGTTATGCACTTGGGTTATGTAGCGGAGTTGCTATTGACTTCTAGATACCTGTCGATATTGTATGCTTGTATTATATTACATTGTCCAGTATCCATTGCCTTTAGATAAGCACTGGTCTTGACGAACATTCCTGCTCAGGTTGCCCTCGACTCGTTTTTGCCCTAATGTATCGCTGTGTTCAAGCTTCCTGGCCAGGAGATGAGGATGTTATCAAGCTCCGTCCCCTCTATCCTTTGTGTCCTGTCTTTTTGGGATTCGGCTGAGAGAATGGACCACACACCACCTCACACCAGCGCTGGAGGCCGGTACGCGTCAATGTAACTTTATATGATGCTGCCGCGGCCGGCGTGGGCGAGCCGCTCTCCTGACAAAGCAGCATTGCGGCATAGATCTTGTCTTACCTGAGCAAGAATGTCAGGACTCTTTCTGTCCGGACGGATCCTTATCGACGCTAGACTGGAGGGAAAGACGTCTCCTTTTCTGGGGCAATGACCATCTTTTTACCAACCTCAAGGCTCCTGACATCACACGTCCATCCTTTTTCCTTCAACCACTGGCCATGCTCACCTTCCCATAAACTCTCTGCGACCTCATCCACTGTGACGCGCTTGACACGCAATTTCTTCACGCTGAGACCGCTGTCGTCTTTCGGCTCATCGTGCGCGCTGATCCAGCAACGCGCCATCAGGGTGCGAGCAATCTCAGCCCCGCCGTGCACACCTGTCATGATGTTGCCACCAAGATACCACGGGTTCTGGGCATGATCAAAGGAGTGGAAAAGCACGGTCAATGGGAGCGCGCCTGGTAGTCGAACGAGGTGATTCTCGATGTATGGCCGAAGGTCATCCAGAGGAAGACCATGCGGCGAGTAGATGATCGATATGGCCTTAGGACGACCCGGGGTGACGGGAGACATGTTCAGCGCTGGGACCGGACTAGATACAGAATCTTGATGGGAACGACTGGATGGTTTGCGTCCATGAAACACAGTACTGGAGGGGAATAATGCCGTCGGAGGAGGGGACGTGGACTCGCGTGTAGCAACTGTTATGGTGCCTGGAGAATCTGGCGGAGTAGGCAAAGCCTGTGCAAATGTGGAAGGGGGAGGATCCAGTTTGAAAGGGACGGAAAACCTCAGGCGTGGTGACGGACGTGGAAGCGTCAGAATCCGCTCCACGATTTCTCCGGTATCTGGTCTTGGGTCGACTTCGATAAAAGGTTTAATGGGTGATGCCGGTAGTCTGAACGAAGCCGTGTTCGAAGCCTTGGGCAACCGTGGCCGGTGTCCTCTGATCTGCGACAGCCGCGGACTCAGTACAATAGTTCGATCTCTAACCGGTTGGTCAAATGAGACAGGTCGCACAGCAGGGGACGACATGGGTGGAGGAGGACTCGAAGACGGCATCGTCACTGGAGTCAAAGGCATGTGGAAGTATCTTGTGGTTGGAGGCAGATCAATCGTGGCGACGGGAGCAAATGCTTTGTTGTGCGTTGGGGGCTGATATGTGATTCCAAACGCGTTATGCAACCCTGTCATATAGTCTTTCGCTGGAATGAACGTGATATTGAGTTCACCTGGGAAGCCGAGAGGCGAGATTGGAGGCACGTGCAGTCGCAAGGACTGACCAAATTTGAACTTGGGATCATATTTGGGGACACCACGGACTCTGCTCGGATCAAAGTAATTCCAGCTCTTGATTGTCTTTGCAGCACTCGGCTCAGCGACAATGACAGTTTTCCCATCAGGACGAAGCTGGAGGAGTGTCTGCTTGTGGCAATGGTCAGGTTTATTCTGTGACACAATCACGACGTCGGGTTCCCCTATCTCGGAGAGGTGTTGGATAGCACTTGGTATTCTGTGCTCTGTCTTTGCAAACCAGGGCGCGGCTATGATGGAGGGGCCGACAAGCCATGGATCTATCAGGACTGAAAAGGCCCCATTTGCAGAGGTGAGGTCTGCTCGAGGAGCACGGCCCTCGGGAGAAAAGATGAGTAGGAAAGATGAGTCGGCATTCAGATGTTTCACCTCGACGGACATGGAGCAGGGACAACAGCCGGGGGCCTAAGCCGTCAATGTATCCGTAATGTACCAGGTCTGTCAATGATATCGACACAAGTGTCGCTATGATGATCTCAACAATCTCAATCCCATAATAGTGAAACCCTCGTAGACAATGGACAGGAGGCGTAGAGGAGGTGGAGAATCAAAGCGAGGGTGGCTGACAACATGCAAGATGAGCTCGACAGATGTTACTGTATTATAGGTGAGCATGTTAGGAAGAGCCTAGGAAAGAGATCCATGACCTCTCCTCAAACCCTGACCGCGGCTGGAGTTGACAAATTCGACGAGGTTACCAGAGATATGCTGCAAGGATCTGCGAAATTGGACCACGACCATCAGACCATCACCGGTGGCTGCGCAGGTCGCAGGTCGCAAGTCGCAGGTCGAGGCTCGACTTGCCCATTCATTTGGAGGTAGGTATAGGTACGTAGTTACTTTTTCTATTCCCTGCCAGGTGCCTGCCCCCGGCTATGGGATCGCCCAGCACCTCGCCTACAGTACGGAGTACTCTGAGCCTAATTATCCCTACCAATTTACCAACCTACCATATCAGCCCGCCAACCTCGACCCTGCAGGATCGGCCATTGATTACCTCAGGTTATTCGTCTCGACTTTCACTTTTCTCGATGTCCGCACTAGAGATCGCTGTACCAAGACCCCTGTAAGGGTCCCTCCAACATCTTTACCTCCTCCCGTTCGGCATCGTCACGGGAACAATAGCAACGGACAGAACCACAGAACCACAGAAATACAGACACACAATCGAAGAAAGAGATGAGCGACGGAAGTCTGAACTGCTGTGAGAGTGCATCCATCTACGTCTACAGTCGATTGGGAAACAAAGGGGCATTTCGGCCTCCTCGGAACAGTCCCAACATTTCGTCTCCCATCCATATCTTTCTCGAGGTCGCGATGCCATGTTCCACGTCGACTGCCCGACCGGCCTGGATCAGCAGCCCTTTGCCATTGGCCTCAATGCCCAAGCTCATAAGATACACCACGAAATCTGCTATCTCTGAGGGGTCGTTGATTGGGACTCCCTGTCCCCGCATCCTCTTCGCCCACTCCGACAAAGATTCTCCAGGTTTTCGACCCGAGACTATGTCCGTCAAGGTGATGCCTGGCGCCACAACTGAAACCCCGATTCCTAGTTTGGCCGTGTCGTTTTTCAGTGCCCGCATCAATCCCACAATGCCTATCTATGGAGTCAGTCGTGCGAGAAGATGACCATCCGCGCCGAAAACGTACCGTGTTTGGCTGCGCTGTATAGAGGAGCTCCGGTGCTGGCCAAATACCCTGCAAGGCTTGCAGTCATGACAATGGCGCCCCCCTTGTTTCTGTCGGGCCGCTTCTTCATGTAGTAGATGGCCAGTTTTGTTGTGTCGTTGGCCGCATGCAGATCGATATCTAACGTCCGTCGATCAGGCTCCTTGAGCAACCCATCCTGGTCCAATTCGTCCCCGAAAAACTGGTCTTTGTATTCGGCAATGCCCGCGTTGACAAAGACTCCATCGATGGAGCCAAATTTCTGGAATCCGGCCTCGAACGCTGCTCTCTGCGATTTCCACGAGCTAATGTCGCACTGTCGATACAAGAATCGAGGCGATGAGATCAGCGACTTGGGTGCAGAAGGATGAGGTTGGGTGCGATCCAGCACGATGACATTGTTGCCGAGGTCGTGTAGCAGAATTGCTGTCTGTAGACCAATGCCGCTGCTACCTCCCGTGATGAGGACGGTGCTATCCCTAGGTCCGGTCAATCTGTCGCGTGAGACCGTAAATGGCTCCAGAACCATGTTGTACAGATGTCTCTCTCAGAGCGTCTTTGAACGAGGAAGCGTGGTGATCTGGGCAAGAAGGAAAACTGGCGGTATTTTCCTGTTGGTCGCTAAGAGGACGCAGAGTATGACGGCGATGTTCCTATGTTCTGCCCCCGCACTCTCTGCCGCCAGTGTGTGCGAGAACTGCCTCGGAACTGAGCGAGGACCTACCTCATATCTTCTACTTTGTATTGGATGTCATCGAGAGGTGTGTCTGTATCTTCATCGTCCTCGTCCTAGACCAGTGTCCAGTCGACACCGACTAGCAACAGCGTGCTCTCACCCCCGCTCCCTGAGTATTTGCAGTCCATTCCATTTCCATCATGTGGTTATCCTACGGGGAGGGGACCCGACTGTTCAACGTGGATAGAAGGTTCTGCACGGATCCGGGTCGACAGGAGGTCGAAACGCGAAGGTGTCAAGTGTCAAGGAAGAAGAGGCCAGTGATTTTTCTCGAGTCAGGAAGATCTCTATGGACATGGGACCCATAGAGATTGAGCACACATCGGCGTGCACGTGGCAATCATGTCCACGTTGTATGTTGTATGCCAGAGGAAGTACTCGTAAGTGCTTTCCAATCATCCGGTTCCCGTCTTCTGTGTGCCACTTGTCCATGCCACTGGCGCTATCTAGGTATAGAAGCTTAAGGATTCTCAGGATGCCTCGGCCTACTGATTGAAACATTGGCACCTTTTCAACGAACATTTGCAGTCCATTTGTATCGGCAGAGAAACACTTGAATCATGCGAGCAAGGGTTGCGAACCTATTGAGGGTTCCATGTGCTCGCTCCTGTGATACCCAAACAAGCCGTCGTAACACAATATCACCCAGCAGAAGATCCCACATATTCCTGGTCAGATTCCTCTCTGGATAGCACGCGTCATGCTTGCGACGGAGCAGGGGGATGAGCCGCTCACTGTTGACCAAGCCGTCATCGAGGGCGAGCGAAGCATCCTTGATGAGGAGATTGTCCCTATCTCCAAGCCATTCTTCTGTTGTCGCTGAAACGCGGTTGGCGGTTGCGCTGCCATCATTAATGTGTGTCAAGCGTCGTGGTCGGCCTGCCCCTTCAGCTTCGTTTGGGTTCCTGACCCTTCCGCCTGTACTTGATCGGCAAGTGGACGGGTGGCTAGGCTAGCAAATCTAGGAACATCCTGTATCCTGTGGGTGTTGGGATTCAATCCAATTGGGCGCGAGCAGCAGTAGCAGTGGGATGCAGATGACAGCCACAGACAGACAGCTGCAGCGAGCCTTGCTGGGCACTTTAACCTGCAGGTCGCTCTGGCTAGTCTGACTCTGACAAGCCTTGTGGGACGTGTTCGAGGAATCTTCAGGTCTGAACCGACCATCGATGCAGTAACTACGTATGTGGAGAAGTCTGCTCTCACAACCGAGTAAGATAACACCAAGAATGGTGGAATTCTGCAGGCTACGGAGCACTGTCCTGTAGTCCGTACACCAGGAGCTGGGTCTTGTAGTAGGACATTTGCCTATGATGCCACGTCAGGCGTCAACTTCGGGGCTTAGGAAGCTAAAGAGAAACGATTCGGGGTGGTGACGAATGGACCGGCTTTCCACAAGCGCCGGCAGAGATCGCCTTAAGCCTGTCTTTTAGTTAGGCCTGAGTGTATCTACTACTAGTATTACCTACCTACCTATCTTACTATCTGGGTATCAAGAGGAGCTTTGTGAACTGAGTTCGACTTAGTGTAACTCCATCCTCCGTAGAAGGGTTCGGCATCCGTACACGATCCGAAGTTCGTTCAGTCGCCCTGGGAATTTGAAGTCGATTCCTCCCCTTGAGGTCAGAGGCACCTCGGAGGGAGCCACTGGTGACCGAGGAAATATCCAAAGACCTCGAGGGGCACTCTAGGTCTATGGCAGGGTTTGACCCTTGGAAAGTTGACAAACTCGCACCCACACCCTTAGGAACCCCCCTTCCCACCTGGAATTTGCCGAAAGATCTAGCAAGGGACAGACATCCTTGCTTGAGACTATTGATACGCCCGCCTTGCAGTTCGCAGTTGTCATCCACGGTTGATTGATATCGACCTTCAACACTGCGCGCATCCAAACTTGAAGGGTGCGATCCACAGCGGTGAAGGCTACATGTACTCGGGTGTGTAGGGAGTCTCTCTCTCTGTAGATGCGCGTATCCCGTCCTCCGTCGTCCGTCCTCGGTCCTTTTGTACTCTGTACTCTGTGCAGCATCGCAACTGGACAGCATCAGGGCACCATCACGTGTAGTCACAGCAGATGCAATCCGAACCTTCCACCAGGCAAGTCCCGGTGGCGCTCACGATTATAGGCCATCAATTTCCACAAGCTGGTGAGCTGGGTGAGGTGAAGGGCCGGGATAAGGGTTTAGGCTGCCAGCAAACCAGGGAAGCCTCCACAGGACAAACAGTTACGTGAGTTTGACGGCATGTTGACAGGTGTCCAGGGCAGGGCAGCGCAGGGCCGGGCAGGTTGGCGAGGGGTGGCGCTGCGAGGAAGCTCTGTACGTAAAAGAGAGTCTCCCTTGGAACATTTCTTGTATCCGGAGTTTGACGAGCTGCAGCTGCGTCGCGATCGGGGCTGGGCTGGTGCGAGCACAGTTTGAAATCGTGAGGATGGGAGAGCCTACCGACAGGCGCAGCAGAGTTGTACTACGGTACGTCCTGTAGTACTGTGTCAACGTCAATGTCAACTTTCGCAGGTCGCAGGTCGCAGGGGCTGCGCTACCATTTGGCATTCAGGCACCGGGCAGTTCGAGCAGGGCCACCCTGACAGCGTCCACCCACTCTACGTACAACCCTCCTCCCCTGCTCCCCCTCCGCAGGGAAGACGAACCGACGTGTACCTTAGACCCTCGCCAGCCCAGCTCTAGCGACGCCCGCTCCCCACCTCGTTCGCCTCTCCTTCCAGCACATTGGATGGCGACTCCGACGGACAGTTCCCAAACAGGCATTGAGAGACATGCCTGCAACGGTCGACCGCCTCTCCTCGCCACGACAGCTTTCAAGCTTCTGCAGTAGCCAACAGCCAGCAGCCAACAGCCAACAGCCAGCAGCAAGGCACGGAAAGCCCAGTCGCAATCGGATATCCGATGCCATGTGCGCACACACCTTGGGGACCCGGCGCGGGCATATATCTCGCGTGCTGGTCGTCCTACCCCGTACCCGTTCCCCCGTTGCTGCTGCATTCGCCGTATAGACAAGACAGGACAGACCGACGCATTGACAAGACCAAGACACATCAGACAGCCGTTGCACCATGGTCCGCATCCTGCCCTCGTGGCTGCATTGGTACCAAAAGCCTTCTTATCGCGATCCCAAGACTTTCATCCAGAATACCAACTCGGCCATCGAACATGGCCATGGATCAAGAGCGCCTTCCATCTCGTCGGAATCCGATGCCGCCATCCCCCATGATTTGTCGCTCGAACGTGTCCTCGGCAACAACACATGTGAGTCATTCAGAGGCCAGAGACCAGCTGTGTTAGCCGTACTGACGTGCCGGACTACAGGCAGCCCCTTATCCTTGTATGATTTCTACATGTACCTCAAGCACATAGAGCTGTCTCCGGAGAATCTGGAGTTCTACATGTGGTAAGCATCCTCGCCCGAGAGCCTCCCGGCTTGTCGTCTCACAGGTCCGACAGGTTTCGAGACTACGAGGCTCGGTATCATGAGAACACACCTGCGGCTGGCCCCGACCATGCTACCCCGTTGCTCAGGCCCGCCAGTGAGAAGACGGGTATCTATGCCACTTACACGGGCGTCCTGCCGGGGGAGGAAGCTGATCCAGAACGTAACAGTCAAGAACTTGGTACGCTTCTGGTACTCGCCACACTGTCAGTCACCTATGCTAACCAGTTTCAGAGCTCGTGCGCTATGTCGAGGGCCTGGTGCCATCACAAGAAGTCGGCATGTGGAAACGATGCCGGCCCTTCTGGTCCCGCCCGTCCGAGACTTCAGAGCGCACCTTGGCCAACTTCTCCAACATGGAAGAGCTGCAGCAGATATCGTCGCTGTTTCTCGTCCCCGGATCTCCCAAGGAGCTCAACCTTCCTGCCAGCATGCGAAATCGTGCTCTGGCCGAGATCCAGAAGTCGGATTCACCCCAAGCCCTGGCCTCCATTGCCGACCATGTGTACTATCTCCTCAAGAATTGCTCACACCGGAACTTCATCCGCCTCGGGGTCAAGAACGGCACATTTGAAACGCTGTGCATGGTCACCATCGTCGGCATCCTTTCCACCGCGCTGGGGTTGCTGACCATGTTGCTGGTCGCCTTTGCCTCACCTTCGATCCACCACTCGGTCCGATGGCGAGGTCTTGCAGCCGCCCCCTTCTGGTTCATTGGCTTCTCCTTCTTCTTCGCCGGCTGGCGGGGATCATGCTTTCTTCTGCTCCTATTTTCCCGCCGCCAGGAACTACCTTGGGAGCGGGTCGACAGTCTAGAAAAGGGGGCGGCCGCCAAACGTCCCAATGCGCTGGTGCGGTTTGCGAGAAAGCTCATGCTGTTTGAGCGCAAGATCCGCGTCAAAGATGAAGGACTGCGTATGTTACAGCGCAAGATTGTCATTCAGAGTATGGTTGGGGCGGTGGTGGTCACGGCCATACTGGAGGTGGTCTTTCTTTGCCTGCCGATCTGGAAGTGATTGTGATTATTCTTACTGTAATTGCGTGATCCACCCCGACGTGGTTCTGATACTCATGATAGCTAAATTGACGAGGGGACGAAGGGGTCTGCTTCGGAGTGTAGCCTTAGCCCAGCTTCCAGAACATGATCGCTCGATTTGGCTGTTGACCGTTCCGTTGACTGTTCCAGCTCCCGCAGCTTGTCTTCCTGCCAGCCGGTCTACATAGCCTGCCACTCCTTCGCCAGGATCAGAAAGTCCAGTAAACCGCGCGGTTGTAGGCAGCGACTGCGACTGGTGCTGTCGCTGAGGGCGGTTCGACAAAAAGAGAAGGACGACACGGTCGGTGCTTTCGCTACAATTTCATATGTTAGCATTCATGAGCTGTGAGCTGTGCACCTCATCCATCCAGACTCACACAACAGCATCTCTCTTCTCTCTGCTGTAGCGATAAATCCCTACTAGCACTAGCCCCGGCACTAGCAGTATTTAGTAGTCCTCATCCTTGTCCTCGTCCTCGTCCTCGTCCTTGGGGCGCGCAGTGCAGTAGCACAGCGAGAGGCTTGGCAGGTGGCGTGGCAGCAACGTCAGCCTGATTCAGCGAACCACCTGTGACTACATACTAACTGTTCGCCATTCATCTACAGCTCGCTCGAGAGTTGCTCCCCGCTACTCCAGCCAGAGATGGAGATGGCCATCTGAGCATGTCCAGGCGAATATCCACCAGACCGCATCCGCATGGTCGGTTTGTGACATGCTTCTTAGGGCTCCAAATCCCGATCTCGGGCACGACATGCCGGCCACCTTCAAAGCTAATCTCCTTGCGACCTCTATCCGTACGCCGCCCATACTCGGGGCCCCGAAGTGTATTCAAGAGGCTCTATTCTCAGACCGGCTACCTTTCCAGAAGCGTCGATCCCGATGCCAGAGTGGAAGCCGAAGACGTTGTGCAGCTTCTCTCGCAACCAGCAGCCATCGAGGCGTCCACCGCCGCCCCGTCCACGGCCAACGAGAAGATCAGCTGTACCTACTTCGCCAAAGCCGATCCTCTAGTCTCAAAACATGCAGAACTCACCAAGACGCAAATGGCGAAACAATTTGACCTGCGGTATCGAGATCTGCGCGATATTGACTTGCGGTCCGAGTCGGTGACGCGGATCCTGGTCCGGCCCGCAACCATTTTAGTGCAGTTCTTTGATCTGTGCCTCCTCATCCAGGCCGACGAAGCTCTGCTGGTTGACGGCGTGTCCAAAGACCCTGCCGGCACTGGCAATAAATCCGCCGGCGTGCTCGAGCATGATTTCAAGAAGAGATTGGTCGGCATCAACTCCAACGATGCGGCCATCGTGTCGGATCTCCCCTACGAGCTGCGCGCGGTGGAAGCCGCGCTGGTCGCTGTGCTGTCGACGTTGCGGGAAGAGCTCGTCGAGGCGCGTAAGCAGGCCGAGCATAGCGCCCGGCAGCTGCGCCTGGAGTCCGGTCTGGCCGCCGCCGGACTCGATCTCTTGTTTGAGCGATCGCGGCGGCTGGGCCAGATTGAGCAAAAGGCTCGCCTGGTCCGCGAGACCATCCGTGAAGTGCTCGACACCGACGAAGATCTCGCCGCTATGTACCTGACCGACACCGGCGTAGGGAAGCCGCATGATGTCAGCGACCACCAGGAAGCCGAGTACATGCTGGAAGCGTACCACAAGGCGGCCGACGCACTGGTTGAATCGGCCTCGGCGGCGATCGGGGTCATCCGCAAGAAGGAAAACACCTTCCGCTCCGCCCTGGCCGTCCAGCGGAACCAGATCATGTTCTTGGAGGCCAGGGTTGCAATCCACACTTTGGGCTTGGCTGCCGGCACGCTGGTGGCCGGCCTGTTCGGCATGAACTTGATCAATTACGCCGAAGAGGCTCCCTGGGGATTTCCTGCCGTCACGGCCGCTTGTGTTGTTCTGAGCTCCTTGTTCTCAGCCTATGGGGCGCGCAAGCTCCGCAGGATCCAGAGCCTGCACGAGATTCAAGGCTACAAAGAGTCTAGGCGGTAGACTGGACATCCTTGAGTTGAGCGAGAAGAGAAATGCTGCTGTCGAGTCGACGAGATTGGTGCATAGACCCAAGGAAAGAGACCTGAGGTGCTGAGCACTTTGCTTGTGCCGTCACGGTTCCTTCACCTTCACCATTTTGACAAACCATGCATGAATATGAATTGCGGGATCCGCCGCCACGCAGGGTTCCATGTCACCTTTGATCCCGGCCCAAGTCCTATTCCTACCAAGGAGAGACACAAACACTCGGGTATAGGATACTACAGACGAAAAGATAAAGCCTTAGAATCAGATCCTATTCGACTCCACCTGGCCCTGTGTCTCATCTCTCACTCTGCGGGGATGCCCACTGCCCGCATGGATAGCACCAGTCAGCGACGCAACTACGGTCTGAGTCACACACCACGATTGTAAGTATCAGACCCATAGTATAAGCCACCATCGTCCCTGTAGTTTCGTCGCTTGTTCATCCCTCGTGGCACCAGGCCCACGGTATCAAGTATGAGAGATGAAGTCATTGGGGCACCCCGATCGGGGGATCACGTGGTCGCCCCCGTTCTCGGATAACTGTTCCGAGGGTTCTCTGGCCAATCACATTTCGCATTTCTTGATTGAGAAGCATGACGTCGATGGCAAGGATTCCATCCCACAAATCCTTTGTAGACGTCTTGGTGGTCTTTCTTGCGGCTTCTTCCTTTGCTAGATTTTGCATTCCACCTTCTGTACGGTGTACTCTGCTCTTGACTTGGTGCCGTTAGCTAGGTCAGCCAGCATTCAGTCCAGTCGACCAGTCCAAAGGCAAAGGTGACAGACGCAAAATTGGTTCCGCGCAATGTACCTGATAGACCTCCTGCACCGCGCCATCGACCATTGCCTGTCCCAGGTGAAGCTGGTCCAGAACCGTGAGATCGGATGGCAGACGGTCGACCGCAAGACGGGCAAACCCATGCGCGAGCAGCAACCCATCTTCAAGAAACTCAAGCTGCTCTTCCTCTTCAGCCGCCTGGTAGAATGGATCGACGTGACGAAAACCATGCGGCTGTGGATCCACGACAAGACCATCCGAGAAGGTGAGAAAGAGCAAAAGGAGTCCGCCATTCACAGATTCGAGATTAGCCTAGGCTGCGTCGTCCCGGCCCGAACATGTGATGGAAAGCCCGACTTTTCTGAGTGTCGGTGATGCTGACCCAGCTTGACACAATGGCAGGCAAAGCCGAAGGCACACCGGCGTCGGCATCGCGCATCAAACCCTTCGTCGACTTCTACCACATCGACATGGACGAGTTCGACCCATCAGACATTCAGGCGTACGGCTCGTTCGAGGACTTTTTCGTGCGCAAACACAAGCCTGGCAGCCGGCCGGTCTTCGCCCCCAATGACCCGACCAAAGCGGTCGCGGTGGCCGACGCCCGCCTGGTCGTGTACCCGACGGTCAGCGAGACGCGGCGCCTCTGGATCAAGGGCCACAACTTTACCATTGCGAATCTGATCAAGGACGACGAGCTGGCACAGTCCTGGGTCGACGGAGCCGTGGCCAGCTTCCGGCTCAGCCCGCAGGACTACCACCGCTACCATTCCCCGGTCACGGGCACGGTCAGCTGGTACAAGCAGATCCCCGGGCAATATTACCAAGTCGACCCCGTATGTCTGCAGAGCGACGTCGACATCCTGACCGAGAACGCGCGCTGCTGCGTCTGCCTCGACACGCGCGAGTTTGGAAAGGTCCTGTTCGTCGCCATCGGCGCCACCAATGTCGGCACCGTCGACATCAACCGAAAATGCCAAACGCCCGGATCGCAGGTCGACAAGGGAGATGAGGTCGGCCTGTTCCAGTTCGGCGGGTCGAGCATCATCGTGGCGTTCGAAGCCGGCCGCATCGAATTCGATGCCGATCTTCTTGAAGTCAGCCGTCGCCCGATCATGATGGATGTTGAGGTGGGGATGAGTTTGGGGGAAGCTCGGTGAGAGTGAGGGTGGGGATGAGTTTGGGGACAGCACGGTGAGGGTGAGGGTGAGGATGACGGGCCACCAGCTTCTGTCTTCTGTTCTGTTGGATTGGTGTCACGGGTAGAAATATACGCTACGCATACGGAGAAGATGGAAACTCAGTATGCTATGAGAAGCAGGGCCATATGACGAATGAACGAATTAACCAATGAAGGATGAACGGATGGATTGTTTGCCATGCCATATCATGTTGGTTGGTTGGCTGGCTGTATGTATGTCCCGTGAGGAGCCATAGCCACAATCACTCCGAAACTGTCTACACAACCCACAACCCATAACCTATAACCTAGAACCGGTAACCATCCCAGCCCATTCGATTCGATTCGATTCGGCAGAAAAGAAACGGTACAGATTGTAGACTCAGATTAGGACCATAGTCATAGCCAGCCAACAAACCCACTTTGACACGGATACAGGAACCTGATTATGTCAAAGGTTGAAATGTTCTATGGTATGGGGGAAACCCTTAGCCCAGACTATATATATACCTTAGGGATGCCTAGACTAGCCCCTAAGCCTTCTGGTCAAAGAACAAGGCAAGACTGGGAATGCCTAATGTTAGTGCCTTGGGGCCTAAGTTTGACAGATTGGGAGTATTGTATACCGTACACTGTAGCAAAGTACTCGTATCAAATCAATGTTTCGGAGCCGATGGGATCGGATCGGATCAGATACTTAGGTACGCAAGGCGCCAGAACTTAAGGAAATCAAGAACGGCCTCGCAAGGAAAGGAAATCTGAGCAATGAATGCTCCATTCCCATCCTATTCCATCCTCATCCTCATCTTCGTCCTCGTTATGTTCACATTCCCAATTGCCGTTTCCAATTGCCGTTTCCAATAGCCGTTGGTGGTTGGTCTTGGTCATTGATCTTGGTCATAGGTCATGGGTCATAGGTAATGGCCGTTGGGCGTTGGCGGTGGGCGTTCATGCATCTGTCCTTGTGGCTGCGGCCGTGATGGTGATGGCCATCATGCTTGTGGTTGTCGTTGTGATGGTGATGGTCATCATGCTTGTGGTTGTCGTTGTGCAGGCCATGTTCATGATGACCATGACCATGACCATGACCATGACCATCACAGCACGTGGGTGTAAGGGGTAGGAAGTATGTGTTCGTGGGGTATATGGGATATGGGACATGGGATCTGAACAGACACATACCTCCTACCCCTTACCCCATGTGCTCGAACAGCTAGCTACAGCTACCCGCTGCAGTTTCCTAGCATTAGGTGTACTCCGTGCAACCATTTCGTCTCAAACCCCGGGTACAAGGAAAAAGGATACAAAGAAAAAGTGACAGGTGCCGTGTGACAAACCAGGAAAATTAAAATCCATCAAAATCCATTCCATTGCATTGCATTCCGTTCATTCCCGTGTGGATAGTCTGTATGCAGAGCAACATGACTTGTGTAAGGGCCGCGATATGACATGTTTTCTGTCACTCCTGACTTCTCCTTCTGCTTCTCCTGGTTCCTCGGGAATCAATCAAAATCATAATCAAAGTCAAAGTCAAAGTCATGGTCAAAATCAAAATCAAAATGGCCAAACTGATTCTCCAAGCGAGCGTAAGTAAAGGGTAGTTGCAAACATGAACCTGCACCACATACACAACATACGCAACATGCACAACATTCAATGGTGATCAACCCTTGCCACCGTCACACTGTCGTATTTGTCGACCAGGTCTTCTCTTCACAGCCTTGCCCCTGCAGCTGGAGCTGGACCTTGAGCTTGAGCTTGAGCTGGATTTTCTCCTTTCCAGCTCTCAGATCCGGCTGAGGTTGAACTGGCCGAAGAGGTGGCAGTAACCGTGGCAGTGTCAACGCCAGCGCCAGCGCCAGTGTCGAATTGAGACCCGACTTGTGCTGTGGCTCTTTGAGTTGGGATCCTTTTCCCGACATCAATACGAAGCAACGTACCGAGGTCGGCCTCCATAGTGTGACCGGGAGTGTTGTCTCTCACTCCTCCGGCTGATTGACCTGGGCTGCCATTAACCAAGGTGGCCAGCCTGCCGGAACTGCTTCTTGCTTGATGAGCGGACGGAAGAGGGAGCCCCATTTCTCAAGGCGACAAAGGCAAGCACCAAAACAACCTGATCAGCTTCGTAAGTGCACAAATGTGACAGGTTGAGCTTTGCAAAGTGATTGACGAGCAAGTGGATGGTTCTAGTAGGGCAGTAGCCACAACTCAACAGTCGAAATCTCAGGAATCGTGGTAGAAGATGAGCAGATAATGGCCTTTATAGCCGCCAGAATAGCCTAGACCTGAACTTGTAAGCTGTATACTGCTTGGTCGAGGATCTGCTACATCGTCCTCGAACTTCACGGTTCAGCAAAACAAATTTGACTGGATCAGCCAGGCTCATTCGTCCACGTAGACATTGCGGCGGGTTCGGGGAGATTGCAATAATCGGTTTGGACGCATGTTTGATAACGCTTACCAGGGCGCAGGGAAGGAATGGGCAGCGTCGTGGTCCGATACTGGCTGGTACCGAACGAGCGCCCACTGCATTCCAGCAGTACGCCTGACCAGAGTAGAAATGCAGGGCGACGTGGTCCATTGACAAATCAGCATTCCCACTTTGGCTGACAGAGGCCGGTTTCATGAGGTATTGTCGCCAGTAGTATCATGTACCACTGACGCTGACCCAAAAGAAAGCAAAATCGGCCCCTGTAAGTCGTCTGAGTTGTCGTGTCAAGTGGTGAGCATAGTTGTACGGATCTTCTGAAATGTCCTCAAACTTACAGGCCTACCCCTGTCTATGTCGAGCGTATGGCCGCCAGCAATCTAAATACTGCGCTTGGGAGCTGTTGGAGCGTCATGATCTGAAGCCCGTTTTTGCCAGTATCTGCGTTTTCTTGCATCCCCGCTCGAACTGTGGCTCGTTTTTTCCTTTTTCCTTTCGAGTGAGTGGGGTCCGCGACAGGCATGCAAGGGAGAAATCTTCTGTAAGAGAGGACGAAGCATGAACTGTCAACGTCGAGTCAAGACCAGTCCAACGAACTATAGGACAGGGGTTTAGGACATGTACCAATGACCCATGTCTGCCAGCATTGTTAGACCCAGCTCCCGACTCAGGACTCCTGGACTCGGGGAAGCAGCTTAGCGTCGGCCTAGTTCCTTAGACCTTGCATGATTCTGTAGCATCAACTGTGTAAGCAAATGTGGTACCCAGAGATGCGCGCTATTATTTGCTTCCCGGATACCGCCAGTTCCAAGCGGTTGGTGCTTTCTCCATACCCTTACTGTTGAAGGTATAGTATGTTGGGTGGCCTTACATGACCTCGTGCATCCCCGCGAACCGAAAGCGCCCCGGCAGCGAGGGATTCTCTTGAATGCGGTTTTCCCTCGCATGAGTGCACCAGCCAGCTGGTTCTTGTTCAAGGATGATGACGAGCATACGACCAAGCTTGCAAACCAATTCGCCCATCCTGGGTAGTACGGCAAATGCATGCTTAAAACACGCCAATAGCTTGACCACCTATCACGATATGTAAAGGCTGTTGACACCATCAAGGGGGCTTCTCGGTCCTGAGAGCCTTGGCAAAGTGCAATTCTCGCAAGACGTACAATTGAGGTGACTGATACCTCTAGACTGTCTTACAGAGGAGTGACGGAAACTGATGTTGGACATGCTCTTTTCTGAGGGTGTAACACTGTAACAGCTGTTCGATGCTTCGAGGCAGGTCATCGGCTATGTTAGTCGGCTGTTGGTTTGTTCTCAGATCAAGGAGATTGGTATTCTGTGAGCCAGACACTGGTTGCATCCGGCGACTGGCCGATGCATTAGCTGTGTGGGACAAACTGTTCTCCCAGGTGCTGATGATAGATCACGTAAGAACCACTCCTCAGGGAATTGCGAGGTGGAACCTTGATGATCGGCTTTTGAGGTGAGCCGCAAAGATTCCAGCGGAAGCATATGATGAGATCTCTGAGGGAGGTACAGTGCCGTGTACTGAAGACCGAAAACATCACGACAACGGCCAACCTTGTAGGAAAGCATGAGACGTCGACCATGATACAGTATCCGTGCATGCGCACACAAGCCGGACATTTGCCCACATGGACTTCTGCAGTGAAACCGACTGTGCGTTCTGACACCAACCCTGAAATGTGTTCCCGGCTCTTTATGTCAAGAGAATAGGTCCAATTTGACACGCCACTTGGATGTATGACACCCATCATTGTATTTGAATAGTTGTGCAGCTTGCAGCGCCTTCAGAGGTACTTTCTCTTGTCACACAGGTCCCAATCTGGTATGGCTATTCAGGCAGGAGGAAATACGATTTGTCCCATCTTCCGCCATCAATTCCCTGTTGTGTGACCTAATGCCAACCACAGGTTGATGTAGCTCTTCACCGCCTTGAGAGTGGCGGCTCTGGAAAGAGGTGGTGGAGGCATCAAACGGTAGTGTAGGAGGGAACATGTTGCACAAGCATGCGTGCAGGATGTCAGGGCCTTGAGGCACACGCCCTGCCGTCTCGAACTGTAACGTCGATTGTAGTTGTATTAAAGGATAGATGCCTGTCATGGATTGAAGCTTGTTGTCGCCCGATGAGCCAGCCGCGCTTCTTTTGTTTTGTTGGACTCGTGACAAGAGCATGCTTGCAAAAACGATTGCAGGACGCTTCTGTATGCTTCGAATGTAGCTCGGAAAGGTCAGAGTGCGATTGTCGAGGATGGCCTTTACGCCATTTTTTATCAGCTCTCGCAGAAGAGACAGAGACAGATAGGAAGGGTATGTGATAAAAATCAGCCGCAGATGGAGATGCGTGCGCGTGCACACGAAGGATGAGAGGGAGAAAACTGTACTTTGTAAGGTACCTGGTAGGCGCCTGGAAGTATTAGAAGGAGACACGGTGACATAGGCACCTAAGCTACCTAGATTCTGTAGGTACCTGTGCACCCTGCTGTCCCTGAGTCTTAGGCACGTTTGATACTGATTGTACGCTGAGGCCTCCTTTCCTAGGTACTAGGTACCTATATCCTTTAAGCTACCGGTAAGGACCGTACTGCCACAGTACCCAGGGCTCAGGCTTAGAGGGTACCGACTCTGCGTCGCGCTACTACCAAGGCAGCCGTGACGCTAATGGCGCTAATGGCGCTAGTAGCTTCCTGCACCACATAAAATGACGCAATTAGCCAAAGATGTCTCCTCACTAGACTCCTAGTACTGATCTATACTGAATGAGGACTGGCGCCTCCTTGGCCATTTACCCCGCATGGGCCTCAGGGAACCCCCAGCTATTAGGTGCTTTGCTCTCCATAAAAGCTCTCTGCAACTGGTACCAGGATCCCACATCCGCAGAAACCGTTGGCTCTAGAAACACTCACACACGCAAGTCATCGATAGAGTTGCCATACAAACCCAACCTAGAGTCAATGGTCGACCCGTCCTGTCGTAACACGAGCACCCCGCCACCAATGGGCCGGCTTCGACGCCATGGATCTCGCGTGTCGCTAGGGACGGCTCCCGCTCCGCCCGAGTCCTGTAGCCTCAACCGAATTTCGACGGCATCAATATGCTTCCCCCTGCCAACCTTGTTTTGCGAAATAGAAAGAGAAAGAGAAAGAAAAGAAACAAATAGAACCTGCACCCCGTGTGTGAGCCTGTCGGACTTGAGGCGGCAAATCCTGTTGTGATGGGGCCAAGTCATCCCGCAATGCATGTGTCGCAGGAACGGAATACGCCTTGCTTCTCGGTGGCCCGCACCGGAGTGAGGCAACCTATCCAGTCCAAACTTCTGGAGGGACTTGTCTGACGCATACCGAGTCCAGGTGTCAACTCTGGCACGAGGGACGCCGATGTGGAATGCATCATTGGATGGTGCGACGGGTCAGTGTCAGCCGAGATGTGCGCCAACAAAGGCTATATTTCATCAGCCTCGATATTACTCCCGCGGCGTGTTGCACACATACCAAGGTCATGCTCTTGAAGATGGCGTTGGGCTTGATAACCGTCAAGCTCGTCCGCGTCCGGGTCATTGTCGAAATTGGTGTCTGGCCCGACTGGCGTCCCCTCCGTAGAGGCGGCAGGCTCAAATAGAGCCATAATGTTATCAAGAATCGAAATCAACCGTGCTTCTCGGCGCTGTTTGGGACCAGAGTCAAGCTTTCCCAGGTGCAGATGATCTAGAGAATCCTCTGCTTGAATGAAGCGTCTGAGCATGATGGATCCCGCCGAGCTATACGGGCTCGAAACTCCTGGTCCCCTGACAATTGGAGAATGTGTTCTTCGAGATCTGTGTGTATGTGGTCTTTGTGGCGACATAGTCTCGAACGGGTGTACAGGAATCGATAAGGGACTGCAAAACACAGATTGCAGTAGAAGGATGGGCAAGAGGAATATTGGGGAAAGGTCTCTTTAAAAAGGAGGATCTAATAGTACAATTAGCAGCATCTCTGAAGGAGATGAAGTGAGGTGATTTAGTTCCATATGCTGGAGTCAGAAACCGCCTCGAGATGGAACAGAAGAAGCGGTGAAGCTCGATCCATTTGAATGCCTCATCCAGCAACAGCCAGCATTACCTACGAGGACCGATGCCCAAGGGGCGTCGACCAAGGCTCAGCAGACCGGACCGCCAGAATACCCGTACATTGGGCCGCCATTCGTCTTTTTGACAGGGTGGGTCAGCTGCTAGTCCTGACGGGAGGCGTGAACCAAGTTGGAACCAAGTTGAAGGAAGATATGGGGGATAGGAACATGACAGCGGCTGTCACCCTTACTTTTCCAGATGCCGGTGCGGTGAGGCGTGACCAGCCGGGGTCCATTCTTAGTTTAAGCCCTCAGAAACCGGAGCCAGAGCCAAAGCCCACCAAACAAGAGAGGACAGAAAGGACAGAAAGGACAGACAGTGTCCCTTTGCTGATCCATAATCCCAGGCCACGTTGCGCCGACCCGGGCTTTGTGCGCGCTTGATATAAGCGATACTGGCGGTGAAAGCATCTCGTAGAAACGATGGCTGGAGGAGCAACTCGAAGAGGACTGTAAGTGGAGATGGACACGTCGACCCCCCTTGACAATATGGTGCTCGCTTCGATGATCTGTTAGTGGCTGTGTCAAGGGAGGAAAGACGGGGGAAGCTGTAGCTGTTGCCGTTACCGTTGGCACCGCGTCCGTGGATTACAGTTTCCATTCCTATTCCATGTGCTGACCTGACCCTGGGAAATGGATTCTGCGTGGCACCGATCGCGTGTATTCGTGTGTACAGTTGGAAGCCGATAAGGCAATGCGAACTGTCTGAGACCGGCGGCGACGCTAAAGACTTGATGAAAACGGACGCCACCCACGCCCCTGCAAGCAAAGCAGCAGGCGCGGATGGCGAGGACCCGGTAGGCTGACTGGATGTTGCACAGAGAATCTATGTACGACGTACAGGACTGGACTCTGTATGAGACGGCGGTAGCCCTAGGTGGCAGTGTGTTATCGAATGGGACCCCCCTGTCAATCAGCCCCGGTAACGCGGCCAGCGAAGCTATGCAGAGGAGAAAAGGGGGCATGTCGAATTTCTGACTCGGTCCATGGCGAGCACGCTCCCTGTGTGCGCCCAACCGGCCCAGCCGCGCTACGCTAACAAATTCTCGCAAGTCCGGGGTTTGGGTTATTAGCGCGGTTAGGGAGTAAATACCTGCTACCCTTGGGGTCGGGCTTTGATCCAGTCGGATGATACAGGTATCGCCTCCGCAACCAGTGCTTGGAAGATGTCGACCAGTGGTTGGGAGACGATGTCAGAGACAAGACTTGCCACAATGCTGTCATCTAAAACCTGCCTGACTCTGGGACTGTCACCGACAGCATTTGATGACCAGAGATGCCCTCGGGAGACCAGCAACCTTATGGCACTCATGCCGGCGCTCCATGGATCTTCAGACATCACCGGCCCAATGTGAACGTGCCATGTAGATGTACGAATGTCTAGGCGGCCCACTCACATGCGAATGTAAACCGGGGGAACTACTCACCAGCTTGGACAAATAGAGCAGCAAAATCAGCGCTGGTTCAGAGCAAAGGTCGAGAAATTTGACGGAAAAGCAGGCGTGTGGGATCACCAAGAAGCTCGGGGCACCTAGAAAGGCCGCTCGTTGGCCTGGCGCAGGGTCTCGACAAGCCTGAGATGCAGAGTCTGGGATGGTGGGCTAAGGCTCGCGAAACCACTACCACCACCAGTGCCGAGGGCATGCCCGGGCCAGGCATGGCCTTCCTCACGGGCTGGCGTCCATAGCATTAAGATTGCGATCAGACATGACACCTACATGAGTCGGTGGGTCTGGATCAGGACGGTATGTAGCTGTATTCCAGCCTTGTCGCCTGAAGGCCAAGACCCTGCCCTGCGACTGTCGATGGCGGGTCTTTGAATTGTACGATGTCTTCGGGGCCAAGGTGACGGAGAACTCTTCCGGTTTGACGGCGGGAGTGGCGAGTAGTCAGTAGTCAGTGGTCAGTGGTCAGACCTTCAGGCCAAGGCGTTGCATCAGACACAGTTGACGAGCCCTACTCACCGTCACCGACAGGCATCAACAGCATCCCAAAGTACGGCCTGGGATTCCGGCGGGCAAGAAGCTATAGAGAGAGCGAGACCGCACAGCGGGATGTGGTACCGCACGGGAAAAAAATGTGGGCTGAAGCTGGACTTTCTTCTGTTGCAGTCCAGTCCAGTGTCCAGTGTCCAGTGGCTTGTTTGTACCTGCGGGGTCGTGTGTCGTGTTACGGGGACTGGCACCCCCGACTTCCGTTGCTGTTGAGCCTCAATGTGGCCAAATTCCCGCTTAGTCCACGGTCGCTCCGAAGCGAGTCTAAGCCCTGGTGGAAAGGAGGGTTCGATGCCCAACCCAAGCCTTTGTCTCCGCAGAAACAAGGGCAGGGGTGTTCTGCTTTGCACTATACGGATACCGGATACAGCGTCGACGGCAAGGTCCCGTTCCCTTGACGTGTTATGTTACGTGTTTATCGCCACGAAGACGGGATCAATATGAGTCCCTATCTTCGATCTCAGTGTAATTCCAAGTTGAAACATCGAAATTTCAGCTGGTAGAGAAGGTGAAAGGCTGCTGAGACTGAGACTGAATATGCCACTGAACCGCACCCATCAAAGTGACCGATGATCTTGCCAACTCAAAGTCTTTCTTTTGCCGCCGAAACCCAGCCATTGTTATTGCTCCTCGGTGGGGTCTCTAATGCCTAGAGGAGCCATAGTGGTGGTGGTGGTGGTGGTACGAGGAGGTAGAGATCTTTCAGCTCGTCTAGGGGTAATCATAGTTTGGCAACTGGTAGGGACAGGGTGACGAACTATTACAGAGATCGTGATCACAACCCCTGTCAAGCGGGAGCGGGACTGTCAACAAATCAGCTGGCTGTGCACCAATGTGTACTCTCAGCTCTGTAGGGATGTCGGCGTACGCTGCACCGTCTCACCGTCTCACCATCTCACCATCCCGTCGCTGGCACTGCTGGACGGTGGGTAGTGTGGATGTTGGCCGTTGACGTTGGCGTTGACGTTGGCGTTGACGATGACGAGCGTGGCGGGACATAGATATCAAGTATCAAGTATGAATTCACTTGTGAACTTGGCAGTTTGACAGTGAAGATCAAAGGTCTTAGCCAGGTAGGCAGCATTATTGGCGTGAACAACCATCAACATGGAGACTCGGTCAATCGGACGGGAGCCTCCTAAGCCGAAGCTGCCAAAACGAGCAAAGACCCCCGCCGTTTCGCGACAGCACCCAGCACAAGGTAGCAAGTACTGCGTGTACTGCGTACCCCGAGTCCACACTACAATCTACAATCCGTATTCGATACTCCGTACTCCGTCCACTCTATTTAGCCACTCCGGCTCCAGTAGTGGTAGCCCGGACCTGCCTGCCGGTCGCCCGGTCAGGTGACCGGCTCGTCTCATGGGTTGGATTAGGCGGTGATTAGGTACAGCACCACTAACTATTACCCTCCAACGTCCTTCTCTGTAATGATAATCATGCCCGCCTCTCAGCTATAGTGCTACGTCAAATGACACAAGAACAGCTCACGCTCACGCTCACGCTCACGCTCACGCTCACAGTCAACGATTGAGAATCTAGGTAGCTGCCCACTGAGACCGTTCGCCGCCATGGTCTTCACGCCGGAGACATACCGTCTAAGAGCCAAGGAGCATTGTCCGAACAACGAGCTCCCGGTACTGATCTACCGCGACTGTCTTCCACTGCCGCTTTCGGAAGAGAAGGCGGCCGAGTTTCTCGAAGCCCACGCGTGGGTCAAGAAGGGCTGTTGGGGACACATCGGCCAACGACATTTCCACCCAAACACGCACGAATGCTACGGTCCGTATCCGTTCTCCGTATACCTACCTGCCTAGGTAATTACCTATACTTGCATTTCTACCGTCACCGTCGCGTCTTGGAGGGATAAGGATGGGATTGGATTTCCCGTCGCGAATGCGAATTGCGACCCTCCCCTTTCCCCATTTATTGACTTGTTTGTCCCGGAACAGGTATCTTCCAAGGGTCCTCGACCCTGCTCCTCGGCTGTGGTCACAATGACACCACGGACGGCGGCCTTGAAGTCGAAGTCCATGCGGGCGACGTGGTTGTCCTCCCGGCGGGAACTGGACACTGCAGCACCAAGAGCAGCAAGGACTATAAATATATTGGAGTCTATCCCGAGGTATGTAGTATATACAGTATCATTCATTCATTCATTCACCCCCTCCATATCAAGTCATCACATGCAGCTCACTCACTCACTCACACGTCCCCTGTCTTTCTTGTCAACCCATGACCCATGGTGTAGCCGAGCTATGGCTGTCACCTGGTGCACACACGACCCATGCCCATGGTGTACCCGAGCTATGGCCGTCCCGTCCCACTCACTCACGGACGGCATCACAGGGAGCACCACACTGGACGAACCAGTTGGGCAAGGCGCCCATTGATCTAGAGGCATTCAGAAACGAGATCGGACATGTGGAGATGCCGTCGCAGGACCCGGTCAATGGCGTCGATGGGCCATTGATACTGTTATGGACCAGGACTTAGGAGCAGAACTAAGGAGCAGAACTAAGGAGCAGGACTAAGGAGCAGGACTAAGGAGCAGGACTAAGGAGCAGGCTTAAGGAGCAGGATTAAGGAGCAGGCTTAAGGAGAAGGAGAAGGAGAAGGAGAAGGAGTAAGTTATAGCGTCTTGTCAGGGGCGTGGATGGTCATGACCATTATTTGCAATCCAATTATTATATTTTCATTCTCCCATTGGAGCTCATAGCATCATACTGTACAGTAGCTGAGCGGAGCCGTTAGAGAGTTCCATAATCCCACCAGGCCGAATTCGAATTCGTGCCCCCTCGATCGTAGTACTGGGCCAAAGAGTCATAGGTGATGTCCATCAATGTCTCGTTGTCAGGGTCCTCAATCCAAGAGGAGCCAAGGCCGAGCATTTCGGGCATTTGCTGGCTGCCGCTCATCTGGTCCGGAGCCGGAGCCGGAGCCGGAGCCGGACTCAACCCCACGTTCGAACTTGAACGTGGCCACGACTGAGACGCCGACGGCGGAGCAGCGGCAGTGGCAGGTACAAAGATACGAGTGGGAGTGGGAGTGGGGGTAGGAGTGGGGGTAGGAGTAGGAGTAGAGATAGAGGTAGAGGTGGAGGTGGAGGGAACCGCCGTCGCCGTGGTGGTGGACGCGAACCAGTCGGGAGGCACGACGAGGTATTTGGGCGAAGGGCGAATTCGGGGGTTCTCCGGCCGCACAGTCGGGCCGGCGACGCTTGTGTGGTCCTGGCGGGCTTTAGACTGCGACATGTCGAGGATGGACGGATGGAACAGGCCGTCTCCGGTCAAGGCCCTGCCGCGCGGGGTGGCGAGGTCGGGAATCCTCCACATCAACGCCGTGTTCATGGCCACACTGTTGGAGTTGGACTGTGCGGCGGTGGCCGCGGCCGTCGATTCGGCCAGGTCGATCAGTTGGTCGAGGGTGTCACTCTGGCTCCGGATATACAAGTCAACAGAAGCCACAGCGTAAAGATGCTTGGGACGGTGTATTCGGTAGTGGTGGTGGAGATAGAGATGGAGGTGGAGGGGGTGGTATACGACGACGACGATGACGACCGGCACCTAACTTACAATCGAGCGACAGAGGGGCCAATGGCGGGCCATGCGGCGCAGAAACGAGCGGCACTTGTTCAGGTTGACGGCGGCGCCGTGGCTAATGCGGGAGTCGGCGGCGCGGCTGAAGTAGAAGTGTAAGGTGGCGGCGATGGCGGCGGCGTGGGCGAGCACGGGGTCGGACAAGACCAGGTCCTTCTCGCGGGCCAGGTCCAGCATGTTGGTGATCCAGGTGCTGTGCACGACGGCGGCTTCGGACGAGGCGCGCCAGAAGACGTTGGGGCCCTTGCGGTGCTGGGAGGCCTTTTGCGAGTAGAGGAAGGGGTGGTTGAGCACGGCGTGGATGGTGTGGTACAGCACCTGCAGCGTGAACCAGGGCAGCCAGTACTCCCGATGAGCCTGGACGTCCGCCGCCGGCCGCTCGCGGATCTTGGCGTTGTCGAGCCGCACGAACGACGGCAGGATGCATTCGACGTCGAGCAGCTGCGAACCGATCCGCGTGTATTCGGAATCCGGGCTCCAGGGCGACGCGTTGCTGGCGTTGGCACACGACCACACGTAGTTCCGGGTCGAGCTCCAGACGTTGATCAGCTGCACCATGTGCGACCACATGCCGATCCCCGGTTCGTCGTATTCGTTGTACGCCTCGTGCGGGAACGCCGGGCATGGAATCGACGAGGCTAGCAGCCCCGGCGTCGGCGTCTGCGTCTTGGGCATCGCCGCATAGTGGGGAGTGGCCAGACTGTCCGACAGCACCGGCACTCGCACCGGCATGCCAAACAGTTGGTCGAGGGTGAAGACGCTCCAGAACAATCGGGCCTGATCGTCCTGTAGTTTCGTCCGCCCCAGGGAGGAGGACGAGGCTGTGCCCGTGTCGAGGCCGGAGCACTGCATCAGGCTCTTTGCCAGAGCCACGTGCACCCGGGCCAGGTGAGATACTCCGAGTGCTCCTGGCGCGGTTGCTCCTGCTCCCGATCCTGATCCCAGCCGGTCCGCGCATACTGACAATTCTGTCGCAGGCGCACACACGTCGAGCATTTCGGTCTTTCTCCTGGACATCGTGTCTTCTTGCGTCTGGAGGCGGTAGGCGTCAATGTCCATGACCTCAGTCCGCCAGAAGTCATCAATCAAACCTGCAATTCTCGCACGCCTGGAGGGTGCGCTGTGCGGTTCTCGCGCGCGAGCTCATCGCCGCTCGCCGCTCGGGGCTCGGGGCCAGAGCACCTGTTTGTAGTACGTAGTCCGGACTGTATGTTCCGTTACCGTTGCCGTTGCCGTTGCCGTTGCCGTTGCCGGTGCTGGTGCCGGTGCCGGTGCCGGTAGCTGTGACTGTGACTGTGACTGTGACTGTACCTGGACACTGGATACTGGACAGTGAGGTTGAGTCCAAGCGAGCACAGAGCCTGGGAAGCATCTGAGATCCACAGATAACAAGAGGAAGTCAATGACAATCACAATGATAATGGCCGGGCTAACCAGAGTAATGGCGTAGGCGCGGGTCCTGCTTACCACACAATCCACTTCCGGCCATTAATACGGAGTACGGAGTACTTGGTACACATACATCGAAATACACATTCTGTACCGAGTACACATGTAATTTCTTTATATTCTGTATTCTTTATTACCGGGCCCAGGGGCTGGTTGTATTGTATATACTATAGACAGACATGATAGTGGCAAGGCCGGGATGGTCGATGTCTCCGTCTACCTCTACCTCTACCAGGCCAATCTAGGCTCGGCGTCGGGACCACACTCCAGGCCGGCGCAGAAGGCGATTTCGTCTTGGGTGGTGCGGGTGTTGGTGTCCGTGTCCGTGGCCAACTGCTGAGCGGCCGGCCAGATCTGTTTCTTCTGCTTCTGCTCCTCGGCGTGATGCTGCAGCACCCACTCCTTGACCAGACTCTGGAAATACAACGGCCCAAATTCGTAGTCCGGATGCATCTGGCCGTTGACGAAGACGCCGGCCTCCAGGTTTCTCTGCGTGTTGTTGCACAGCCACTTGTCTTCGGTGAGCACGCGTTTGTAAATCTGGTCGATGTTGTTAAAGTCCTCGTCGGACGCGTCCTGATGTCGGTAGACCTCGTACTCCATCGAGCACGTCGTGGCCGAGGTCGGCACGCATCTCATCATGTAGAAATAGTGAGGCCTAGGATGGTAATTAGTCTTGGGTTTGGGATCGGATAGACATCAGACATCAGAGAGGCCACTTACGACACCGTCGTACAGGCATTCGGGTAGAAGAAGGTGCTTGCGATCTGCACCTTGCCCTCGTTCAACCCCGTCTCCTGTCTTTAGTTGAAGTGTTGCAGGTGGCTCTTGCTCCCGGCCACGCGGTACACCGTCACGTCCACCACGCCGTTCGTGTCGGGATGCGCGGTCCGGCAGTGCAGGCATTCGTTGTAGTTGTCCGCCAGGGTTTTCCAGTTGTAGTCGCCCTGCATGCCCCAGGTATGGTCGAAGCGATACTCTTGGAAGTTGAACGACTGGAGCCGGTCTTGCGTGTCGACCCCTTCGAACTGCTCGCTCCACGGCTCCGGCGTCGGGGAGGAGGTATCCAGGTTCACCCACACGAACCCCAAGGCGTCGATGTGGACGTGGATCGGCAGCAATCCATTCTCCTCCTTGTCGAAGTCCGGGAATTGTTCAAAGTGTGGTGCCTTGGCCAGCTTGCCGTTGAGCCCGTACGACCAGCCGTGGTACTTGCATGCCAGAATCTTTACATGGTCTTGCTCCTTGTGCACCAGGGGGAATCCTCGATGCCGACAGATGTTGAAGAACCCGCCCAGCTTTCCCTCGCGGTCCAGGCAGAGAAAGAAGTCGAAGCCGGCCTCGGTGAAGCGCAACAGGTCTCCCGGCTGGCCGAACCGGTTCTTATGCGTGACGAGCAGCCACTTCCGGGAGAAAATCGCCCTTCTTTCAAGCTGATAGAGCTCGGGACTTCGGTACCACGACGCAGGCAGCCCTCGTTTCGTGGTTTTGGTCTTGAGCGAGGCGGTTTCCGATGGCGATGGTGATGGTTGGCCGAGGATCCATTTCAAGGCTGAAGCCATCATGGGCCTGCAAACTGTTTGTTGGTCGTGTTGGTTTGGCTATGGCAGTGAAATGTCCCAGTTTCAAGTAGCTAGGTCGAAGTATCTTTCCACTGCTCCTCGATGCTATGCTGCCCGGGGCCCTTTGTCTGGAATCGATGAGACGACCTCTCTCGGCCTGCTCCTCACTTGAATAGTACTCTGTATATCGCCCATGTCCCCGCCTGCCACCTCTCACCATCACCGCGGCCGGAAGCTAACGGGTGAGCAAATGGTACAACTCCCTCCACCTCCACAGACGAAGGGGCTGTCCATCGGGCGCCACGGAAAAGCCGGTCACGTGGTCGGATGTGCCCCGGCGACAGGTGGGCTCTGGCCCCTGGACGTTGGCCTGGTGCGTTTCTTATCGCTCGCTGCCTCTGAAAAAGTGGAACATGCTTTCGAGTTGGGCGATCTTGAGGACAGGACCAGGACAGAACCGGGGAGACACTGCGGCATAATGCTGGTCAGGCCCGCTGGTCATCGGCAATGCCCTTTGTGTGGGTGGCCAACGTCAACCGGGTCCAGATGCAGAATGGAGCAGCAGACACAGACACAGACACGTGGACAGAAGGTGTATTATGTGTACGTAGCCGGTTGCCACTCCAGGCGCACAAATTGAACGCTTCCTGCCTCTGGCCCTGCCCCCGCCATTGTCCGTCGAATCTGAGGTCTGAGAAGAGAAAGTCACCATCACCATCACCAGCGAGGAACGCACAGTGAACATAGACATGGCAGAGCCAAGTACAAAGAGACTGCGGTGCATCATCATCGGGGCTGGGTAAGCATGAACCATGAGGCATGAACCAAACCCGTGCTCGCCTGTCAGTGTCAGGATGGCCGTGGCTGACCATTACCATTGTGCACAGAGTGTCGGGCATCTTGATGGGTGTGTATATCACATATCATATAGCACTGTTCAATGTTCAATATGGAATATGGATAGGGTGTGACAGATACGTATACCAGAGCAAACCACTGACTTGACTGGTCCAGGAATCAAAATCAAACAAGCCTTTGGAGACTATGTCGAGTTCCAGATCTTCGAGAAGAATGAAGACGTGGGCGGCACTTGGTTTGAAAACCGATATCCAGGTCAGCAAGACCCAACTCGAATCCGACTCCATCCATGATGGACTGACACTGACGCTGGAGATGCTGAAAGGCTGTGCTTGTGACGTGCCCAGTCACATTTATCAATACAGCTTTTGTCCCAACCCTTACTGGTCCAGCTTGTAGGTACCTCATTCTTGAGGGTCGGGCCTTGGGCCGGCTCTATGTGTATGACCTGACCCCGATCGCCATCGCTAACAGTGGGACGTGCCACAGTTATGCTTCATCCGCCGAGATCCAGTCGTACCTGAGGGCGGTGGTCTTCCATTACGGCATCGACCGACATATCAGCTTCAAGAGCAAAATCGCCGGGGCGGAATGGGATGACCAGCGGGACGTGTGGACGGTGAGGGTGGAGAACAAGGGCCAGTTCGAATGTGAGATCCTGGTGAATGCGGGCGGCATCTTGAACAACGTGGCGTATCCCCAGCTTCGGAACTTGGACCGATTCAAAGGGCCGGTCCTCCACACGGCCGCCTGGGACGGCGACGTCGACCTCTGGGGGAAACGGGTGGCGGTGGTGGGCGCGGGCGCCAGTGCCATCCAGTGTCTGCCGGCGATCCAGGCCCAGGTCGAGCACGCCGACATCTACATCCGTACGCCGTCGTGGATCTCGCCGCCGCCCGGGGCGGCGATCAACCCGGAGCGGAATCACGTCTACACGGCCGAGGAGATCGAGCGGTTCAAGACGGACGCGGCGTATTCGGTGCGCGTGCGCAAGGACATGGAAACCGCGTACAACTCCATGTTCCGGGCCTTCATCAAAGGCAGCCCCGAGCAGCAGGAGCTGCGACGCCGGTTCGCCGCCTACATGAAGGCTCGGATCCCAGAGCCGCATCTCCAGACCAAGATGATCCCGACCTTCGACGTCGGCTGCCGACGCATCAACCCCGGCGAGGCCTACCTGGAAGCTCTGCAACAGGCCAACGTGAGCGCGGTGTTTGACGCCATCGACCACGTGGCCGAGGACGGCTCCGGCATCGTCACGGCCGGCGGCCAGCTGCGACCGGCGGACGTGATCATCGCCGCCACGGGCTTCGACACCTCGTTCCGCCCGCGCTTCCCCATCATCGGCGCCGGCGGCCGCGATCTCCGCGAGCTGTGGAAGGACGACGCCACCGCGTACTGCGGGCTCGCCGTCGCCGGCTTCCCCAACTATCTGTTGTTTCTGGGCCCGAACACGCCCATCTCCAACGGCAGCCTGATGGGCACGCTCGAGGCCACGGCCGACTTCTTCATCCGCATCATGACCAAGGTCGCCGCCCAGCGCGTCCGCTCCTTCGCCGTGCGCCCGGACGTCCAGGCCGACTTTGACGCCCACACCCAGCAGCTGATGCAGAACATGGTCTGGTCCGGCCCCTGTTCGTCCTGGTACAAGTCCAAGTCCTCCGGCAAGATCCTGGCCCTGTGGCCCGGCTCCTCGCTGCATTACCGCCAGGTCCTCGACTCCAATCGCTGGGAGGACTTTGAATGGAAATATGACGCCAACCGCTTCGCCCACTGGGGCGACGGTCTGTCGCACATCGAGCGCCGCCCGGACCCTGACCCTGCCCCAGACACGCACGAACCTAAGCCGAAGGATCTGGCTTACTACATCGAGCCGCATGCCAATCTGCCCTTGGAGGCCTATTACCTTTCTTCCAGAGGCTACAGCCGCCAGCCAATGCTCCCGAAGCCAAGGGTGGACAGTGAGCTCGCCTCGTCCCCCTCCCCTTCCTCCTCCTCCTCGTCGTCGTCGTCGTCGTCTGTGTTTCCCCCCCGATCGGACACGGACCTCTCGAGCGAGGACACGGCCGGTTGGAATACGGTGGAAGCTCACCTCGCGGGAGTCGCTGCCTTGGGTACATAGAACTGAATACTAAATACCATGTACTGTACTGTACTGTCGATAACCAAGTCCTCGACATCGATATAGGCCTAAGACTAAGATTCACTAGCGAACAGCGGCGAGAGTCTCCTGAGCCCCTCGCGGCGTCAAACATAATGAAACCCTATGGGTGTCTGCTGAGCATAGAAACAGAAATAGAAATCTTAGAAATTTAAACCCCCCATGCCCGGAGCACCGCAAAATCACCCGCCGCCAGACTCGGGTTTCGTAGAGCCCTCCTATAGAGACCCAACGACCGCCACTGGCAATTATCACTCTGGTCAGAAACCCCCTCGCCCACATTCACACACTTTGCGAGGTCTGCGGCTCGTACGGGAACAGCACCGACACAAGGGCCATCCAACCGAAGAGAGCCGCGCAAATGTAGAAGGGCACCGAGGTGGAGGTGTCCGCGTAGGTAGCGATGACGGCTGACATGATCCCCATGATCCGGTTCAGCGCCACCGCCGTACCATTGCCGGTGGCGCGATGGGCGGTGGGCAGCACCTCGGGAGAATATGCATACAAGGTACCATAGTAGATGTTGATGGCAAAGGAGGTGGCGCAGTTGAAGCCGACGTTTTCGGCGTTGTTCCGCACCGCCGTGTAGGCGAAGAAGAAGACCACTGCAGAGCATGAGCATGGGTGACCGGCCGTGGAGCCAAAACGAAGCAAAAACAAGAGACTAGAGACTTACTCGAGATGACGGCCCCGATGGCCATGGTGTACTTGCGACCAATAACGGGGACTTTGCACATGTACCCTGCAAGCACTGGACCAAAGACGGAGGAAAACTGGGCAAGCACATAGTTTCTCCATGTGATGTAGGTAGACGTCTGTCCAAACTCGGCACCTCGGCTGGCTAGATATTCGGGCAGAAAGACATAGAACAAGGGATAGCCCAGCGCGATCAAGAGCCAGGAGAACCAGATCAGGAGGGTCGAGATTCCGAGTCTTTTGGTGCTAAACAACCCCCGATAATGGACGCCGATTTCGCTCAAAGAAAACACCTTCTTGGAGTGCGTGCTGGTGATCTTGCCCTGACTGGCGAGGCTCTCGACGGTGAGGTCGCACTCGCGGCCATATTTGGTGGCCAGGTTTCGGAGAAGAGTCACCACCTTCTCGTCCTCGCCTTTGCAAAGTAGATACTTCGGCGTGTCGTGGAAGCGAATAACCGTAATCCGGGCTATGCTCATCAGCAACACAAAGCCGCCAGAAGTGTAGTACAAGTAGCGCCAGCCAGGGTTGCTGGATCGAGGGCAATCGTCAGCAGACGTGCAGCTGAAGTTCGCTGAAAGACCAGTTAGCCATCTATGCCCCTCCATTTTGAGCATGTTTGTTCTTACGCATAAAGGCCCATGCGAACAGGCCGGCTACTGTTTGACCAACACCCCACCATAAGGCCATAAAGGTGACCAGCCATTGCTCTACGGCCGGTAAATATTCCAGGAAAACGGTCGTGTCGAACAAGATTGCCTCCAGCTCCAGACCCTCCCAGGGCAACCAGGGAGGCCCATCCGATATAGTTCGGGGCAGCTCCAGCTCCAATGGAGAAGACGGAAGCCAGGAACAAACTCATATTGAATGCCCATTTTCGCCCGATGATGTCCGCAGAGATACCCCAGAATAGAGCCCCGACCAGGAGGCCGACGTAGAGCCCGATCTGTCCGCCACGATTGTACGACGGCTGGTACTCGAGAACCACTTGCGTGTTGGCAATGCTCATGAGAATTGGTAACAAAGAGTCGACGGCATAGCTAAGAAGATCAGCCTGCCGTTACTGCTGCTGCTGCTGCTGCGGCTGGTCCGAAGAACATGGAGGGCCAAAACTTACCCCATTCCGTTCAGGCAAAATAGCTTCCAGTGGTAGGGAGTAAGTTCAATCTGATTGATTGCCTTGAGGAAAGTCAGCTTGTGAAAGTTTCCTTAGAACATAGAAGATAGATTACCTGGTTGACCAGGTGCATCTTCGCGTCAAGGGCTTCGTCCACATGGCGGAATGAGATGAGCTCTGTACTCGCGATGACCTCAATCGATCCCTCCGGCTTGGGGGTCATGCCAACTTCGTAAGGAGTCTTAGTCTCGTCTTTTGTTACAGTGTCCATCTCCTCGGCTTGCTTGCGTGGAAAGAGTCGAGACACTTGGCTGGCAGTAGAGGGTAGGTTGATCCTGTCATCCTGCGGCATGGGCGTCATATAAATACTGCCAGACTGCAGTGCCTCGCCCTTCGCCCTCCTAACTGAGTGACCTTATCTCAAAGACCTGATACCAGAAGCAAAGATAGGCACTACCGCACTACCCCGCCACGCGAAGCCGTCGCCGGGGTCCTGGCCTCTCACTCCCGACGACCTTATTGGGTTGTTGTTGGCTGCTGACGGTGAATGCTTGCGGCAATTGATAGGTACAGTTGTGTTAGTGCAAGGATGGGACAGATATGCCTGGCTGCTAACAGGCAAGAGTCGCCGGTCACGTGCACGGAAGGCCCGTCCGCTCCGGCTCGTGATAGAGCTCCGCTTATGCCTCCCCTGGTTCCGCTGGTGCCCTGTTCTAAGATGTTGAGTCTGGCCAGTGCCATGGGGGTTCAATTCAGGCTCTCTCTCGATCGAGACTCACCCCGTGCAATCGTTCGTCTCAACTGCAAACGCGGCCAGGGGCCCTCTTCCACCACCCTTCTCCGGAACAACGCCCGAACAGCATCATGGCTCAACCTCTGTCCAGAGCGCCCTCGAAGGACGACAAAATTCTTATAGTAGGTGCTGGGGTCTTCGGCCTCTCCACCGCCTTTGAACTGCGCACTCGAGGATATGAAAATATCACTGTCCTGGATAGGATGATGCCTCCAGTGCCGGACGGGAGCAGTGTGGACGTATCGCGAGTGATTCGGTACGACTATGCCGATCCATTCTATGGCAAATTGGCCACGGAAGCTATGCACGAATGGACCTCGGATGCTTGGACAGGATTATACCATGGTTCTGGCTTTGTCATGTCATCGCAAACGCCCAACGAACCGTACATCGAGAAGTGCAAGACAGTCCTCAAGAGCCAGCAACAGCCATTCACCAGCTTTGAGAACGTGTCGGAACTGTTTCTCAAGTATCCAGCTTTGAAAGGAGGCCTGAATCAATCCAGCGGCTATATCAACACCTCAGGCGGTTGGGCAGATGCGGCAGGGTCGATCCAACGTCTAGCCGGTCGATGCAGCGAGCTTGGTGTCTCCTTTATTGTTGGCCCTCGAGGGACGGTTCGGCGGCTTCGTGTGGATCGTTCACGAGTTGTCGGGGTGGAAACTACCACTGGTTCTATAGACGGGACAACAGTCATCCTTGCGACGGGCGCATGGACGAACAAACTGACGGACGTCTCCGCTGCTATGTCTTCCTCGGGTCAGCCAGTTGGCTTCATCCAGCTCAGCCCCGAGGAAAGCAGGTCATTGTCCCAGATGCCAGTTCTCATTGATCTCACCTCGGGCTGTTTCGTTTTCCCTCCAACGCCGGACACTCATCTGCTCAAGATTGCCAGACATAGTCACGGCTTTCAGGCAGAACATGAAACCAAGGACGGACGTATAGTTTCGACGCCGAAACTGTCCAACGGTGCAACCTCGTCATTTCTCCCCTCTGATGCAGATGCTGGTCTCAGAGAAGGGCTTCGGTTCATCCTCCCTCAGTTCGCCAACTATCCTTGGAAGAGAAGGCGGCTTTGCTGGTATACCGATACACCCGAGGGAAATTTCGTGGTCGACTTCCACCCTAAGATAGACGGTCTCTTCATTGCAGCAGGAGGTGCAGGCCAGTAAGTTGACCTGGTTCTACAATCATGCCCTTGTCTAACCAGTCGACAGTGCTTTCAAGTTCTTGCCGGTCCTCGGGCGCCACATCGCAGACTGCTTCGAGAACAAGGCTTCAGCTGAGACACGCACGAAATGGAAACTTCCAGCCCAACTTTCTGCCTCCGAACCTATCGTGTGTAATGATGGCAGTAGAAGAGGTCCCCCACGACGAAAACTGTCTCGATCTGAACAGGCACGTCTCTGAGGAGCGGAATTGGCTGCATCCCTGCCTGTGAGGGCGGTTGGAGAGGATTCGCAAAGGATTCGGACGTTCGGGTTTTCGCCCGTGATGGTGGAATGTGACTGACCGTGACGCTCTCGACCATTGGGGCCTGATAATAGTCAATACTAGGGATACCCAGGTATGTACTACCAGTAGGTAGCTGATACTATACTACTACCTAGGTAGGTACTCACCTCTTGCAGCCTGCGAGTTCCTGTGACCGCACTATGAGTATCGTTTCACGTGCCGTGTGTATCACGTGTTAGCATGCGCCTACGTAAGCCACTGCGGCCAAGCACAGCGACCATCAAGTCACTTGCGCCAACTTCGACTTTCTTGTTGTTACTGCTCTTCTTCGCCTACGGAACACGGATACTCTGTATACATCTCCGCATGTCTCTCGCCTAGACATGGAGGACGGGCGCCACGGGAGTCCATGCGCTCTGACAGTCTGACAGCGCCAGCCGCCTCTGTTGATCGACATGCCGTGTCCAATTTAAATAAACATGGTTGGTCTCGTTCACGACGAGCATACCCCCATGGCAGCCACCCTCTCCGTGTCCCTCTTCAAGGCCGTAGACAGAAAGTCGCTCGTCCTTCACACTCGAGACTCGCCCGTGTCGCTGTCGCCGTCGCCGTCGAATTAGCTCACAGTCAGTCGAGTGTGTGATCGACCAGGCGCACAGGACGGGGGGAAATGGGGAAAGTACGAGGGACTCTCTACACATTGTCTTGGTGCAGGGGCCGTATGTCAAAAGCTCCAACACACCTTCCATCCCCAGGTTGACATTCAATGGAGCTGTCAGGCATGTGTTGGTCAGAACACTCTCCTCAAAGCCTACAATGCTCCCGCGGCAGACTTTATACTTCCGGCATTTGGTTCCGAACTCTCATCTCTCCCCGTGTGTTTTCTGGCATATCCTCTTATGCTACATAGTTTGTATCCCCTGCCCCTTCTCTCCCTGCATGCTTCTTTTCCAAGGGCTCCTCCAGCCATCAGAAGGATCGCATGGCACAAACAAGTGCTGGCGCTGGCTCTACTCTTACAGATCTTCTCACAATGTCCCAGTCCTCCCCTCAGCAGACAACTCCGATATCCAGATCTATACGCAATGTTGGACTGAATCCTTCTAGTACGGCGGGAACAGACTCCAGCCTCTTTTACGAGTTCTGTGACACCGTCCGCAGACTCTTACAGCACATCGTGTTTATTCCCCTGCTCACCCTGAGGCTGTACATGCTTCCTCTGCTATACATATCCAGCAAACTTGCCACACGCAATGACGCCTGGCACACTACCACCTGGCACTTTCTGCGATATCCCGGTCGCACGCTGGCCTTATGCGCCCGTGGTTGTAAGAGAGATGGCAATGTGTCACTGGTAGAGACATGGAAGAACATCCGGAACTGCATCTTCACCACTCTTGGAGTAGTCAGGGCACTCTATTCTCTGGGAAAGCTCATTGGCGATGATCCGAATGTCTTGCAGCCTGACCCCGTGCTGTTGCTTGGCGCGCCTGATAGTGCAATAGACGTCCGCAGCCATCGCGAAAGGGATTCAAAAGTCTTCGAGAGTGACTGGGCAGACTCTCAACTGGAGGCGGCAGGAAGGGCTTCCCAAATCTACCATGCGGCACTCCACAACGGAAGTACTCTGGACGACATCCTCGCCGCGTTCGAAAGAAATATGAAAACTCCACCGGCGGCTCAGAATAGCCAGCCCCTGATCTGTCAAGGTCCTCTCGACCCAACCGAAAACCGTGCCGATGACCAACCGAACCTGCTAGATCCACCTGCAGAACATCGTTACCGTACTGTCAGTATTCAGACCACCCCTGAAAAAATGTCTCAGTCGAGAAGGGATACTGAAAACCCCCCCTATTCTGTACAAGAAGAAGGGAAAGCGGGAGGGGAAGAGGAGCTCCCCACGCCAGTCGTCGATACAGAGGGAGGCCGGAAAAGGGCTCATGTTGAAGACAGGCGCGAGGGCCATGCTATCGGGAGCAGCCCGCACGCTTCCATGTGTCATGATGGGCACCACAACTCGGCAACAAAGACTGAAGCGAGAGGTGTCGCCACTACACTGAAACGGTGTCCAACGTTTGTCCGTAGGCAGACCAAAGCTCGTGTTCCAGAAAGACCCGTGAGTGGTGATCAACGAACCCTGGCCGTTCTGCAAGAACGAGCTGCGAGATCAACTCCAACGCTAGCCTTGAGTTCGCCCACCAGGCGCGCCAAACTCCAACGCAAAGTTAGAGTGTATCAGGATTCTGGAAAAGATATTGAATTCCTGAAGGATTGAATGGGAATTCCGGCGATTGTATGAGTCGTGATTGTGGAACGCCGGTGCAAGATGGTTTAGTTTGCATGCGTACTGGGATAACTATCCCCGCTTCACAACGCGAGAGTGGTACATGGTTGGACTGATATCGAAATCCAGGGTTCAGGCGCAATACTAATGAGGGAGAAGGTGGGTGTTCTTCTTGACTGCTGGGCGTGATTGATTGTGGCTTCTACCTGGTGTATTCACAGCGGTAAAGATTGCGGCCTCGGACTCGGTATGGTCGGTGGTGTACTTGTATTAGGAGCTTTAGAGATGATGGCCAAGATCACCCGACATTCCTTCTCTAACTCGTACTGTAACAAGAGGCGCGCTTGTTATACTGTCCAGGAAGGTGAAATCGCGTTGACCTTCAAGCTTTGCCGCGTCACTGTGTTTCCGTCTCCGACTGTGGCGTTAGCCGGCAGAAGCAGAACCCAGACCTGAAAGTGAAGGCTGGTTTATTCATTTCCAGGGGAAAGGAATAGATATCTTCTGTACCGATGCCATTACCATTGCCATGCATGTGTGCGTCGGAAATCTCGACCTCTTCGTCATCCGTGTCCCTCATCTGTTCATCCGGAGGGCTCCTCAGGCTCTCATCGGGTGGAGATTCAACAAGCATGTCTCCCCTGGACTGCCCTCCCTTCAGGACGATGATCTCCCAGATATGATTTCGCGACCGAATCTAGAGGCGTTCTGACTTCTGACGACATCTGTCCAACCAAGTAGAAGGTCATGGTAAAGACACATTGCCATATTTTGGGGGGGGGCTGAGCTCTGGACATGCTGCGCAAAGTGCCTTATCGGCATTCTGACAAGAAACATTCCTTAGCTCTCCCCAACCAGTTAACTGTATAGTATAGAGTGACGTTGCGGTAAAACAGTGGTTTCTTACCTCTGGTACCACAAGGGTCTGCCTCCAGCTTTAGTAGTCACAGCTGAATCGATGTTCTTGGCGACGAGGGAGAGGCTTATGCTGAAAGACTTAGGGCTGAAGGGGTCGAAGCCATATGTGTGAGTATGAAGGGTGTACCTCATCCTTTCCCGTTATTCGACGCTGTCATCGATGCCGGGAAGGAATACAATAAACTCGCTGCGCGAGGCTCTGCGACAGGCATTTCAAGAGAGATCTTGATTCTGGTCACTGCAGTTCAAGGCATGCATACTTATACCTCTAATGATAGATACTATCTCGACAACTGATATCATTGAGTCCTGACTCTCTTGCTTGCTTAGGGGTTGCCCATGCACCGGGTTGCCCATGCACCGGGTTGCCCATGCACCTCCAGATCAGAGATACGGATATAGGTCCAGCCACGCTGCTTTTAGGACGTCGTATGTTGTAGTAGTACTCCGGAGTAGCTAAGTTGAGAGAAGGACGCGCCAAGGCTACGTTCGCGTGGCGCGACGACGTGAAGTTGAGGTGCCCTCCACCCATCCAAACCCCCGGCCTCATATTCAGGCTACTAGTAAACTACACCTCCGACCTGTGCCCTCTTGACCTTGCCTCAGCCTGATCTCCATCGGTTTCTTCTATCCCTCTGCTCAGACGGCAACAAGTTTCAAAGACTGCCAAATTTCAGTCGTTTTCCTCGATTGCGCCGCAAACCCTTGCTGTCGCCATCGGCGCAGCGTTGCGAACCATGTGAGTCTAGCCTCTACAGATTGTGAACTCACCTCTAACTGCAGTCGCAGGGAGACGTTTGAAAACATCTATCTCGATCTGTCGAAACAGTCTGGACGGTGTAGACTTGCGGAAAGCGGTTTAGGATGGAAATCCAGTGGTGGCAGCGAACCTTTCACTCTCGACGGCAACCAGATCAGTGCGGCGCAGTGGAGCAGAGCGTCAAAAGGATATGAAATAAAAATTATCACTCGGGATGCTGCCGTTATCCAACTAGACGGGTTTGAGCAGGAAGACTTTGATCGTGCTGCCAAAGCCTTTAAGATTTGGTACGGCATTAACCTAGAACACAAGGAGCATGCGCTGCGAGGCTGGAATTGGGGCAAGGCCGAGTTTGGGCGTGCGGAATTAGCATTCAATGTCCAGAACAGACCAGCGTTCGAAATCCCTTACTCCGAGATCTCCAACACGAATCTGGCGGGAAAGAATGAGATTGCCGTCGAATTCAACCTCGACTCGGAGCCCACCCAGAATGGCACGAATGGTCAGAAAGCCGGGAATACTAAGAATCGGGGCCGCAAGGCAGCCGCTGGACGAGACGAACTGGTGGAGATGCGATTTTATATCCCAGGCACAGTTTCCAAGAAAGATGTCAACGGGGAAGAGGGAAGTGGCACAGAACAAGAAGAGGAAGAGGAGCAAAATGCCGCCAACTTGTTTTATGAGACCTTGATGGATAAGGCAGAGATTGGGGAAGTCGCCGGTGCTACGTTCGCGACCTTCCAGGACATCTTGCATCTCACACCCAGGTACGTATTCAATGTTTCCATGGATAATTGGGGTTTTCGGAAAATACTGACTCGGGTCGGATCCAGAGGACGTTTCGATATCGACATGTACGAAAACTCGTTCCGATTACGTGGTAAGACGTATGATTACAAGATCCAGTACCAGTCGATCAAAAAGTTTTTCATTCTGCCCAAGAACGACGAAATGCACACAATGATCACCCTGGGGCTGGATCCGCCACTTCGACAAGGACAAACAAGATATCCTTTCATTGTGATGCAACTCAAGCTCGATGATGAGGTGAACCTAGATCTCAACATGACGGATGAGCTCCTTGAGACCAAGTATAAAGACAAGCTGGAGGCGCACTACGAAGCACCGATCCATCATGTTATCGCCAAAGTCTTCAAGGGTCTATCCGGAAAGAAGATAATCATGCCCTCCAAGGACTTTGTCAGTCATCACAACATGAACGGGGTTAAGTGCTCCATCAAGGCCAATGAAGGCTTGCTTTTCTGCCTGGACAAGAGTTTCATCTTTGTGCCTAAGCCTGCCACCTACGTGCCGATCGATTCTATACAGAGCATCACTATGTCGCGGGTGGGAGGAGCTCTTGCAGCCAGCCGCACATTCGACATTACCATGACCCTGAAAGGCGGCCAGGGAGAGCATCAATTCAGCAACATCAACCGCGAGGAGCAACAGCCACTAGAAGCATTTTTCCAGGTGAGTCACCATTGCGCGTGGTGGAATTTATGATCTAACGAAATTCTCAGGCTAAAGGCATCCGCTTTAAGAATGAGATGCTGGATGACTCGTCTACGCTTTTGAAAGCAGCTCTGGTGGACCAGGATCTTGCCTCGTCAGACGAGGATGACAACGCCGGCGCCAATCGGGGTTCAGCTGACGAGGATGACGACTCGCCCGACGAAGATTTTGAAGCGTCATCTGAGAGCGATGTAGCCGAGGAGTTTGATTCAGCACACGAAAGCAGTGGCAGTGATGCGGGTAGCGATGCAGAGATGGCTGATGCTGATGGAGATAATGATGAGGGCGCCAGCGAGGACGAGGACACAAGGCCCAAGAAGAAGGCAAAGAAGTAGGCACGATTCTTTGTGTATCTTCACGTACCTGACTTAAACAGCTTCATACCTGAAGATATCTAGGCTGATCTGTTTGCCCTGTCGTGGTTTTGTCAGCGCGGACAGTGCTAATATGTATAGTACTAGAAGAGACGAAAGTACATGTAGATGTAGTATGCCGAGTACTATCTCTCGGCGTCCCGTGAGAGGTATAAATATCTCCTCACACACCCAACTCGCACTCTATCTTCTTACACACTCAACTTTCACTATGTCACGCCCAGGAGACGTCGATACCATCCACTGGAGTCCATACAATGGTCTCCAGCGAAAGGAAGCTGTGAAAGGAAGCTGTGAACGCTTGGCGGCTCTTCGGCACCGGAAGAACTTTATTCCGGTTCCGGTGCCGAAACTGCCTGTCGTCTGACTTTCCTTTCACAGCTTCCTTTCGCTGGAGATCATAAAACAAACAACTTCGAAAAGATGGCCACCAAAGCCGTCAAGCCCAAGACCGCCACCGGTGTGGCGGCACACCGCAGCCGGACAGGTTGTCAAACTTGCCGCAGCCGAAAACTTAAGTGTGATGAGGTGAGTCAGATACGTTCAGATTTGAGATCCGTTGTTAACGGAACGCGTCCAGGTGAGGCCCATCTGCGGGCAATGCCTGAAATCACACCGTGAGTGTGTACGCTCGGAGGGTGAGGCCAATATCAACGAAGAAGGCTTATTTCGAGACTAATATGTGATAGGGATCACCTTCCGCCATCACCAGAACGCCGCCTTCGCTAGAGAAGGACAAGACCACTCCCTCGACAGCTTCTACAAATACGCCCAGTCATACACAGAGGAGGAAGTGCGCACTTTCCTGCCGGTGCCACAGCAGTGTATTTAACCCTACATCTGACTTTCATTTCCTCATGACCTGACCAGCCGCAGTGACCTGGATCTACGTGACGGACCCGACCGCGGAAGATTCAACCACACCACCACCACCGCAGACACAAACCCCGTCCGACTCATATCAGCAAGTCGCAGCACACACCTTGGAAGCACTGTCGACGGCCGCTGCAGACCATGTTTCATACCCGCCACAGGCCACGGCATACTACACAACAGTGGCTTCACAGGATGCGCACCCTGACTATGCATTTGTTCGAGGAGAACCAGGAAGTGGAATTGGCGGACAGAACAACAACATTAATTTTCTACTCAATCCGCAAGGTCAAACCCCGTCTTCTCTAATCGACCCAAACCTCGAGGCAACCGTCGCCCAAGCTGCTGAACAAGCTGTTGACATGAAACATGAGATAAGAGTCGGCGATCATTTTGAGGCAGAGCATTCGCATGACATGCATGAACCGCTCGAGGGTCAAGACGAAGCCATGGGCGATTCAGACGTTGCGATGTTGAGAAAATACAACGAAGCTTCAGCCTAACGACCGCCACGATTGTTCTTGCGCGCAGGCACGCACGCCTATGATTTGCATACGGGATGGGCCTGGATGGGGCGTATGGCGGAGTTTCCATGGGAGTTCAGATACCAGGACAGGTTCCAAGGAGGGGTTTACGATGCTCGGTTTACGATGCTCATGATGATGGGTGGTGGTCGTCCTGTTTCCAGCAGGCAGAAACGCGAGATCCCCTGTACAAATAGCTCGTGTCATTTCGCACTGAGATTCGCTGGCTCTGTGAAGTCAAGCTGAGCCTGCTAAGGCCTAATCTCACATTGCATTCCAAAATAATGCTGCACATGTTCTTCTCAATTGTTTCAGGCCGAGAACAGTAGACACCTGCTAGCCACGGATGGGCAGCTGACTCAGAGTGATAATTAGACAAAGATCCACCCGAGTCTCAGTCGTGGGGTCTTGCCAACAAGAGAGATACAAGGTACGACGTACGTATGCGTGTTGTGCCGGTGAGAGCCGAACCATCAATGGTTGGTGTTCGACACCTACATAAGTCGCCTTCGCCGGAGCAGAAGAGTATCATTCGATTCATTCTCATACTAGCAGACACCTAGGAGAAAGACTCATCCATTCGTTTCTTGGAATGCCACCCGGAGATGGCAATACAGACCTGTTTGGAAGTCTAATGCCAACAATAATCGATGGGGAAAGCAATCTTCAGTGCTCGCTTAACTGATTCCGGGCAAAAGACCACCCCAGCCAATTTATTCATTCTCTTGTGTTTGTTTGGATGACAGAAGTCGGCGTCAGCGTGTACCTAATATTTAATTATCGACCTAAGTGACATCGATGGCGCACGCACTCGTTTACCAAGAGCACCAGCAGATCCGACTCTCCGGAGGAGCGCAGCCAGCGCCAACAAGTCACAACTGCAGCTGCCAACTCGGAGCCAAGCGCGCCCCCAAGATCGGGAGCGGCTGCCCGCTAGTGGTATCGACTACGTAGTTAGACTCTAGAGGACGTACCCAGCAGCCAGGATGATTTCATGGGTCCAACTTAGACGGTGCCACAGGTGCCAGACCACTGCACGACAGGCGTCCCTGCGGCCTGTGCCAGCCTACCACCCGTCATATCGAACCGAGAGACGTCAGCCGACGCAGTTGATTGCGTCTCCATGTTCTTGTTTTGGATGGGCCAATACGCCAATACTGATCTCAGTCAACCCAGGTTCGAGTGTGACCAGCACTGTACCCCCTCTCTGAGCTGCGTGTAGCTCACAGCAAATGTCTCTCATGCCCCGGTCTGTGTGGTGTCGCTTGGTTGTCAATCCGCCCGCACCTGTACCTAAGGTGCCTGGCAACTTGGAGCAAGAGTAGGTGAGCCGTGGCCTCTCACTGAGAACTCGTCGCGGGCCACGCTGTACTAGGCTATTACCGCGTACGCCGTACACGGTACAACTGCTTGACCTGATCCTGTCTAGCGGGCTGGCCATTCGCCACGAGGGCGATCCCACTCAAGTAAAACATAATATTGCTATGAGAATCAGCTCTCCGTATCCGGACGTCGTAGTCGAAGTAGTGGCTCCGCCCTCTTCCTACTCTCAAGCTGCGCTGAACGGCTAACAGGTGGATGGACAAGCAGGACCACACCACTACAACTACCTGATGGAAAGCCAATACGTAGACTCGCCCACTTTGTTTCCTTCTCTGTTGTTCCGAACCAAACGGTGCTTTCACTTCCTTCGCCTCTCATTTTCTTCCTCAGCCTCGTTATACACTCGTTGACCATCTTGGCCGGCATTTTCGCAGCTTTGGCCAGAAGTCTCTGCTTGCTGCTCTGCGCCAGACTCCCAGTCCAGCGGATTTTGCGTCTGACCTGTCCTTTTCTCGCTCGTTCATGGCCGGTCGAACATAACAGTCGTATCCGTACACAAGCCAGCCAGGTGCTGGGTGAAGTTGTCGCAGTGGTGAAGATTTGCTGCACGGCCCTGCTGGTTCCTGACTCTTTCGCTAAGGGTCTGACGTCGCAGGTGCCAGTCAACTGTGACAAGCACAACAATGGGCCGACTTCGCAACTTATCCCAGAGCTTCAAAGCTGCTGCCTTCCACTCTTCCAATGCCTCAACGCCGTCTCTTTCTAAGACTTCGCCTAATGGCCAGACTGAAATAGTCCGCAAAGACTCAGCATCTCCGTCCCCAAATTCTCCCGTCCCACCGTACAACGAAACCCCTCCTCCGACTTGCCGGCCAGACCGGCCGGCCTCTCGTCCCGCATCCATGGTGTATACATCCCCACAGGAGTCGGTGGTGAAGGAATATCACGTTGAAGAGCTGGTCCCCGTCTTCAGGTTGGCATTGATGCGCATGATATACTGGCTACGTTCTAGCGCTGACCACTCTCGCTAGTTTTCTCTCGAGCCATGCCAACAAGCTTTATCAAGAAGGTGCAGATGAACTCCTCACCCGAATCAGAAGTGTACTGATCTTTCCGGGATAGGCTACTTCCTGAAGCTCAATGACCTTGACACACGTAAGTTTCCAGCATGCCCTCCATGCCGGAGGATACGTTTTGACTTTACCGATTTAGACGGGCGCCCTTACGCCGATCGAAGTTGGACCGAATGCTTTGCTCAGTTGGTCGGAACGGTGCTTTCGTTTTGGGACGCAGCTGCTCTTGATGCAGCTGGTCAGGATGGAGAGGTTGCCCCCACATTTATCAACCTCGCAGATGCCTCGATCAAGATGGTATGCCCCTAGACCACGACTGATGACTTTGTGAGCTTGATGACTGACTGATGAGCAGATCGAAACCCTCCCCACACGAAATCCGGGCGTTCAGCCTCTTCAAAATGTTCTCTCAATCTCCACCGCGGGCAAGAATCGCTACTTGCTACATTTTAACTCGCTACATTCCCTAACACAATGGACAGCCGGGATACGTCTGTCAATCTTTGAGAACGCATCTCTGCAAGAATTGTACACCGGGTCTTTGATCGCTGGTAAAGGAAAGTATCTGAACAATATTCGGACAATTATGGAGAGGACAAAGCACAAGACAGAGGACTGGACGCGGGTGCGATTTGGCGCTGGAACCCCTTGGAGACGCTGCTGGTGTGTGATTGAACCGCCTGACGAGAAGGAATGGCACAAGTCCAACAAGTCCTTGAAGAAGAAATCTGCATACGAAAGACCCTCTCTTCCCAAAGGAGACATCAAATTTTATGACACCAAAAAGACCAAAAAGGCTACGCCTATAGCTACCATCACCGACGCATATTCCGCCTATGCCATATATCCTCAATCAAAGCCATTGATCGATCAATCAACCCTGGTAAAGGTTGAAGGCCAAATCACGATACATTCTAATCCGGAGTCAAAGACTGAAGGGTTTGTCTTTGTGATGCCCGAGCTCCATCCTGCTGTGTCCGGCTTTGAGATGATGCTGCGTTGGCTCTTCCCTGTATTCGACGTTTTCCATCTATATGGTCGTCCTCAACGATTGATTGCCGATACGTGGGACACCAGGGGAATCATGTTTGCTATGCCGAAGGAGCGGAGATATGGATATTTGGATATCATGGACGTGGCAGCACTGATACATACACAAGGCAGTGACAAGTGGAGCGAGCGCGAGTGGCGGAAACAGATGAAAGAGATGACCTCCAAGAGGATGGCGATGACGGCGCAGAGCCGGTCAAGTAGCACTTTGGAAGCAAGGAGGACAGGCCGGGCCGTTTCGGAGTCCAGACACGGCATTCAATACGACGACAGTGCCTCGATCCGCTCGACACCCTCGCGACACCAGCATAACCAATCTACCGAAACTACGTTTCCTTTGCCCAAGAAGGCCACTACGGTGTCAACCAGTGGTGGGTATCTCGCTCCTTCTCAAAATCAGCATTCAAGGTCTGTCTCGGAATCTGTGGCATACGTGTCCCCTACCAAAACACGCCGACAAATCGACAATTATCATCCTTCCAGATTGTCTAACGAATTCACTGACACGGAACCCATCCAACCTCCACCACCGCCTCCGGGTCATCGATATCAATACAAGAACAACGCTCTATACAGTGAAGTGGACGCATCTGACAGCCGATACAGTTCCGACAGTGATAGTCAAGGACGGCGAGCTCATGCAGAAGAGATCCAAGCCGACGTGGGGGAATCAACACCACCTGCACCGGTGGCGGCGCCTCCAGACTTCCAGCATCAGGCTGGCCAAGTGCCTCAGAAACGACCAGCTGTGAGACCAGATTTGAGACGCGAAAAAAGTCGCATGTCAAATGCGACTTTGTCTCAGATCGCTGATGTCAACAAAATGGCGAGCAGTGGGGGGGCGGGGCAGGCTGCGATGGTAACGTGGAACGCCGGGAGACAGGGGGAGACAGGAGATCAGGGGCTCCGAGGGGTAAATACTGAGACTCCTCACGACGAAAAAGAAATGTCTGCTAATCTTCGTACCTCTGAAGCGGCGGTAGCAGATGGGGCCTATGCAGTGAGCATTACTGATCTCAGACCAGAGAGTGCACAAGTGCCCAGTGAGCATTGGACCACTCGAAAATCGATCCCTCGAAAGCCTGTCCCGGTGCTTAACTCATCCGTTCAGCCTCCACTCCAACGTTCTCAGTCCCCAGATAGGATGTCTCGATATGCACCCTCCAATTACGACAACGAATCCAGCGGAACTCCAGATTATGATAGCCCTCCCGAGGATGCCACAACGGCTACCCTTCCTAGAAGGAGGCGGACAGGCGTGCTCAAAACCGTGGGAGACCCCAGCTTCGGATACTCCGGCAATGCCTCGCAGGCCTCTCTCATGGTGTCCGCCGATATACCGGAAGTCGACTTTGGCACAACCTTCACCCCAAGCTTGACACCTGGCCATAGTCGTCCTCCGACTGCAAGCGGGCTCACGGGCCGACAGTCCCCGTTCGATCTTCCTGCCACGTCTCCTGGAACTCCACTGATGAAATCGTCTCCTGACGAACGAACGTCGGGAGGACGCCACACGCCGACAGAAGACAGAAGGCTGTCCTTTCTGGGTGGAATGAGCCCGCAGCTTAGCCATTCCCGGTCTCGTAGCTATGCCTGGCAACCCGCCACGACCGGTAGGCATAGTCCAGGTGGAGGATTGACTGCTGAGGAATTTGTTCAACATCGCGCTGCTGCTGCACGATTGCCGAACGGTTATGTCCCACACCGAAGCTTCTCATCCAGCCAAATTGAGCGGTCTCCGAGCAAACTCCAGAAAAAGAGGGAATCCTTGGGTCGACCCAGTTCAAGAAACTCACTTCTCCTGGACTATTCTCCTCATTTGTCAGCGCGAGAACAAGAACACGTGGCACGGATGACCGGAGGTCCGTTGATCCAGGTGAACGAAAGAAACAAGACGCCGGATCCAACGATTGGATTGATTGGCGCCATCGAAGCACGAGAACAGGAGAGAAGGAACATAAAAGAAGGGGTAGCCGGCCACATGGTTCAGGAAGCAATCGCGCAGAGACAGGCGGCTGAACGCATGTATGGATTCCCGCACTACCCGGGATACCAGTCTCCCACGGATCCCCGACAGGTTGGGCAGTGGATGAACCCCCAGTCTGGTGTTCCCTGGACCGTCGCTGACCCTGCTTCCGCTCGCGGGCAACCGTCATATGTCGAGGCTCAACCGGGGCTACTTCAGCAGCCAAGTCCAGGGCACCAATCCCTATACGGCGGGTACTTTGCTCCGTCCCAAGGGAGCTATATGATGAGGTAGTTAACGCAGATGAGGCATTGTACAAATCAAGCATGGCGGGCGTGGCAAAATTTGCATCTAGGGGCATGGGCATGAGGAGCGACCAGTATCTGCAGTATGCTCTATAAATAGATAGTACACTGGGAACGGTGAGGCAAGTGCGTCTATGGCGCAACAGGGTCTGTCATTTACGAGTACGGATACTCCTCTCCATACTGATATCAGTACTCCGTACTACTACTTAGTAACCTGACACCTTATTACCTTATGTACCTTAGGTGCCTACTGTACCTGGTGGCGCTCAGCGAATGGTTACAGGTGTGTAGTGAGAATTACCGGTATAGAGGCAGTTGGCACACTGCAATTGGGATAAACCTGTCATTCTCCTATCATCATAATAATATCAACGTCGTTCCCAGCCCGACAAGGACCGACCCCGTCCTGTCCTTGCTTGGAACCTAACTTGCCGTCAATGCAAAGCTCACTCCCAGAATCCCCATGCCCAAAAAGGCAAATGCTATACAAGTGCCCTTGTTATGAGTTAATTGCAGGCTCTCGGAAAACAGGGACAGAGCTACACTCGTCATGACGCCAGCTGTCACTGCAAACATTCCGCCATATACCCCTTCAGTAGGGGCGCCAAAACTGCTCTTGTTGGCCAATTTGAACCACAATGCTGCAATTCCGGCTCCAAGAGGCTGTGACACCCCTCCAAAGAAGGATGACCATGCGATTGCCTTGAACCGGGAGTCCAGGGCGAGATAGAGCGGCAACGACATGGCAAACCCTTCTGTGATGTTGTGAATGAAGAGAGCCATGAACACAGAGAGGCCTAGCTGCGGGTTGGCATGGTTAGTCGCATATGTGATAAAACCCTCGGGGGCTTTGTGCAGTGCGATAGCCAAAGACGTTTGAAGCCCTATAGACATGAACGCGTTGGTGGGGACATGATGGTGGTGTTCTCGGGCGACAGAGTAGGAATGTCCAGACACCCGGCGGAGGCTGTTGCTCGCCTCTGAATGTTCATGTTCAGGATGGTGAAGGTGATGTGTGATATGCGTCGAGGAACGCGTCCGCCCGGCAGACGGTATCATGCTCCTCGAACAGCTCTCAGTGTGGGAATGAGTCAGCTCGGGACCGTTCTCGGACGGGCTCTCTTCAACATCTTCCAGGAAAGGCGCCGCGCGGCCATCGTTAGAGAGACTCCGCCATGTTTGATTCCTGATAAAAGGGCCATGGCCCGGCAACACGGAACCTCGTCGATGCACAACCTTGAAGCAATCCTGCCCGCAAGGATCGGTAAAGCCCATGCAAGGGCCTGTCTCGTCACAGTTTTCCTTCTGTCCGACGACATATTTGGAGAAGGTTCTTGTGAGTGTGTTTGGTATCACGGAAACTCTTCGACTACCTGGTGCTGTGTGGAACGACTGTTTACGGTCGCCCTCGTTGTTTCCATTCTCCTCATAGTGAGGCTTCAGAGTGGATGTGCGTGCAAGTAACGGTGTGTCTTCGTCCTCTTCCATGGCTGGCGCGGAATGTGATTTTGAGAGTGAAAGTCCATTGGTGTATGCGTCGTCCTGTGATTGCTCCGCGATCCCCTCGCGCTGCTTCATCAAGTTCTCTTCGTCATCGTGACTATGGTCACAGTCCACAACATGCGACGGTAATAGTCGATGGATCATAAGCGATAGGACTCGTATACCAACCACACCGCCCAAGAATAGCCCTATCAAGAGGAAAGAGGCGGCTCGGGGGGAGTATCCTGCATCTTTGAGATAGGTCTTTGACTGCGGTAGCATTGAATACAGGGAGGAGAATAACTAATACCACTGTCAGCAAGATCAACAGCCTCAAAGAGCGTAACTCTTACCATGACGCCAAAGCTCAGACTTAGCGATGCGGAAAGGAAGCCATCGCTTTCCGCTATTGAAAAGTCATGCCAGCGTGGGAATCGGCGAACTACTATGTCGACGCAGATGATTGTAGCACCGAGCACGCATGCTGAACATGTTAGTACCCCTTGTATAAGGAAATGCACCTCCTTACCAATCCCACTGATACATGTCATAATCCACCCGCGGGTATCGTTGTCCAAAGGCATTTTGAGAGTCACACCTCTGAGGCAAGGTTCGTGGTATGTGGAAAGCTGACTCGAGTCCAGATGTTGTAATAGCAGTATAGGCTTATTCGTTCGGGACGTGGGATATGACTGAAGACGTACAACGCATTGCGGCTCAAGAAATGGCGAGCTGGACCGGTCGCCGCATTGCTGCTACAGGTACTGAGGGTCGAGGGTCGAGATTCGCAGGTACGGGAAAGCGCGGTGGCGCGAAGAAGTACAGTACTGAGTACTCCGTAATAGCCGCATGCGTATGACGATGGTTCCCAGGTACGGATACTCCGTACATACTAGGTACGTATAGGTAAAAGAGGGCCTATGAGTGGCCCGCAACAAGATGGGCACCCTAAGCCTTGTCGCTTACACAGAACGTTTTGCGCACCCCTAACTCCTTACCTAAGCTTCGGACTGGGGTCCCTTGGCCCCTAAGCCTTTTAGTCGAATAGCTAAGGTGCCTGCAGTGCTGACCTCCTCGTGCTCCATTATTCCCGAGACAGAAAATGCTCATCTGTTGATATACGCGTAACCATATGTGGACGGATCCCTCCTCGCATTGAAATCCACCACATGCCCAACGCCTCCCTTGCGATTGTCGCAGCGGCCTCTGCCGCCGCAGGCGCATCAGTCACTGCCCTGCTATTGTCCAGATCTCGACAACATGAACCATTTCCTGCCCCGACACGAACACTGACAGAGTCGCCTTCGATCCCTGTTGCTCCAGTCCCAGTCCCAGTTCCTGTACCAGTCGCCGTCTCAGCTCCTCCTGCTCCTACCACCATCCTGGTCCATCCCGTTGACCCGTCTGGGATATTGCGATATGGCCTCCCGGGACCTATTGCGGACCCCTTGTCCACGCCGTCCTTCCTCGCCGCCTTCAACCGGGCAACCCGAAATCCCCACTGGGTGGCAGAACATTTCACGGCGCAGTCGTTACTTCTGAACAATGCATCTCGCCGGAAAAGCATCTTTTTCGAGGACCCAAGACTGCCTCCAAGGTTCCGAGCAAAATTGGCGGATTACGCACGAAGCGGATACGACCGTGGTCACCAAGTGCCGGCGGCAGATGCAAAGTGGTCACAAGAGGCGATGGATTCGACATTTTCCTTGAGCAACATGTGCCCCCAAGTTGGGGAGGGCTTCAACCGAGATTACTGGGCCCATTTCGAAGACTTTTGTCGAGGGTTGGTCAAGAAGTATCCAAGCGTCAGGGTAGTCACCGGCCCATTATATTTGCCCAAAAGAGATGAAAAAGATGGTAAATGGAGGGTTACCTACGAAGTCATTGGAAACCCCCCGAATGTGGCGGTGCCGACTCATTTCTTCAAAATCATTTTCGCCGAAGAGGCAGCCGACAGTCCCAGTGGCAAGGTCGCCCTGGGTGCGTTCGTCCTACCGAACGCTGAGATCCCCAATCAAAAGAGTTTGAGCGATTTTGAAGTCCCAATCGAAGCAGTAGAGCGGGCGAGTGGGCTGACGTTTGGTGAAAAGCTGCCGGCGGAGAGGAGAAAACAACTTTGCAGGGAGGTCAAGTGTGAAATCATTGTTAGAGAATTTGACAGGAGCCGTCAGCAATCAGGCGGCGTTGGCCAGCCCTCAAAGGTTGCCCCCCAGATTGCGCAGGCCGAGGCCAAGTGGTGATTGTTCGAGATTGTTCGACAGACTGACGCCTGCTGGATCTATGCGGGAAATTTGTTCTACACCGCTGAATTTAGACGGTCAAAGCGGACTCACTCCTCCATCTGCAGTCGATTTGATAGCGTCCTTTCTCACAGCGAGCATTGAGCGGCATCTTGTGGCGGCATGTCTTCTTGGTGGACTGGATAGCGAGGTACTGGTATTACACCTCAAAGTTGAATACTGCTAGTTGAATTGTCATCGACTCTGCTGGACAAGGCACTGGTCCTGACCGATGCGAACCAACATCCCATCAACAGGTGGCAGCGTGAAACAGACTGAACTTGATCAATGGCCAGTGGTTAAAAAGACACAACCAGCGTGTCTGCATTACTATGGGTCATGACACGAAGCCTTCCTTGCAAGCCAGCTACCCAGCAGCTGCTGCCTAGGGGATACGGAAAGAAGTATTGATACACCCACTCTGTAGCCTGCGGCTGCCGGCTCAAGCAAGGCCACCTCTCAACGAAACAGGTCCCCTATCCTCCGCCACAGCCTGCTGTGCCACTCCCTCTTCCGACCCTTGCATGCATTCACACCTCATCTCCAGTTGTATGAATAACCGGGCTGACATCCTTCTCTATCCTTGCTGTGTGCCTTCTATTCACTTGTTCCCAAAGCATGACCACCCCGTAAGACGACCTAGCTACGTCTCTTCGGGCCGAATGGAGGTCCAGGGCGTCCTGGACGGCCTGGACGGCCTGGGCGGAACGCGGGTGGTGCAAAAGGTCGTGTCGCCGTTGTAGTTGTGGTCTCGGTCGAAGTGACCGTCTGCGTGGAATCTTGGGTGGTGCTGACGGTCAGCGTGGAGATGCTAGTAATGGTTTCGGTCTCGGTAGCACTGCTAGTGACCGTCTTGGTGCTTTCGTCGGTGACCGTCTTGGTGCTGTCGTCGGTGACCGTCTTGGTGCTTTCGTCGGTGACCGTCCGAGTTGCAGTGGTGGTGAGAGATTCGGTTGCACTCCCGCTAACCGTCGTGGTGCTTTCGTCGGTGACAGTCGTGGTTTTGGCGGTGGTCACGGTCACGGCGGCACTGCCGGAAACAGTCTCAGATTCAGTGGTGGTGACGGTCAGGGTGGCATCGCCAGACACAGTCTGGGTGGACGTAGAGACGTCGGTCGTGGTGCTGATGCTACTGAGGGTCTCGGTGGCAGTAGAGGTGGTGGTCGAAACAGAAGCACTCTCAGTGAAGGTGGCCGTGATAGTGTCTGTCGATCCGTCGGCGTTGGTCACGGTGGCGGTCATCGTCTTGACTTCAGTGAGCTTTCAATGTCTGGAGAACCTAGCGAGGAGTAGTACTTACCGTGCTAGCATCTTGACGGGCGTAGAGAAGCCCTTTCTGGCCATTTTCGGCGCGACCCTTGATGGCAGCCGCACTGGCACCAGCGAGAAAAAGAACGAGATGGGAGAAATGCATCTTGATGATATGATGATAGTGGGGAGGGTACAGATGCTGTGAAGGAATGAATGCTGGTGGTGGTCAGCTGTGGGATGTGGAAGAGAGGAAGAGAGAAGAGGGAAGAGAGTGAGAGAAGAGCACTGCTTTATAGGCCTGGAGTGTGCAAGCTGATCGAGACAGAGGAAGGACCGAACACTGCCTACCGGGGCATCTTGGACGCCGTGACGTGATTCAGCAAGATTGAGGCAGGCATCTCTGCCACAAGAGGGAGGTGCTGGGCGCGCAACTGCCTGTCCTGGTGCTCGAAGATGAGGGAATCATGTCAACCAGGGCAAGATGTCGGCTGTACTGCGAGGGAAGGCGCTCGATGGAGAATTTCGTGCGCTCTTACACTTGTTGTTTTGAAGCCATTTGTTGGGGCTCTACAGTAGATTGAGATAGATAGCCAGCGTCGAGGAGTTGAAGAGGAAAAGGGGCGAAGGATGTCTGAAGTCACAATACACTCTGCGCTAGGCCTTCGGCCCTATCAGACTCTACCTAGGTAGTTATCTGTGGACGCTGTACTATGAGGTTCTACTACAGGGTCCGGCGGACTCGTACATACCTGGCAATTACTGGTGCTACTAATGTGTATACGTGGTAATAGCCAGTACGGAGTACACGTCTATCTACCATAGCTGCATGTCCGTCCTCGATCAATTGGGTCTGAACCAACGTCGTGAGTATTTATTCTCTACCCAGTCCGCACCAGAACTATCGCGTGCTCAAGTCACCTTCTCGGGTTCACATATGCAGAACATGTCCCATTGCGGAATCGATCACTCCCATGATGTGCCTTGCTCCATCGTGAAGATGGTCGCAATATGTCGGATCTGTATCTTCCCGCGAGGTCCATTCTTGGTGGTTTCCTGGCTCCGCACAAGCATTCGAGCTGTCTTCCAACACGTCCTTCATCTGTCGAAATTGAGGTCCACCTGCGAACATGTACCCAATTCGTGGCTAGTCACCGCGCTCTCGAGCTTTGTGCCGGTATCCTGACTGTATTAGGCGTGAGCCACAGCCAAAATGGTGCAACTAGAAGGCACTGGTCCTGATCGCACGGAATGTTGCCACAAGCACTGGAGTGAGCTTACCAGTGCCTCGATGGGTTCTTCCTTGAACGTTCGGGCCAAACTTCTTTGCATGACTCCATTGAGGGGTGATATGTGCTGAGCGTAATGGCCGTTGATTCCGTGGTAAGGCCTCGAAGTTGGCCTGGTGGACATCACCATATTAGTACCACTATCTCGTGAGATCTAGACGGCCTGCTCAATCAAACAACATCCAAACCGGCCTGCCATGAGCCGCAACAACTCCCGGACGGCGTCTTTGAGTAGCTTCCCTTGCTAGTAGTCATGTAGAGATCTCCAACCCATATATCTGACGAACCGGGCGATAGTGACGACCCTTTCCCGACAATGGATTGTTGATGGAAACCATTTGCTTCAAATGTAGCGTCGAACAAGTGTGGTTGTTATCCTAGTGATGCACAACTTTGTCATGTCACATCTTCCTGTGTTGCTCTCAATCGGCTCTTTGTCCTTCCATAAGCACCACCTTCGGCCCTCCTGTGCTCAATTGCCTGCTTGTATGGTGGCGCCGTGGGTGGCTGCACTGGTGGGAGAGAAACATAATCCTCCGGCAATTTATATGTGGCGTCAGCGTCCCAGGCAGACAAATCTCCACAAGCAAGGAACGGTGCAATCCACCTGCGCGGATCAGTCTCTTCATCTTCAAAGTGAAGCTCGACAGTGCCATCCTGGCGAAGATGTCTGGTCGATGTTTCAGAAGAGGCCAGTTGCTGGACGGTGGGTTGGAGGATATTTAGCTCGTCTCCAATTTCGGGAGTCCAGTCCTTGACAGGCCGGTATCCCTCGCACACGACAAAAGCCTCGATGCTGCTCGCTCGACTGGACCGGGGTTTGGCAATGTGAACTTTGTCAAAGACGGGTTTGAGCTGTGCGAAAATCAGATCCACGTTGCGTCCACGGAAGATCTTCGCAACAAACTTGCCGCCTGGCCTGAGCACTTTCATCGCCAAAGTCAGGGCGGAATACAGTAACTGAGATTGTACATAAATATCCAGATCATGGAGGCCAGTGACATCGGGAGCGCCGTCGCTGATGACCAAGTCGACTCTGTGTGTCTCGTTGTGTTGGTCGAAGTCGGGATCGATGGCCCTCAGGAGAAGTGGCACAGTCGAAGGATGGGTGATGTCGGCCTTCAGCTGGATGATGCCTTCCAGGGGAGCCATTGGTTGCAGATCGATAGCCACGATCCTCACATTTGGGCGAGGGTTCAACACAGAAGCAGCAGACCCTCGCATTTCAGGCGACTTCGTCACTGCAGCGAGATTGTCCTCCGAGGCCAAGTCCATCTGTGGGCCTGTTTGGTTCCGGAATCTCTCCATCCTCTCTACCCACGCCCTTCGGCCGAAGCTTTCACCCTTAATAAGGACGCGCGAAAGCACCTGGCTCCAACTCCCAGGAGCGGCGCACAAATCCACCACGCGCGTACATTTGGCTGGCTCTGCATATGAGAAGAGATCAAATTGCTCGTCGATTTGGATGAGCTTGAATGCCGATCTGGCCCGCCAATTCTGCTCTTTGGCGAGCCTATAATAGGCGTCTCTTTTGTCCTTGGATGATTTCCCCATTGTGTTTGTGAGTACTCCGTATAGCGAGGCATCGACCAACTGGCGGAAAAAATGTAGCAATGTAGCAAAACAGAATATGATCCGCCGTTGTCAGCCTTGTGGGCTTCCGCCCGAGAAGGAGCCAAGATAATACGGCAGGCCAATTGGGCTGTAACTGCCACCGCGTTCAATGCCAGATGAGTGTCCTTTCGCAGTTGAGGCGCGAGGGCTTTTGCAACAGTTGAGACTCTACCGGCCACTGTCCAAATTTTCCCTAGCAAACCCACAGCAACGAGCGCCTGGTGTCTGGATCAAGGCCGATTTTAGCAGATATGGCCCCTAGCATGTCGCTTCACAGCGTGATCGCGATCTTGATCCTCTCCACAGACACATCCCCGGAGTCCTCTCGGTTGTTCGCCAAATACTACACTCCACCACATACGTCGGCCGTGCTTCCTACACCTACTCAACCGTACTCCACGCTCAAGGAGCAGAAGGCTTTCGAGAAGGGGTTGCTGGAAAAGACTGCCAAACAAACCTCAGATGTGATCCTTTATGACAACAAGGTTGTGCTATTCAAGATGGAGAGCGACGTCATGCTTTACGTGGTGGGAGGTCCCGAAGAGAACGAGATCCTGCTGTACAACGTGGTGCTGGCGCTACGGGATACACTGAGCATTCTACTGAAGTACACTGTCCTCGTCCACAAGATGGCGATACTAGGCTGACGAGACAATCATAGGAGTTCGACAGACAAGCGGACAATCATGGAGAACTACGACCTTGTTACGCTTGCCATTGACGAGATAGTGGATGACGGCATTGTGTTGGAGACAGACCCAGTGATGGTGGCATCGAGAGTAACCAAGGCCCCTGCTCAGGACGCACCAAACATGAAGAATCTCGATTTGAGCGAACAAGGCATCCAAAATCTGTGGGAATTCGGCAAGAAGCAGGGGATGGAGTTTGTCCGGAGAAATTTATGACCGTGGTCTTGGGACGAAGCAGGCATGTGGGAAAGCTGTTGGGATTTGAATCCACTGGCGCTGGGAACACGGTGTGGCGTTACGGTGGGGAAATATTGCATTGTCATGAAGACTATGCACTAGAAGTATGCTGTTGTGGCCGACACATTTGTTAGTCACAGGCCAGAGCTCAAGTGAAGCAGCTTCGCGACCGTAGAGTATCTACGGTTAGATGGATACCTTCGGTAAGGTGTTCTAGCACCCAAACGTGGGAGCGTTTCGTGAACTACGAGCCTAAGCCGACGTCATTTGCCCACGGCACCCAAAAAGTGCATGCTATACACTGCTCCCAAAAGTCACAGGCACCTAACAGGGTTATTTAATTTGTACATATCACCCTCCTCCCTTCCTCTATAAGAAGGTGGCCATTTCAGTATTTCACCAGACAAGTTCTCACCATGAAGCAGCGTTTCTCTTCCCTTGATGTAAAGGTGAGTTGCTCCAACCTCTTTCCCCAATGGCGATCCCATCCAGGCTGATGGAAATGTTGTTGAACAGGTTATTGCGGCTGAATTGGCCACATGTCTTCCTACATTGCGTGTTTCGAACATCTACGATCTTTCCAGTCGAATATTCCTGGTCAAATTTGCCAAACCCGGCCGACGGGAGCAGCTCCTTGTTGACTCTGGATTCCGATGTCACTTGACCTCTTTCTCGCGAACCGCGGCAAGCGCACCCTCGGCCTTCGTCAGTCGGCTGCGGAAGTACCTCAAGAGCAGGCGGGTGACAAATGTACGCCAAGTTGGCACAGATAGAGTCATCGAAATAACGTTCAGTGATGGACAATACCGGCTGTTTCTGGAGTTTTTTGCAGCCGGAAACATAATTGTAACAGACGCGGACTTGAATGTCCTTGCTCTGCTGCGGCAGGTGAGCGAGGGGGATGAGCAGGTTGATGTCAAGCTGGGTGGGAAATATATCCTTGAGGCGAAACAGAACTTCCACGGAATTCCTCCCATCACAATTGACCGTGTAAAAGAGACTCTCGAAAAGGCTACACAGAGAACAAAAGCAGCAAATGAGATTGGAGGCAAAAAGGCGAAACGAGCAAAAGGAGGAGATGATCTGAGAAAGGCACTGAGCGCGGGCTTCCCAGAGTTTCCTGCTCATCTGTTGGAGCACGTTTTTCGAGAGACAGGTGTGGACGGAAGCGCGAAGGCAGAGGATATTCTAGCGGTCACCCAACAAATTGAATTGGTTATGAAGGCTCTGGATCGTGCGCAGAGCATCTTTAAGACCTTGGGAACTGGACAGTCCAAAGGGTTTATTATTGCGAAGACGAAGACTCCCCCTGACGACCAACCCTCAGACGCCCGAAATCCCGATCGAGACACCCTGCTTTATGACGACTTTCATCCCTTCAAGCCGTGCCAATTTCAAGACAAACCTGGCATTCACATTTTAGAGTTTGACGGGTTCAACCGTACGGTCGACGAGTTCTACTCTTCAATAGAATCCCAAAAGCTAGAATCTCGACTTACCGAACGAGAGCAGGCTGCAAAAAAGAAGCTGGAGAACGCAAAAGACGAGCACGGTAAAAGAATAGGCGCACTTAAGCAAGTCCAAGAGCTCCACGTTCGAAAAGCTCAAGCTGTCGAAGCCAATGTTCACCGCGTCGAGGAGGCATGTGCTGCCGTCAACGGATTGATCGGACAAGGCATGGACTGGGTCGACATCGGAAAGCTGATCGAGAATGAACAGAAGCGGGGGAATGTTGTGGCACAAATGATCAAGCTTCCGTTGAAACTGGAAGAAAACACCGTCACCCTGTTGCTCAATGAGCCTGGATTCGACGAGGAAGACGAAGAGGATGAGGATTACAAGTCAGACGAAGAAGAAGATTCAGACGAAGACTCCCGCAAGCCCACCGCTAAACCGGTTGCAGATAAACGACTGCCAATTGATATCGACCTCGGGCTATCACCATGGGCAAATGCTAGACAGTACTATGAGCAAAAGAAGACTGCTGCGGTTAAGGAATGGAAGACGAAGGAAGCATCTACAATGGCACTTCGATCAGCCGAGAAGAAGATAGAAGCAGATCTGAAGAAGGGTCTCAAGCAGGAAAAAGCAGCTCTCAGGCCGGCAAGGAGGCAGTTCTGGTTTGAAAAGTTTCTGTACTTCATCTCCAGTGACGGCTATCTTGTGATTGGAGGGAAGGACGCACAGCAGAACGAGCTGCTATACAGACGGCACCTGAAGAAGGGTGACGTCTATGTCCACGCTGATCTCCAAGGCGCATCGAGTGTGGTTGTGAAGAACAACCCGCGAAGCCCCGATGCACCCATCCCCCCATCGACTTTGTCGCAGGCAGGTGCTCTCACTGTCTGCACAAGTAGCGCCTGGGATTCCAAGGCCTTGATGGGTGCATGGTGGGTAAATGCCGAACAGGTGAGCAAGACCGCGCCGACAGGAGAGTATCTTACAACTGGTGGCTTCATTATCAGAGGTCACAAAAACCTGCTGCCTCCAAGTCAGCTTCTGTTAGGCTTCGGAGTCTTATGGCTGATCAGCGAAGAGAGCAGAGCTAACCATGGGAAACACCGTCTTGGAAGGACTGAGAGCATTATCTCAGGAGAAGAGGACGCGCTGGCAAACGATGCAAGAGGCCTAAGCATAGATGAGCAAGAAGCTGCAGATGGGCATGGAAATGCAGTCCCCGACGTTGAATCTGCCGCCGACTACGCTGAGGAGGAAGAGAAAGACGACAATCGAGGGGCAAATACAGAGGACGACCCTCAAGGTCAGGGGGCAGAAGTTGGCGGTGACAGCGACGATGACGACAACGATTCAGTTGCGTATTCTGAAGCCGACAATAGTCGCTCGAACCCTCTACAGCTCGACAGTGTCGGTCTTCAACAAGATACAAATGAGGCAGGAGACCAAAGGCCTGAGGTTGGTCTCGATACGGACTCTGAGGGCAGGTCAGAGGATGGCGATATTGAAGATGGCTTCAACAGCGGGGACCCCGGCCGCGAGACATCCACAGGACCATCCCCCTCGGCATCTTCACAACCGCAGTCCCAATCCAAGCCCAAACCGCCACAGCTCACGCGTGGCAAGAGAACGAAGGCTAAGCGAGCCCAGAAAAAGTACGCGGATCAAGATGAAGAGGACCGTGCTCTTGCCATGCTACTGCTCGGGTCTAATCGCGGCCAAGAACGAAAACAGGCAGTAGAAGCCGAAAGGGCAGCGCGTGAAGCCAAGGCGGAAGCCGACCGAGAGCGACGCAAAGCGCAGCACGCCAAAGCCGCGGAAAAGGAACGTCAGCGGCGCGAGAGACTTGAAAATGCGGCGCAGACTGGAGGTACAGCAGACGGGACCGGCATTGCCGAGCTTGACGAAGATGACGAGCTGAGTCGGGAGCAACTGGAACAAGAACGCCGTGACCTGCTGGACATTGACCGGCTGGTGGCCATGCCGGAACCGGGAGACGAGCTTCTGGCTGCGATACCAGTATGCGCACCCTGGACGGCACTCTCACGGCAGAAATACAAGATCAAGTTACAGCCGGGCAACGCCAAGAAGGGCAAGGCCGTCAAAGAGATCCTAGGCTTCTGGACATCTTTGGGTACCAAGGGCCCTAAGGTGGTGGACGAGTCAAACCGTGATAAGGAGCGCGTGTGGAGGCGCGAGGTCGACCTGCTCAAGGAGTGGCGTGTCGAAGAGGTTGTCAGCCTTGTCCCCGTCAAAGGGTGCCGGATTGTGCAGGGGGGCGGCATGACGGGCTCACTGGGCGGCGGCGGCGGAAGCGGTGCCGGCAAGGGCAAGGCCGGTGCCGGCGGGAAAGGCAAGTCGAAAGGCAGTTCTGGCAGGAAGGGGAGATAGAAGTGCCGAAAGTCAACCGGGGACAGAAGATTTTTGTTTTAATGCATAGCCTACAGCATGTACCTTGGATCATACTATACCGAAACTACGTAGCCAGTCAAGAACTGACCAGTCCAAGGCAGCCTCGGGCAGCCTCGCCGCCACCGGATCTACAGATTGGGTGAATGTCCAAAGCGAATGAAAGAACAGGAAGCACGCATGACAGGGCCGAGACTTAGCTGTAGTCTAGTGATGCAGACGGTCTATTTGTTTCTATGATCTATGGTAGAGGTATAAGAACCGGCGACAAGCAGTTCGCGGCGAGTTTGAGTTTGCGAACACAATGGCAGCTCTAATTTCTGTCCTGGTCCTGGTGCTGGTGGGCGGCCACCAGTCGACCAACGGGCCCTAGGCTCGTTCCTACGTGGACTTGTTCTTTTGAAGACGTCTAGGACTCGACTCTTTCCGTCGCGGCCTTCTCGATGCGATCAATTACTGCGTCTTCGATATCTCGAGTGGGTGACTCAGCGCTTGCAATCCCAATCCCATTCCCATCCACGGCTGCGTCTGCGTCTGCGTCTGCGTCTGCATTGGGTCTTAAAATGCCGTCACCCACCCCGCCACTACGTCTGACCGCCTCGGCGAAGATGAAGGTGCAGTCGAGATGGTCGAACAGCCGCAGCACGCCGAAGAGCGAGTGTGCAAGGTGCATGATGTCGGGGCCGATGTGGACGTTGTACAGAGTCACTTTGACAACCTGTTCCAGGCGGGTGGATGGCTGCGGGACCGGGACCGGGGTGAGAGCGAGAGTGTATGTAGCGACCGACGTGATCGGGCCGTATACGGACTCGGAGACCACGGAGGACGGCGTTGCGGAGGAAGGCGTCACAGGCAGACCGGCGAATGGAGGCCAATGGCATGAGATCAGGCCGACGGCCAGACCATCTTTGTCTTCGCCGCCGGTGTGGCTGTGGGCGAAGGCGCGGACGAGCTCGTCAAACTTGGCCGCGACTCTGCCGGCCGCGACGGCAGGTTCGGAGAACAAGACGAGCCGGCCGCGGGGGGCGTAGTGTTTGTATTTCATGCCCGGGGCGCGCGGTGCTGCGTCCACGTCGTCCAGGAGGTCTTTATCTCCCGAGCCGGTCGTGTCGTGGCGTTTGTAGCCGATAGCCGTGTGGGCGAAGCGGTTTGCGAACTGGCGTCCATGGGCGACCAGCTCGGACTGCGAGACGCCGCCCGGGCGCAGGATCAGAGGCGGGTCATGCAGGCCGTCGACGACGGTGCTCTCGACGCCGACGTCGCAGGGCCCGGCGTCGAGGACGAAGTTGATCTTGCCCTTCAGATCATCGAAGACGTGCTGCGCCGTGGTGGGCGACGGCTTGCCCGACGAGTTTGCCGACGGCCCCGCGACCGGCCGGTCGGTCGCGGCAATGAAAAACCGCGCGGACTTGGACGCCGGGATGCGGAAGCCGATGGTCGATTGGCCGGGATGCACGTTTCGAGCGAACCTGAACCTGGGATCCTTGGGCACGGGGAGCAAGATGGTCAGCGGGCCGGGCCAGAACCTCTGGGCTAGAGCGTGATAGATCTCCGGCAGCCGTTCACCCGTGAGCCGCTCCAGGTGCGCGATCGAGGCGGCGTGCACGATCAGAGGGTTGTCGCTGGGTCGGCCCTTGGCCGCAAAGATGCCCGAGATGGCAGCCTCGTTGGTCGCATCCGCCCCGAGCCCGTACACCGTCTCGGTGGGGAATGCGACCGGTGGAGCGATTCCATGTCTGATCGACTCGACCGCGTCTCGCAGAAGAGAGGCGTTCCGGTTGGAACCGGCGCCTTGGGTGTATTCGAGGTAGATTTGCCGGTATTCCTCGTCCGACGCCGTCTCCGGGAGATCGAGCTCTTTCAGGCTGACGATGCGCGTGTCGCAGTTCGTGTAGGGCACGAATGCCAGCCGTTGGCCGTTGCGGATGATCTCCTCCATCGTGGGCGTGGTCGTGGGTGTCGAGGCCGTCCGAGCCTGTGCGGTACGACGCGGTGGATGTGTCGAGATGAGCCTGTGTACGCTCGGTGATGGTGATAGTTGATATGGCGGAGTGGTAACTGTCGAGCGGAGAAGATGGGATGTCTGCGGTCGCATAAAAATTGATATCAATCTCAACCTGGACGCCAGGAAGATGATGTGCTCCGGCAAGGGATGGGCCAGTGACTGAAGGCAAATAATGAGGTCGAGGGGTTCAGCATATTGAACCTCTTGCCAAAACCGTTTGGTCGTCAAGCAGTGGCGCGGTGTCGATGTCGAAGATGGTGGACTCAGGCTAGCTAACACATGCTGGCGTCGTTCCAGGGGCGACAGTGGACTGCGTGTGAGTGAGCTGAAAGTATGATGCAAATCAGAGATCAGGGATGAGTGATCAGGGATTGAACACACTACGCACTACTCTGAACCTCTGAGAGTTCAGTCTCGTCGGCGAGGCTCATGAAATTTTTCCCGCGCGGCACTTCCCGTTATAGACTAGCGCAGCCTCGTTGCCTACTGCATACAGCCTCGTCACATATTTGGCCGCTTGGATAACACTGGAGCTCCATTGACAATGAATATCCATGATGACCAGAACGCTGAGCTAAGAACGAGTGCAGCCTCACAAAATGGAGGAAACTCGCGACCGAGGGGGCAATCGCTCAACCTCGCACACCTACAAACTAGACCGTTGTGCGGTTCGAACAAGATAACGAACTGTTGGCTGGAGGAAGAATGATCGCCCATGTCGTCCAGGTGCTCCAATCAAGAGACAATTCCATCATCATCGGAGACTCGGTCTACTTTACCCAGCCTCATCCCACGCCATATCTCCGTATCTCTTACCCTGGGTGCTGTGGGGTGTTAGCGTGGCCGGTATCTACTCCGTACTATCAGCCCCCTTAGGCCAACTGATAAGACAGCTCCGCCGTGCGCCCACTCTTTGCAACCTCGATGGAACTTCGTGGCTTTTGGGTTGAGAAATCACTGTCATTATTAACTCTGTAAAATGGGCAAAGACAGCCTCTTGGATCACTAATCATATTGTTGACGAACCTTCTGCAGAGTGTGGTAGCGGCCTACAGCCCCTGGGTGATTGGGCTATGGTGGGAGCGTCTCAGGCCAGTCTTCGCACTAAGACTGGCTGCTTGACTTGTCAGTCGAATCCCTCCACCCCATCTTGTGTATCGCCGTCGCGGCGAGGAACCGTCAAGAAGGCAGCAAACAGCTAACCCGCAGCCCCGTGCTAGGTCGCTCCCGACGGAAAAAGTGCAATGAGCAGAGGCCGCGGTGTGAGAAATGCACCAAATCCAACCGAGAGTGTTCGTGGCCTGCCGAGGATGACCTCTTCGATCGACGCCATCGTCGCGTCTCCAAGTCTCCTCGCTTGACCCCAAAGTCGCCAGAGTTGGTACGCATTCGCAGAGGGTCCTCGGTCTCGGTGGCAGCCAGACAGCCAGCAAAGGTCGATTCATGGCCCTTTTTTGTCTGTCGCGAGATCTCCTACAACACAGATCTGTTCAACTCGCCAATCTTCAAGTCAGATCTTGAAGTAGATAGTATTCGACATTTCCTCCACACCACACTGCCGTTGCTCATTCTTTCAAACGCACATCCTGGCTTCTCTTCCGCCTACGTCTCAGAGGTGGTCGATATGCTGTTACAGTTTGACGGCCTAAAATATGCAGTATTGGCGTGTGGGGCGTCGCATACGCATCTTGTCACAGGGAGTTCGCAGATGAACGCGGCTGGCATCATGTATTATTCTCGTGCTGTGTCCAAAGTCAATCAGGCACTGACGAACATCGACTGGAGTCGGGACGACTATAATGTCGCAGTCTTGCTGGCCATCACTTTCTTGTATATTCACGGAGTAAGTGGTCTGCGGCAAATGGGTGTCTGCTGATGCGCGTCTGTTCGGATTGCACTGACAATATGCGATGAACAGATATTTGCAGTCGACACCAACCGCGATATTCCCAAGCATGTGACGGGAGCTGTTCGGCTCATCAATCTTCGCTACGCCCAGTCACGGAAGCCGCCCATGGCCCGCCCGATACACAGGATCATCTGGGAGAGCATCCTCTACCAGATGTTTCGTCAGACTGTCCGACACCCGTTCTCAGTAGATTTCCAGCCTGATTTCGTCTTTTGGGACAGAGCAGAAAGTGTTTTACAATCACTCACATTTCCGGATGCTTCCCCGGCCGCAAACAGTCCTGTCATCGGGTTCCCGCTGAGTCTGCAGAAACTCATCATCGAGATAGTGCCACTCTGCAAAAGTCCACACCAGCCCAAACCCGAGGTTTTGCGAAGCCTGCAACATCGAATGGAATATTGGGAGAGTACCGTTGTTGAAGATGGACAGTGCGACAAGGAGGAGAGCCCCAGCCACGTCTGCACCACGCCGGCAGACAGAGCGCATTTATTCCACCAGCACTCAACGAGCCTTTATATTCTTGCGGCCTCCTTGCTTTTGGACTGGGTCTCAAGATCTCAAGAGGTCTCGTATGAAGCCGAACCACACCTTCCACCCCCGTGTAACTCGTGGCAGATTCGGAGGGCATTGCAAATCATGCGCTGTTCACAGGCACATGAAGAGTTATCACGATGCTATCTTGGCTCATGGCCATCGTTGATCTTTGGGTATGCGGTCGACAGGCCCGAGCATGTCGCCGTGGTTAGGACGGACCTGGACCAGCGGTTCCATAAGATGTACTCTTCGGAAGAACTCCTTTTTCTTCGCGAGTTGGAATCAGTTTGGCGGACGAGAGGAATCAGCTCCTGAGTCAGGCTGAGGGCATTCATGGTTAGCTAGCGTTGCTTTGTTTGTACTCTCGAGAGATCGCAGGAGAGTCGTCGGGACTTTGCCTCGTGGGTGGTTGGGCGTTCGGGGCTCGCTTTCACGGCTCTCAGGAGGCGGCCTGAGATTAATACTTGGGATCAGGCGCTGAGAAGAGAGTAGAGGTCTCTGGTCTATATTTCTACGATTGGCAGCTTTGAGAAGAAGCGCCGGGCCACTTAACGCGTAGACGCGTATCCGAAGTAATACTAGGGCCATGTGATCTGGTACGGAGAAACTTGCCGCTTTTTACCCTGTATCCGTACTCCGTCCTGCGCTGCTGGTTTCTGGTCGCCTTGTCCTCTCTCACACACTTATTCATTCCTGCCTCCTCGACACGGTCAACGAAGCTGAAAGTTCTAGGCTCAATGAGCGACGAGACTCCGGAGAATGTCAGACCTTGCTGAGGGCGACATTGACATGGCTGCCGCTCGCTGATGTTGGTGTTGACTAATCCACCCCCGATCTCTCTTTAAGCTGGTTGCAAATCACCCGCCGCTTTGAGCAGAATGGTAAAGGAGCGAGAAGTGGCAGGGGTACAATGCTGCTTACGGACAGCCCGGCATTTGAACTACGCTCTGTTGCAGCAATCAGCAGGGCGGAAGGCGAAGCTACCACTCACACTCGGAGGCCGAGTGACCTGCTTGGCTGGCTGTCCACATACCCCTCCGCGATGACGAGCGAGCTCTTTGTCCACATGAGACCAGCGGCTCCAGGAGTGGGCGTTCGAACTTACGAGAAGGTATCAAGGCCCATATAACTATTGACAATCCAAGACGTAGCATCTATGTCCAGTCTCACAACTACCGCCACTCTGGGGGATCAGCATTTAAGAACTGGCTCCTGGACCAACTCATCGAACACCATCCCGCCTCGAGTGACAAAATGAGCATTTTCCAGCCTGCTGCGTGGAACGATGGAGAAAAGGCGATCCATAAGCGCACCCACGGCCAGTTCGACCGAGACAACCCGACGACACCATTCTTGACTCCCCGAGCAGCACAACAAATACAGCGCTACCAGCTTATGGCGATTGGGACATTGGATGAGAACGACCGGCCGTGGTGCACCGTCTGGGGCTCCGGTCAGCCCCCTATGGCACAGCCAATTGGGCAGAGCATCATTGGTATTCGGACAAACGTCGACGCCACGTTTGACCCGGTGACGGAAGCCATCTGGAAAGGGAAAACCGACGGGGAGGTCTTGCGACTCGAAGGGGACGGGAAAATGATGGCTGGCCTGAGCATTCAGCTGGAAGAACGAGGTCGAGTCAAGCTGGCTGGGAAAATCATCGCTGGGGCTCTGAACGCTGACACGAGCCCACCTGACCAGACGAAGTACCGAGGTAACTTGCCGACGGGACAGTCAGGCGAGGTGCAACTGGTGGTCAAGATTGACCAGAGCCTGGGAAACTGTCCAAAATACTTGAATCGGAAAAGGATCAGCTCCGTACGCCCAAACCCTCGACTCGTGTCCTCCTCACCACGCCTCACACAGGAAGCGATCGACCTCATTCACCGTGCCGATTTGTTTTTCGTTGCCTCTGCGCATAGACATGAAGACATGGACGTCAACCATCGGGGCGGGCCCCAGGGCTTCATGCGCACACATCAGCCGGATAACCCTGATGAAGGAACAATCATCATCTGGCCAGAATACAGCGGGAACAACCTGTATCAGACACTGGGGAACCTCGAAACCACGCCTCGCGCCGGACTCGTCATCCCAGATTTTGAAACCGGCGACGTCCTCTACGTGACCGGCAACACGGAAACACTAGTCGGGGCGGACGCGAGCGCGGTAATGGCGAAGAGCAAATTAGCAGTGCGACTAAAGGTGACAGAAGCAAGGCTTGTGCAAGAAGGGTTACCTTTCCGCGGGACATTGATGAAGGACGCCTCAGAAGGCCGGTCACCGTACAACCCGCGCGTGCGATATCTGACAAGCGAGCAGACCGACGGGACGGCCCCAGTGCCAGGTGAAGAAAGCCGAGTCACAGCGCAGCTAGTAGGCAAGTGGAGACTGACACCGACGATCACGCGGTACCGGTTTGCGCTGGCGGAACCCACTGTATTCGGACCTTGGAAGCCCGGACAGTACGTGGCGATGGACTTCACCGACGAGCTGGACATGGGCTACTCGCACATGCGGGACGACGACCCGACGAGCTTGAACGACGACTTCATCCGCTCATTCACGGTTTCGTCGGCCCCCAATTCTCTAGGCGAGCACGGCGAGGAATTCGAAATCACAGTGCGCAAGGTCGGCAGCGTCACCCGCTGGCTCGAGTGGCAGCGTCCCGGCAGATGCGAGGTGGGAGTGCGCGGGTTTGGAGGCGAGTTCGCCTTCGCGCAGGGGCAGGCGCAGGATCGTGGCGGTGATGGAAGCTTTAAGAAGACTGGCTTCGTAGCCGCGGGGATTGGGATCACGCCGTTGCTTGGGCAGATGGGCGCCGGTACTGGTGCTAGTGGTCTGGACCTGACGCGGCTCAAGGTCTGGTGGAGTGTGGGCATCCTCGACATTGGCCTGGCGCTCGACATTCTCACACGGTATCCTGACCTGGCCCCAGTCTTGACCATCTACCTGACGGGAGATGGAGATGGAGATGCGGGCTTGGTGGCAGACCAAGACAAGCAGGAAGAACGGACGAAGCTTCACAAACTGATCGACACGGGCGTCACCATCGAGCGGAGGAGAATGCAACCGACAGATCTGACCGGGTCGCAGGACGACGTGGACAGATGGTATCTCTGCACGGCACCGGCGATGCGCAAGGTCGTGCAGGACTGGATGCCGGGCAAGACTATAGTCTATGAGACTTTTGATTACTGACCACGGAGTATATGCTGCGTACTAATACTAATAGGATGAGAATGACTATGTCCACCCACTGTCCAATGTCGGGGAATGTGTGCTTTACAACCTTCCCAGTAGGTATGTGCATGTATGTATAGTAGTCTAGGAGAGTGCGTGTAGGTTGATATTATTCCTATGTGATGTATATACGACGTCGGTGTCAGGAATCATATATATATATATATATATATATATTTCCCAGTCATGTGGACCTACTGTAAGTATTTAGGTACATAAGGTGCCTATATGTCGCACTGCATCTATTATTGTTATTGTTATAATAATAATCATCATACAATACAATACACTTAATCAAGCCTATGAGAGATGAAACGACACGAGACAATAGGAGACGTGGCTCGCAATATCATCCAATGGATCGATCTCTCGAGATATAGCTAGCTAGACCGTAATTCATAGCTTCGTTCATGTGTTCAGGTGTTCATGTCTTCAGGTATTAAGGTGCTCATGTGTTCATGTATTCAGGTATTAAGGTGTTCATCCGTATACAGATTAGGTAGTGAGGGTGAAGGAGATGGTGTTCGTGTATGTAGTTCGTATAGTGAAGCTGAAGCCGAAAGGTCAAGTAAGGGTAAACAGCACCCCCCAATGAAGCAGCTGTAAATCATTCATATTCATAGTCATTGATCAGGTTACCAGGTAGATACCCCCCCTCCACGTTCATTCATCTCAAAAGAATTCGCTCTTAAACACAAAGAAGGCAGCCACTTCATAGGGATGGGCGCGTCTCAACGCCGCCACCGCGCTCCTGACCGCGTCCGGCCCTCCCGCCACCACCATCTCGACCCGGTCTTCCAGCACATGCTCGACCTGGCCGCCGGCGGTGCCGATGTGAGGGTCGGCGCTGGCGCTGGGCCGGAACTGGCCGGTGCCCGACGAGATGAAGCAGGAGTCGGTGTATTTTGGTTCATCTTCGTCCCCCACGTCGTTCTGATCTTGGATCTGGGTCTGGTTCTGGTTGGAGACCTTGACCTCAACTTCGGCCTCGGGCTCGGCTGCTGGTGCCGGTGTCGGTGTCGGTGTCGATGATGTTGGGTTCGTTGTGGATGATGTTTCTGTTGATGTCGGTTTTGGTGGATTCGGCCATATCCCCGCCCCAACGGCAAACAGTGCATCCAGACACTGCTGGGTATGGGTTTGCGGCACGTAGAAGACGAGCTGGTAGATCTGAGCTTGGTCTTGGTCTTCGGCTTGGGGTTGTGCTTGGTCTTCGGCTTGTGCTTGGTCTTGGTCTTCAGCTTGCGCTTCAGCTTGGGCGTTAGGATTGTGGCCGCGGCCGCGACCACGGCCACGGCCTCCTCGCCGAGTACGTCGAGGCTGTCCTGACGCGATGATACGTTGTCCTGTACGAACAGAGACCCCGTGATGACTGAATATATCTCGTTGTGGCACCTGCCCTTCAAATTGGTTGACGGCGTGAATGATTCGTACTCGACGAGGCGTATCCACCTCTTGGTACTTTTTACGCGGCGAAGATGGCGCCTGTAGGCTAACGGATGCCTCCGAACGGCACCTCTTTCTTCCCATTGTGAAGTGGACTAGATTTTGTTAGTAAGACGCCATGAAGAGGCAGGTCGATGATTGAAGACGAGAAGCAGCATCAAAGACGCGCTGCTGAAACACGCGTTGTGATTAGCGCGACTTAAAGCGCCATCTAGAATGGCACTATTACCTAAGCCCGAAGCCCAGGGCACGTGAGGGGACCCAAGGCTTTGTTGGCACATGCAGTGGTGGTTACTACCACTAACAGCGCTCTGGCTTTACCACAGCACGCCAGCGCTGGTGGTACCACCAGGGAGTCTCATAAGAACACACATATTCAGAACATTGAATCGATTTTTGTGGTATCTATGTCACCGCCCTCGCCCCTATGATGGGCTCAAGCATGAAAAGAGAAACGCCGTGCCTCACCCTCGACCATTTTCCAGCCGAGGAGTCTAAATGCAAGTTTCCACTCGTAAAAAAACAATCCCAACAATTCAATCACAGCTCGTCGTGGCCGGCCGGCTCGTCATCATCATCGCCATAGTCAGGCATGCCACCTGCCCCACCGCCGTACAACTTGCTGGAGATCGGGTAGGCCACGTTCGACAGCTTTTCGTATTGTTCTTCCAGGTCATCCTTCTCCGCCGTATCGGCATTTTCACTGAGCCAGTCTTGGGTCTCCTTGACGGCTTCCAGAAGGGTCTCCTTGTCCTCTTCGTCAATCTTGCCACCCAGGCCCTCCTCATCATTGGCCTGGTTCTTGAGGGAGACAGCATAGTTTTCCAGTTTGTTACGGGCCTCAATCTTTTCCCGGATCTGTCTGTCTTCTTCGGCAAACTGCTCAGCCTCGGCGACCATTCTCTCGATCTCCTCAGGCGTCAGTCTGCCCTTGTCGTTACTGATAGTAATGGCCTCGGATTTGCCAGTCCCTTTGTCAATGGCCGACACTTTGAGAATGCCGTTGGCGTCTAGTTCGAAAGAAACTTCGATCTGTGGGACACCGCGCGGCGCAGGGGGAATGCCGGTAAGCTCGAATTTGCCGAGTAGATTGTTGTCCTTGGTCAGCGACCGTTCGCCTTCGTAAACCTGGATCAAGACGACTGGTTGGTTGTCCGCCGCCGTGGAGAAGATTTGAGACTTTTTGGTCGGGATGCCGGTGTTTCGAGGGATCAGTCTCGTCATGACACCTCCGGTCGTTTCAATTCCAAGAGTGAGCGGGTTGACATCCAGAAGGACGATTTCTTCGGTGCCAGCCTCGCCGGAGAGAATACCAGCCTGAACGGCCGCACCATAAGCCACGGCCTCGTCAGGGTTGATGCCCCTGCTGGCCTTCTTGCCACCAAAGAACTCTTCGATCAAGGATTGAATCTTGGGAATACGAGTGGAACCGCCAACCAGAACGATATCATCAATGTCGGACTTCTTCACCTTGGCATCCTTGATGACCTGTTCAACGGGCTTGAGGGTCTTTTTGAACAAGTCAGCGTTCAATTCGTCGAATTTGGCTCGGGTCAAGGTCTCGGAGAAGTCTTTGCCGTTGTGGAAGTTCTCGATTTCGATGTGAGTGGTCATCTGGGAAGACAGAAGTCGCTTGGCTCGTTCCACCTCTCGCTTCAGCTTGCCCATGGTCTTGAGATCAGTGCGGATGTCCACATCGTTCTTCTTGTTGTATTGCTTGACAAAGTGGTCAATGACTCGCTGATCAAAATCTTCACCACCCAGGTGAGTGTCACCGGCAGTGGCCAAAACCTCGAAGACACCGTCTTCGATCGACAAGAGAGACACATCAAAGGTTCCACCACCTAGATCGTAGACAATGATTTTGCTCTCTTTGCCCTTCTTGTCTAGTCCGTAGGCGATAGCGGCGGCCGTGGGCTCGTTGACCACACGGAGCACCGTCAAGCCGGCGATTACTCCAGCATCCTTGGTTGCCTGTCGCTGATTGTCGTTGAAGTAGGCTGGGACCGTCACAACGGCGTGGGTCACCTTTTTGCCCAGGTATGCTTCGGCGGCTTCCTTCATCTTGCCCAACACCATGGCGGAAATCTCCTCTGGGGTGAAGACCTTGGGTTGACCAGCAACCTCAACGTTGACCGCAGGCTTTCCATCCTTGTTGATGACCTTGAAAGGGAAGTGTTTGATGTCTCGTTGGATATCCTTTTCTGCGAATTTTCGACCGATTAATCGCCTGTGGGTGACTGTTAGAGGGCCGCTCCAGACCATGTCGACAGGGGACGGAGGGAAACTTACTTGATATCAAAGATGGTCCTCGTGGGATTCGCCGCGTATTGATTCTTGGCCGCGTCGCCTACTAACCGCTCTTCATCGGTGAAGGCCACGTATGAGGGTGTTATTCGGTTTCCTTGGTCGTTGACGATGATTTCGACATGTCCATTCTGCATCACACCAACGCAAGAGTAGGTGGTACCCAGATCGATGCCGATGACGGTGCCATAGTTGGCGTCAGACTCATTCACAGGAACTTGTGATTCGGCTTGGACAAAGCACATGAATGCAAGGGGACAAACGAAGATGAGGAGGAGGTAGCAGATGCTAGTCCACTGGAAAGCGGAGGATCTGGCCGCACGACGCGCCATGTTGGATGATGTCGTGAGGGAGGAGAGATGTTTGGAAGAGGTCGTGAGGGAGGAGAGGGAGCAAGACAGAGAGAATGCTGGTTGAAGGGAAGGAAATATTTATGGAGCGAGTTATCGATACGCTGTCCTCTTCGAATCGCCGCAGTGCAGTTGGCCACCGCAGTTGGCCACCGCAGTTTGCAGGAGCAGGGGTGGCGCCCCAAGCAGTGTGACCGGGCACTGGCCCCTTTGCCCTGGGGACTTTTGAACCCTCTAATTCTATAGGCACGGGCGCTGCTGGGGCCTTTAGGGGCTCCCAAGGTCTAAGGGTAAGCCCAACCCCTAACCCGGGCTTGGCAGTCTGTGGAAAAGTGTCCTTTTCGTCCCTTTGCCCCTTTGCCCCTTTGCCCCATTATTGCCCCTGGATGCCAGCCTGGCCTCAAGTACGGAGTACGTAGTTGCTAGAGCCTTCCATGACCATCAAATGTTAGTTGTACGGAGTATAGAGATCCAGAGTTCGTAGTCTAATATTGCTCCTTTGGCATCCTCTGAGTCGGCCACCCTCGTAATACGCCACCCGTGTGGTACATCACCTTTCATTGTACCTACTAATACGCGTATCTATCACGGAGTGCACAGGCAGCGAGTAAACGTGTATGCTCAAAATGATATGAATACTAAGACAGAGAGAGGTATTTAAGAAAAGTTGCGGTCTTCGTACGAGCATAAGGCTCTCTTTTCGGTCACGTGCCAAGTGCGACAAGGCTATGCCAAGCCTTCAGAGGCTCCCTCTATACGGCTTCGCCCTACGCCTACTGCTTCCGGGAAGGGTTTAGTGTGGGAGCACCACCTCGAATATTTGATATCTTGCAATCATCACTTGCACTTTCACTTTCACTGAAGGTAGAAAGCAGACATTTCACACAGTGGAACGGTCTCCAGGTCGCGTCCATTGCGCTACCCCTAAAGATTCCTACCACGAGTTCTTCCTCAAAGCCGCCCTAATTTCGTTCACGATTTTTTATGAAAGGCTACCTAGGGTGACACAGTATTTTGTGGCAAAGGCAGATTCTCGTCTGCACTATATCAACTGAACCGCAGTGAGATGGATAACCATGTGGTCGGCGTCCTGGGTGGCGGGCAGCTCGGCCGCATGCTGGTAGAAGCGGCCAGCAGACTGAACATCCAGGTGGCCATCCTCGACAGCGACAACGCCCCTGCAAAGCAAATCAATGCCGCCGCATCTGATAAGCATGTCACCGGGTCTTTCGCAAAAGCCTCGGACGTCAAACAGCTGGCGTCCAGATGTGACGTCCTCACATACGAGATCGAGCACGTCGACACCAAAATCCTCGAGGAGCTGGAGGAGGAGAAGCCCTTTCTCGACGGCTCGAAGTGGTCGAGGATCCAGCCTAGTTGGAAGACGGTAAGAACGATTCAAGACAAGTTTGTGCAGAAACAGCACTTGGCCAAGTTCGGCATCCCTACGGCCAAATCCATTGCGGTTGGGACATCGCATCCCCAGGGCTTGAAGGAGACTGCCGACCAGCTCGGATATCCCCTGATGCTGAAATCCCGCACCGAAGCTTACGATGGAAGAGGCAACTATCCGGTCAGGTCAGTGTCTGACATCGAGCCTGCCTTGAAAGCTTTGGAGAACCGTCCTCTATACGCCGAGAAATGGGCGAACTTCCAAATGGAGCTGGCGGTCATGGTGGTCAAGACGGCTCAGGAAGATTCCATCGACGCCTGGGAGTCGAGAACCTTGGCGTATCCCACAGTTGAGACCATCCACGAGGATAGCATATGCAAACTTGTGTACGTGCCTGCTCGCGGCGTGTCAAAGAAAGTGGCTCGGGCTGCCCAAGACCTTGCTAGACGTGCCGTGGCATCTTTTCCCGGTACTGGGGTTTTCGGCGTCGAGTTGTTCCTTCTGCAGGACGACAACTTGGTCGTCAACGAGATTGCCCCACGGCCACACAATTCAGGCCACTACACAATCGAAGCGTGTCACATGTCTCAATACGAGGCCCAAATCCGAGCAATCCTGCCGGACCTAGCACCCACAATCCGTCCAGGGGCAACTGACTTGGCCGTGCCCGCAGCCGTCATGCTGAACATCCTCGGCGGTCCGCAGCCGGACTCACACCTGCTCGTCGCGAAAGCTGCACTCAGCATCCCAGGAGCGAAGATCCATTTGTACGGGAAAGGCGCTGGACGGCCTGGCCGCAAGATGGGCCACATCACCATCCTCGGTTCGAGCGTGTCCGAGTGCGAGACGAAAATCCACCCTCTCATCCAGATGGTTGACGCTGTTCGTGCTCACCGCACTGATTCATCACCCGCATCTGCCGCCTCAATAGCTGCCACTGCCGCAGACCTGGAGAAGAAAAACCCTCCACCCACTCCCCGACCGGTTGTTGCAGTCGTCATGGGCTCCGACACCGACCTTGCAACGCTCAGGCCGGGCCTCACCATCCTAGACACCATGGACATCCCTTACGAAGTCCACATCACTTCGGCGCATCGTACCCCGCAGTACATGCTCGACTTTGGCAAATCCGCCGCCGCTCGCGGCCTCAAAGCCATCATTGCCGCGGCCGGGGGCGCAGCACATCTTCCCGGCATGATGGCTTCTGAGACCCCAGTCCCTGTGATCGGTGTCCCCGTCAAGGCCAGCAGCCTCGACGGACTTGACAGCTTGCTTAGCATTGTACAGATGCCTCGCGGGGTCCCCGTCGCCACGGTGGGCATCGGCAATAGTACCAATGCTGCTATCTTGGCGGCACGGATTGTAGGGACCAGCGAAGCAAAGGTTCAGGAATGGGTAGCAACGCATCTGCAGACAATGGACGATGAGAATATGGAGAAAGAGCACCGGCTCCAACGTGAAGGGTGGAAGATTTACAAGAAACTGGATTCTTGAACCCTTTTTCACAAACCCGGATGCTGAGGTCTGTCACAAAGACCGAGCTCTATGTTTAGATCTGTATGCCAAATCTACATTCACCTCCTTGTGCATGCAATGTAAATGAATCTTGCCCTCTTCGCGCCATAGCTCTGCCTTGAGAGGGTACGTACGAGGCTGCACTCCCCCCAGCTTGTTATCCAACGACTCCGTACCTGGTGAGAACTGCTCCGATGTCGTCACGTGTTGAGACGTCATCGTCGTGTGACAGACTGGTGACACTTCCAGTTGGAGCATCTCCGCATTTACATGAATAATAAACACACACTGGCAAGGTCCCCATGGTCCCCATACCCTAGACTTGCGGTATTTCCGGCTGCTCTACGGAGTACATACGTACAGGTGACCTCCCTGCAATGACCATCGTCCTGCTCCCTTTGACACTCGTGTCTAACGAGCTGGTGGCATGTTCAAGCTCTTTTCTCCTTCTCATCAAACTGCTCGCACAACCAGTTGCTTCGCTCGACTACACATACACATACTAGCAAAGCAGACTCAATTCCGATCCCTCCACTACTCTCTATCCCACCACTGGCGGAGCACGTCGTTCAGGATGAGCTCAGTCGACACATCTCTGCATCCACACACGAGCAGGCGGGCCGCGCAGTTTGCCAAAGCGCATTCGACTCCTAACCCTCTGGTTCTGTATGGCGGATGGTTTTGCCCCTTTGTCCAGCGCACATGGATCACATTACACGAGAAGAACATCCCGCATCAGTACGTCGAGATCAACCCGTACGAGAAGGACGCGGAATTTCTCAAACTCAACCCGCGCGGGCTCGTCCCTACGCTCGCCGTCCCGGTCGACCCGGCCCGCAAAGAACAGAAACCGCTGTACGAGAGCGTCGTCATCTGCGAGTATTTGGACGAAGTGTACACCGACCCAACCGAGCACGGTCCGTCATTGCTACCGGCCAATGCCTATGAAAGGGCGCGATGCAGGATTTGGATCGACCACATCAGCGGCCGGATCGTGCCTGCGTTCTACCGGTTCATGCAGCATCAACATTCAGACCTCTCTCCGTACACGCTTGATGAGGCGCGCGCCGAGTTTCTGCATCATATCAAGACCTTCGTCCAAGAGGCCGATCCCACTGGGCCGTTCTTTCTGGGCGATCAGTTCAGCATGGTCGACGTCATGCTCGCCCCCTGGCTGTGCAGGCTGTTTCTCTTCGACGTGTTCAAAGGCGGCCTGGGCATTCCCGCCGAAGGTAAGGGTGGGGCGGATGAGCCGGTCTGGCAGCGCTGGAGGAGGTGGGCCAAGGCCACCGAGGAGAGACAGAGCGTGCTGGATACTCTCAGCGAGCGCAGACAATATATCGATGCGTACAGGAGATACGCCGAAGACACGACACAGAGTCAGGTCGCGCAGGCGACGAGGGCGGGGAGACGTTTGCCCTAGTGTCCATCTCTTCCCCCCCTTGGGGGACTGTACTACCAAAGACAAAGCTGCGTGTACAGTATTCGGCCTGATAGGCAACCCAAGTGACCGCAGTCTGACAATGAATGCTTGACATGTCGTTGTTTTCTTCGTCTAAATGCTCGGCTTGAAGACGCCTCGCTAATACTTCATATGCTCATGCTCATGCTCAATGCTCAATGCTCATGGGATGGCTCTTCTCCGAGTTCATCAGTGCCTTTCGATTCCATCCTTTGGGCTTTGGGGAAAGTATTTCTCGGTCCGCCCAACCTGGCTGACGAGTAGCTTCATCTCTTGGCCTCTCCCTTGAGATCACTTCCCAGCGAGTATCCTTTCACCTTCTCCCACTCGACCTTTTGTCTCGTGACGGGCAACTGCCTGCGCAGGTGTCTGAAGCTGGTCTCATTCATGCCCACAATGGTCCGGTTGACTTCTTCCTGATACTGGTTCTCAATCACGGCAATCTTGCGCACTATTGCCGCGCCATCGGCCGCACCGCCCACGGACACGGCGTCGAATTTCTTGCCCGTCGTCAGCGCCACATTCCCGTCCTCGTAGTAGTGTACGTCAATCTTGGTTTCGCCGCTCAGAGTGCCCGCTGACGGGTCGTATAGAAACACACTCCGCCAGCGTCCACTGAGGAAGTTTTTCGGCGAGGCTTTGGTGGTCGACACCAGCACCGCGATGTGCTTGTCGTCGTCTGGCGTCGCACAGACTGTGTAAGCCGCCGCCGTGGTGGGAGGGTAGTGGTCTGCGAAATGGCCCGCGAGGGATTTCAGTATGGACTGGATCAGCGCCGTGTGTTGGGTTTCGTGCGTGTACGACTGGGTCGCGCTGGCTTTGCTCGTGGTGTGGTCGAACTCGAAAGATGTGGAGGACTGGGTGTCGTAGTAGCGACTCGAAGAGGACGAGGAAGGAAGCTTGTTGTATTTGGATATCAGGACCTGTGAGTCAAACGAGTCAGCTCCAGCTCCGGCTCAGCTCAGCTCAGCTGAATCCTCGGTCTTGATCATTGAACGACATCTGAGACCAGCACACGGCAGGTCTAGACACTGGTCCAGATCCAGCAGAGCCTTTAAGGACCTGTATTAGGTCTCTCGCTGAGACAGCCGAGACGGTCATGGCGTGGAGAATGTGTGGTTTGCACATACATAATCATTCGATCCCGGTAGTTTCACCGAGGTCAGCTGCTCTTCATTGTATCGCTCGAAGGCGGGCTTCAGTTTCGCAATCAGCGCCGGGTCGTCGTCGGCCGTAAGCCCCCGGATGTCTTTGACAACTTCTTGCAACTCCCCCGGCGGTGCACCCTGAACGAATGCCGACGCGATGTCCACTGTCGAACCCATCTTCTTGCACAGACAACAAAGTTCTAGATTTCAAGGAGAGCTGGAGTTGGGCGTCAGGTGTAGACCAACGGTTACAGTGGGTAGTTCGAGTTGTTTGGGTCGCAGTCCCTTCGACGGGTGCCCCGCCCCAATAGGCAGGTTTCGCGCCAAGGCATACCTCGCTCATAAAGTCGTCTGATGCTGTCTATCTACAGTAGTAGACCTTACTGTCGTTGTCAGATGTCGAATACGCCTTCTCGTGGCTACGGGCGGCGATGATTGAGAAGATTACAGTGTAATGTGAGACAAGTATTGGATCGGTACCACTATCAGCACCAGAAGAACTACATAGACGCCGCCGGTCGCCTCCAATTCCAAGAATCATACATAAAACGACTTGGATCGAACTGTATCGTATCGTGGAGCTGGCGCTCATCCTAGTTGCAACCCGTGAACGCCTTGCTAGTATGCAAATCAAGTTGGAACGTGACCTTCAATGGGTGCCTCTCAATCGATGGTCATACTCATCATGCCATCACTAGTTTCAGTCATGCCCTGCAGGCCAACCTTCTTAATACCATTCGAGCTTCCTCCACTATTGCTGCGATCACCGTGTGCATGAGCGTGGCTATTCATCTTTGGTGGGAGTTTAGCCCAAGCTTTGTCGTTGTTCAGGAGAGGGCTCTGCGATAGGATAGGACTGCTCTGCACGCTCATGCCAGGAGAGACTGCTCGGCGTTTGGTGTAGGCTTCGTCAAAGTCTTCTTCTCGTCGTCGCTTGTTGTTGACTCGTCGCGCCACATCCCCGGCAGTAGGAGGGTTGGAGGCTAGTGGAGTGCTGGACCGGGAACGTCTGTTGAAGTTTCGAAGAGCAAGATTGTCGGCCAGAGAGGAATTGGGAGTGTCCATGGCATCGTCGCTGGCGGCTGAAATACTGTCGCGCGGTAGCAAACCAGGTGGAGGAGTTCTGTAGCGTCCGTCGAAATTGTTCCAAAAGGCTGAGCCGGCGGAGTTTCTCTCAGCGTGTCGACTGAAACTATCAAGTGGGAGCGTAGGTCCTGTGTCGACGGCCATATCCTCAATAGAATCTTCAACAGGCTCGGACGTGAACGCGCTGTTGGCTTGAAGAGTAGGCGAATGTGGGGCGTCCGGATCATTTTCATGGACTTGACGAATAACCTCTGCCTCACGTCGAGCCTCGCTTTCGATGGGTGCGGACTCTTCGAGGAGTTGGGCACGGATGCGGGCGAAGCCCTTGGTCTTTGGGAAGAGATTAGCACGACGAGTGACCGCTCTGCGGATGACACCTCTGGGGCCGTCGTTCCCTGGGCCGTCCATGTCGGAAAGAGATTGTCCAGTCGCAGGTTTGTTGGTGTTGCTTTCTTCACTGTCTGAAAGGTGTAAGTCGTTTGTACCTAGACTTAGACTTTCGCGCCTCGATTGGAGTTGTTGTTTGGTTAGCCCTGTACCAAAGTAGCCACTACCAGCGGTTTCCACGCTCTTTAGTACACCAGGTGACAAGGGGCCAGGTGAAGGCTTGGAACTTTTCATGCTAACACTGCTGGAACTGTGTTGGCTCTTCCCTTTGCGGGTCCGCGCCCTCCTGAAGCTCAGCAGACTTGGCTGGAAACTCATGAGACTTGCTTGTGCCGGAGATGGCTGGTTGTTCATCCACTCAAGGCCCGGACTGCTCACATTTCCCGGCACCAATCCCCCATTAATCCTAGACGCTGCAGGTGTGTTGAGGATGGCGTCCTCCATCTCCCGGTCAATCGCCATGTCCTCTGAAGAAGAATCTGAATCCGAATCCGAATCCGACCCAAACATATTAACACTGCTGACAGAACTAGACATGTTTGTCTTTTCGTTGGACAAAGAAGTCCACAAAGTGTTGGACTGATTGCTCGGTGAGTCAAGCACGTTGTTAACAAAGCTTCTCCTGGAGGGGATCTGAATGCCCCGTCCAGTAATTGGGGAGGCATCCGGAGAAGCCTCTGCTAGAGTTGAATGATGGAGGTTTGTACATGCTCTTGTATAGTCCAGACCTCTGGATCTTCGGGGAAGCATGGACGATGGTGAGCCATAAATCTGGGAACTGTCCAGCTTGGGTGACAGGGGGATCCGAGAGATATTTGGCCCGGCCGCCCCTTCTGAGGCATCTTTCAATGGTACATGGAGGGAGAGACCTCGAATGTGAAAGGGCGGGGGCCGAGCAGGGACTGGTGAGCCTGCAATGGTCGAGTCATCTTGAGAAACTCGCCGGAGAGATTCTCGAATAGTCGGGGACGGGGAGAGGACAGGCTTCGGAGCATCGGAGAGGGATCGAGGTTTTGGCGAGCCTCTGGCCGAGATTGCAGATGATCTTGATCTTGGAGTGCGTTCGCCCTCGTTCTGCTCGATCTGCTGGGTCAACGCCGACTTGCTCGAGGGCGAGTCTGGCCTGCCCACGCCCACAAGCGGGGCATGCATGATAGATGTAGACATGTCGCGCTGTGGCTAGGATACGAGGATGACAGTCATGTCACGAAAGAAGATGCAGTTCACATGACGGATGATAGGAGCTGTCGCGCGGTGGGAGATGGATGAAGGGACCGCACAGTACATGTAGTCTGTCGCGAGCTGGGAGCTGGGCGGCTGCGCGGGAGTTGGCAAGTTGAGGTTCAATTGAGACGCAGTTGGCGGGCAGCACGCAAATTCACGTGTTCGACATTATTCACGGCGCAGCTGCGGACGACTTCTCCGACTTCTCCAACGCTTGACCTCACTGCTTGAGCACACTGAGCACACACAGACAGACAGAAGCACGTCCTTGTCTCTCTGTCTACTTATTCCATGCCCTTGTTCCATCAACAGCGTGTTAGCCCCACGGTCCGCATGTTGACTGCCTGATTGCAGGCTGGTGAGCGAAACCAGGCTTACCGAACCCGCCCCCCCCCCACCATTTGCTTCTTTCTCAGCAAGGTGGCGGTTGCAGGGCATTCTGGTCATTCACGATCTGACCCCAAACGCCAACCATTGCAGGACACGACAACTGAGCCGGCCCAGCATCTTTCAACCTTGCCGCACATTCGTCCACTTCTGCCAGCATGTCCAACCGCCGGGTCAAGTCTTTGGCAATTGACGAGGACGATTACGACGACTTTGAGGACTATGATGATGACGACGACGAGGATCTTTCTCCGGAAGACAAGGAACAGTTGCGTCAAGGTACCATTAAAGTTCGTGAGGCTCTAGGGTCGGCATTTCCATCTACGGACAAGGAGATCCACGAATCCCTCTGGCACTACTACTACGACGTGGGCAAGACTGTCACCTACCTGAAAAGTACGGCTTCCAACACTGAAGCTTTCATTCATTTGCTTACCCAGTCAGGTCAGCACAAGTCCCCTGGTACGCCCGCGAAGACCAAAAAGGAGGAGCCAACGAGTAAGCTTTCCACTTCGTATTGCCCTACAGCACTGCCTCGTACGTACCAGACAGATCGTGGTGGTCATGATGGCTTGCAAGCGACAATTTCTCACAAGAATGCTGATGGGGACCAAGAGTTCACCAGCTCTACCATCCCCTCAATCCAATTCTCAGCTGCAGAATTCTTTAAAGACTGTCCTTGGCTGCGGATTCCTGAGAACCGCAAAGCTGAAATTCTTATCGAGCCCCTCTATCCCCGCCTAGGTCTTCTTGGAGGTGCTTCAACCGGGGGCAAGATGTCCAAACTTGCTGCTCTGGCCGCCAAAAGAAGACAGAAGGAGGGCGAGCGCAGCGAGTCAACTGCTACAAGCAGTGCTGAGTCACAGGATGGCTATACGGCCCGCTTGAACAAACTCCGGATAAGCGTAGACAACAGAGCCAAGCCCGTTGCCGGTAGAGAGGCAGACACCCCAAGAAAGACAGGCGTCGGCGTTAGGCCCGATTCTGAAGTCACCGAACAACTCAATGAACAGCACAGGTCCGAGCCATCCAGCGATGTGGGAACAGTGGTGTCTTCTGATCTGTCGATTTCAGTAGAGCCATGCATAAGAGGCCGACCATCACCTTTTGCCAGCATCATGACCAGCCACGACGCTGACATCCGTCTCTCAGCATCACCTGATCTGCTTGCTCTTGGAGAAATTGCTAAATCATTCGACTTTACAGAACCAAGTCCCGACGATGTCGTGAGGGGCGCACAGAATCCAAAAGGTCGGCATCAAACTTGACTCGTCAAGAAGATGGACTGACACTGGAGACTTTACAGCGGCGACGCCGGCCAAAGCGAAAGCGAAGGAACCAGCGAAAGCGAAATCCACCGGCTTGGCCCAGGGCGTGCAACAATTATCCGTCCAGGAGACTCCCAAGGTTAAGAGCAAGAACATTGATGTGCTTGCAGAATATAAGAAGGTCAAGAGGAAAAAGGCCGCAAATTTTGTCGTCATTGGTAAACCCCATGGAACCCTCGTCTGCGGCGATTTTACTGATTTGGCGAAGGCCATGTTGACGCCGGGAAAAGCACCCTAATGGGGAGACTTTTGTTTGACTTAAAAGCTGTCGATGAACGGACGATGGACAAGTATCGGAAGGAGGCAGAACGCATCGGCAAAGGATCGTTCGCGTTTGCCTGGGTATTGGATCAAGGTACGGAAGAAAGGGAGAGAGGGGTGACCATAGACATCGCCACCAACAAATTCGAAACGGACAAGACCAACTTTACCATTCTCGACGCGCCCGGCCATCGCGACTTTGTGCCCAACATGATTGCTGGAGCAAGTCAGGCAGACTTTGCGGTTCTCGTCATAGATGCTTCGACCGGCAACTTTGAATCTGGACTCAAGGGTCAGACTAAGGAGCATGCTCTGCTGGTGCGGTCTATCGGTGTGCAACGAATCATAGTTGCCGTTAACAAGATGGACGCGGTCGACTGGTCTCAAGGCCGGTTTGAAGAGATCAGTCAACAAATGTCGGCGTTTTTGACCAGCGCGGGCTTCCAGTCCAAGAACGTCACTTTTGTTCCCTGCTCAGGTTTGGAGGGTGGGAACATCCTTGAAAAGCCTTCGAATCCAAAGGCATCCTGGTATGCTGGGCCAACGCTGGTCGAAGAACTGGATCAATCAGAACCGTCAACCTATGCACTTGACAAACCTTTGAGGATGACCATCAACGATGTATTCAGAGGCAGCATGCAGAATCCTCTGTCCGTATCGGGACGAATTGAGGCTGGCAATGTCCAGGTCGGCGAGCATGTGGTTGTCATGCCTAGTGGCGAAAGAGCACAGATCCGAAGCCTGGAGGTCGACGACGAACCCCAGGACTGGGCCGTGGCAGGGCAGAACGTGGTGATTAACTTGACAGATATCGACCCCATTCACCTGAAGACTGGAGACGTCTTGTGCAGTGGTGTTTCACCGATCCTGAACGTTCGGGAATTCAAAGCCAAGGTTCTAGCTTTTGACCACATCACTCCTATGAACATCGAGGTACATAAAGGCCGTCTTCATGTTCCAGGTCGAATCGGCCAGCTTATCGGACTATTGGACAAATCAACGGGCACGATTCTCAAGAAGAAGCCAAAGATTGTTCAACCAGGAAGTGTCGTTCGAGTTGTGGTGCAATTGGACCAACCTGTACCTCTGGAAGCTCCGTCCCGGGTTATCCTACGAGCGAACGGAGAGACAGTCGCAGCCGGGCTCTTGGAATGAAGGAAAAGATGCCACATATTTATGAATTGAGTGACGTTGATAGAAGATGGGAGAATATACAACGCTGCATGCATGTGAACGCCAAGTCACTAGGTCACCGATCCCATTGACCTTTTTTCCTCTGGCATTTTGATTTCTTTATTCCATTTCCAATGCACGTTCCTGATTAGCCTCCTCGTGCTACCCCTTGAGGCCCATTAGCCCTGATACTGCCCCTCCCCGCCGTCAGCGGTGCCTGGGCGGACGAGAGTATCGCCCTGCTGGCCTCTAACCCGATGCCATGGACGGTCGAGCTTCAAGGTCTACCGTGCTGTATGTGCTGGCTGGAGAAAAGCTGGGCTGCCAACAAGTATGGGGCAGACACCAAATCAATCTGCTTGGATACCTACCTGGTATATAGAGGTGTGGGAATGTCTAGACAGCACAAATATAAAATGTTTACACCCACAAAGGCCATGTATGAGTAGATGGTCAACTTTCTAGGATGTAGCGACGACGAGACTTGGGTGGGTTTCGGGCGACGGGGAACAACTAGAAATGAAGAGAGACAGAGAGAAAAGCATCAATTCAGTCCTTGGTGGTAACTATTCGAGCGCCTCTGCTGGCGACATAGTCGAGGACAGCTTGTGCCCATTGCCGTTCACGCTGGAAATCACTCCGATCATGAAGCGTCTCCAACACAATCATGATGGGAGCAACCGCAACTGCCGGCCCCAGTCCCAACATCTGTTCGTGCAGACAGTATTCCACCGACTGGAAGACGTTGCGGGCTGGGGCGATGGGATCTATATCCATATCCGTACCCGTATCCGTATCCAGATCTAGACTGGACTTCATGTTCGGAACGGGCTCGGGCTCGGGCTCGGGCGTCGACTTGCTTGATTGCCCATGGCTGGGGGAGAGTTTTGTTCCATAGTCCTCGTCACCGCTGGAAAGCGGCACGTCTGAATTCCGCCGCGGCAGACGGTGTGTCCGTAGAAAGGGTTTCTGGAAACCCGTCTCTCCTGTCAAGCTAGAAAGGAGCTTGTGTAGAGAGGAGATGCCCGAGTTGAGCATTGTGAGAGTGGCCCAATAGAACATCAGGATATTGGCGGTGGTGAGGTCGGGGAATTCATAGCATACAGGGAAGACATTCAAGTTATCGACGGCAGGCGCAGACACGGATACGAATTGCGATTGAGAAAAGCGCGGCCAGTACAGCTGGCCCCGAGATTTGTGGCTCTTGGCCAGCCTTTCATAGAATCGCTCGAGCTCCTTGTGTAGCCTTAAGCATTGGTCTAGGATGTCTAGCGCCACAGACACGAGCTCTTTTGGCCGCTCCTGGAGATGTTGAAACTGCCGGACCTGTTGGAAGATGACGGGGCCCGATGAAAGCAGATCCAAGATCCGGTCGAGAGAGGATTTCCTTGACTTTTGCCAAGGCACGTTCATCCAGTCAGGCTCGAGTAGGAAACTTGTGTGAGGTGGACGCAGAGCTTCTAAAATCTACGCCAGCCATTTGTTAGTGGTACTGGTAGGGATCCGAGTCTTTCAAGTAGGGGAGCAATCACGGCCACACCATTAAACCTGAAACTTGAAGTAGACTTACCGCTTGCGCCCGATACATTCGGAAAAGTTGATGGGCTAAGGCAGAGGTATGCGCCCGAGGCCCGCGAAATTGAATCAGACGGCCGCAACCCTGAAGGTGGCATATATATGCCGACCTCGAATCTTCCGGGCACTCCATGGTCTCGTAGGTTGCCAAAAGCATACAGGCGGCGAGGACCTCGTCTCGCTTGGCCATGTCTGAGTTCAGAAGCGCCACGCGAAGTCCGCGCAATCCATTTGCATAACATGTCATGGCTTCGTGGGTGAAGGAGGCGTCATTGGATGCGCGACCGAGTTTGGCCAGACAAACCGACAAGACTGCATACTCCAGGCACAGGGGCCAGCCTTCGTATTGCCACAGTAATGGCATCCAAGAATCTTCCTGGGGCTGGATGTGGTCGAAGGGAACGTGGACCTCGAGGTAGGCGGCGAACAACTGACGCCGGCAAGCTGGAGCTGAAGAGACGGGCAGGCTGAGGACGGCCTTGGCCATCTGACTGCCCTGGCTCCGTCTCTTCAGAGCAGCGGGTCGCACAGAAGACCCTTGAGAGGGAGATCTGGCTGATCTTCCATATGGAGAAGTGGTGGCCCAGGTAGGACTGGCGTCGTCCTCCACTGCAGTAGTAGTAGGTGTTGGTCGGGCCGTCGATGATTGGGGATCAGCAATAAAGACCAAATTGCGCTCGTAGCCGAGACACACTCGCTTGGATTTGATGCATTTGGCACAGACGGGTTTCTGGAGATCGCACTGCTCAGGAAGCTGCCGCGTCAGTACGGAGTCCTGTGGTAGCCACTTGTAACTACTATAGTAGAGCTGCCGGGTGGGTGGACATGGACATGGACATGGACACGGACGGAGGAGAATGACGTACTGCTATTTTCCTCTTCCTGCAAGTATGGCATCCTTTCGAGCGCCCTGCCACATTGACCATGGTGCAACAGAGGGAGGCGGGGGCCCGAGGTGTTGCAGGGGCGGCATCGCCACGCAGACCAGCACAAAGCTTGTTACCTTCAGTGATAGTGACGGTGCAAGTGAGAGTGATGGTGGTGACTGTTAAATATTCGAGGTGCAAGATTCGCGAGGCGGAGGCGCAGGCGAGGCTCCACCAGGCCACGCTAAACCTTTTCCGGAAGCAATGGGCGAAAGGCGAAGCCGCATACGGACTCGACCAGATAGATGGAAACGCATTTTGCCTTCTTCCACCGAGAGAAAGCTGATACGGACACAGCGGTCGTCTCGTGCGTAGCAGATACAGAATCCCACAATCCCACACCATCCTCCACTATAGCGCACGTACCTGAACACCTGCCGGTAGCTATAAAGATGGACATCTCCCGCTCCCGACTGCCGAAGACAGCCTCAGCACCCGCGCGTCGAAGCATACGCCTACGCCCTCCAGCATCAAGCAACAGCAAAGACAGTCAACTGCTGGATCTTGTTGTCGTTCGCAGAATCACCCCAGTGCAATAGTCAGTCCTTCGAAGCTGATCGCGTCTACTATGCCGTCCACGTATGAGAAGTTCGGCATTGCCCAACTGGTCCTGTACAGCCTGGTCATTCCGTTCCCGGCCTATCTCACAGTCAAAAGCCGGGGGAAACTAAGAGTGGCATGGTGCTTCATATTTGCATTCTGCTCCAGTAAGTGTAGTTGGATCCAGGATCCTGTGGAAAGAGCAGAGGCTGACTACCTGTTGAACCGAGCAGTCCGAATGGCAATGGCAATTCTGGAGCTTGTATACGAGCACACGCCTAAGCTGGGAGTGGCCATTGGCATTTCAGTTCTGTCTGGCATTGGAATGGGGCCTTTGCTGATCACCATCACTCTGATCTTGTGGCACACGTATGAGTTGACTCTCTGCCCCTTTGCCGCCTTTATACATGTCTCAAATCGAACAGCCGCTGACACAAGGGTATATTCACCATTCAGGATGTCCAAATGGTTCTCTTCCAAGCCAATCTGGACCCGTCTCTTGCTTGCCCTTCGACTGTTGTTTGTTGTCGCCATCTCCCTCATCAGTGCCGGCGGCGTGGTCAAGGGAACCGCAGACTCAACGTCTCAAATGCGTGTCGGGGATGACCTCGTCAAGGCCGGCTATGTCATTCTCGCCACTATCGTGGCGGCTCTCTTCGTGGTGGAAGTTGTGATATGGCGAGACCATCCTGCCCTGTCATTCAACATTACTATGGTGTGTTCTATCCCATCTCAGCGTCATACCTTGCCCAACCAGACATCATCTAACCTGAAGTTGCTAGACCATTGCGGTGGCCGCGTTCGCGACAATCTTGATGGCCATCCGCCTTGTCTACGGCCTCCTCATGGTCTTCGATCCGACATCTCGCACTTGGCGCGGAGTGCAAGGTTCGACGGCTGCCTACGCTCTCATGTCGCTACTGCCGGAATACCTCGTAACCGTCAGCTTGACCGCGGTCGGAATGATGGTCGCGTCCACTTTGTAACTGTCGGTCGTTGCAGGTGTAGTACTGTCGAGGAGTTTCACACCCGAATCCGAATCCGACCCCGAGATCTCTCCGCAGGGTGTTGCATATGACATTCGAGGAATGCCCGGCTCTCCTCGTTCCAGGTTGCGGACGAGATCATCCATTTCAGCCACAATTTACAGGTCCTAAATCTTGTCATAGGTCCAGAAAGAGCTACGCTTCAACATAATAAAAATAACAAGAAGCCAAGTGGCAGAAAGAAACAGCGAAGTAGCTGGCTCGCGCAACTAGATTGATAGCACCCCAGTGAAGAAGTCGTCGAGGCGGCGGCGGCGGCGGCGGCGGAGGAGGAGGAGGAGGAGGAGGAGGAGGAGGAGGA
>NW_006912904.1:4013075-4162878 GCF_000585565.1 Capronia epimyces CBS 606.96 | reverse complement strand
GAGGAGGAGGAAGAGGAGGAAGAGGAGGAAGAGGAGGAAGAGGAGGAAGAGGAGGAAGAGGAGGAAGAGGAGGAAGAGGAGGAAGAGGAGGAGGAGGAGGAGGAGGAATTGAGATGGAAAGGATATGGTCTTGCCCTAGGCCTTGTCCTCAGGATACTAGACAGCTCACCAACCCTGTCGAGCAAGACATTCAACAAGAATGTCGGTCGTATCGGGGGTTTGGCTTCTTGCTTCGCCGCCAGAAGATACTGAGATCAATTTTCATGAAACCGAAAATCATTCAGCCAGTCCTGTATAGACCCAGGTCGGACTTGCTTTTGTTCGTATGTCTCCCTTCTTTCGGGATTCAAGATGTATTGCATTGCAATGGTCATAATCTGCGTGGTACAGAGAAGAGAAAAGCCACCACTCGCTCATCACTACGCTTGCTCCCTCTTCAGCGACTCCCTCCTCTGGATTTGGCTGCTCCAATCCATTTCCAACTCCGATCCCAATTCCACCTCTAGTTAGCCACAGAAGTCCAGAGTCCAGGCATGATCGCGATCAGTTTCAGTCTGTGCACATCTGGGGCTACGTGCTTTTGATCCACCCTCTAATCTCAGATAGAAGACCAAGGCCGTCAGTCGTGGTTTCCAAGACCTATATCAATGTGACCATACAAGACGAAGTCGTATCCGGTCAAACATAAAGTCCCGTTCACACACTTCAAAGGCAATTGACTCCATTGAGGGATTGCTTGCTTGCTCGGTAGCATAACATTCAACATTGACAAGCGTTACAAATGCAGGCGCCAAAATTGAGCGAGGTACAATTCCGCATACTGCACTACCGCGCCTGCGACCGCTGATAAAACACAATGTATGCCTCGGCATTCTGTAACCGATCGCGAGGACTCAGCTTGTTGGGGTCAAGATCGACATGTCGCTCGTCGTCGAATTTCCTCCAGCAACCTCGACCTTGATCCTTGACGATGCTGATGTAGTGGCCGCCATCGCCAGTGTTCCCTAGATGTCTTAGCACGCCATACGCGTCGTAACTGTAAGGTGGTGTGGTTGCCATGTCAATCGGGCCATCCTGGTCTGGCCCGGGCGGAGGACGAGGGATGACAAAATCATCCATCGCCAGACCGTATAACGGGAACTCGATCGGAGTGTGGATCTTCTTGGCCTTTTCGTGTTTTGATGCCGCAAAACGCTTAAAATGGATGACAAGGAATTGTGGGAGACGGGTCAGGATGATTTGTTTCGTGGCCTCACGCTCACACTTGCAATATGGGCACCTCCACAACTCGGAAAGTTTCTCTTCCCGACAGTATGAATTCAAACAGTCGTAGACGTGACCGGTGCCCGTCCTTGGGATTTCAATAGATATGCTGTAGAATGCTTCATACGTTGTCGAGGTTCGTCGACACGTCAGACACCGCAACCGCGAGGCATGTTGCCCAGCAAACAACGACGACAAAAAACTGCGGTCTCGGTGTTCGTAGCGGTTCCACTCGATTGGACTGGCCCGCGCAATCTCCATCCTTTCCCTTTGCATTTCCTCGGCCGTCGTCAGTGGTCGAAGTGGATGCCGCTCCCAGTTGATATTCAAGTCTTCATGTAAGCAGTCCACCAGGAAATCGAAGAATTCTTTGGCGTCTTGCTGCCGGTCTATGGCCCACTCTCGATTCATGCGACCACAAAAGCTTCTGAACGTGGATGGTTTGATGACTTCAGTGTCTCCTTGCCAGACTGCCTGGATCAGGTTGGCGTACAGCTTGGGCATGATGCCATTGCTCCCTTTCCAATTCCTTTGCACGTATCCCTCATATACCCGGTCGTTGAAGAAGTTGGACAAGGGAATGGTCGCCGACAAGCACTGTAAGGTCGAGTTCATGTAACAGGTGACTCCAAAATTGGTCAGACCAGTTTTAGGTAGCTTGCTGTTGCGCATAGACGTGGTTGAAGAATATAGAGGAGGACGACTGGCAGAAGTGACCCTTGCCAGCGCCGGTTGAGGTGCATTGATATCCGCCTGGCCCGAATAGCTAGGTCTGGGTATGGCCGGAGTGGGTCTCGTGGGGACCGCTGGCAATGCCGGAGGGACATGAGCAGCGTGAGGTAAGTAAGTAGCCGGATGTGAGGGCAGAGGCCTCCGTGGGGCCATGGTCATGGATTCCTGCTGCTTTATAGAGGGAAATCGGCGCAAGAATGTCTCATAGTCAGGGATGAAGGGCGACTGAGGAACCTGCTCGCTTTCAGCACCAGAGTATTCTTCATCGCTGACGACCTCGGGTCTGTCCGTTGGTGCCACCTCCTCCTGCAAAGCTTGTTGCCGCCATGCCTCCTGCTCGCTTTCGTCCAGGAATTTGTGATCACGCAGGCGCCTGTTGCGGACCTCATATCGCGAGTTCGCAGACACCATACGCTGTCGTGCGATAGGTCTCCCTGGTCCGACAGCGAGGCGTTGACGTGTAGTTCCAAGTGTTGCGGCTGTCCTTGACCGAGCAAGAGACTGAGCCCCCATATAATCGACCCAAGCATCAATGCCGCCGGCCAATAATGCAGGGGGTCGACCATCCTTGAGAGGCTTTGTGTCGTTGAATTCGTACAGAGTGTCGTAGAGAGCCCTAAGCGCCGGAGCTTTCGTCATACTCGGCGGCCCTTGCAAGTAAGAGTTGTCATTTGTGCCCTGGTCATAGTACACAACAAGGTCGAATTCGTTTCGGCGGGAGAAATGTGCTTGTTCCGTATCAGGGGCAAGCACAAGTCGGTCTTCTAGCTCTTCAGCCGAGACGCCTTCTTTCAAGGAGATGGGTTCGATACAGATGATCGAACTGGACATGATGTGGCCGTCATCGAAAAGAACCCTCTCGCGAACATCGATCAGGAGAATGTTGTATTTCCGCATGTATTCGTGTAGTATGGGCGCGTCTATGGACGTATTGTGCGGAAGCTCACTGGAACTGCTTTTAGGGACAATGGCAGTGTTTACTCCGTTTGGAGTGGTGGGACGGTAGGGAGAGAGGATTTCGTCGCGGGTTCTCTGGAGATGCAAAGAAGTAGACGATGAATTTTGTGAGTGATTGTAATAAGTTTGCCTCTTCTCTGAAGGTGGACGGCTGCCTTCTGCGGAATGTCGATTGCTGTTTGCATAGGACCCGGCGGATGTGGTAGTTATGGGACTGTACGCCGGACTAGGTGGTTTAGGCAGAGCAATAGATGTCGCGAGAGGGAGCTTGGGTGGTAAATCAGGGCCAGCATGGGAAGAGTCAGGCATAACCCTTGGCCCGTTGAGTCGTGGACTTGAGGTATATCCATTGCCTTCCGAATACGCCTGCGGGGTGTATGATTGTGGTCTTGGACCACGTCCTGCGCCAGTCTGGTAATCACTTGGTTTGGGCATTGATATTAAAGGAGGCTCCTCCGACGTCGTTCCTAAACCTCTGAGGCGGGCAAACCTCTGACTAAGGTCATTAGAGGTGTCGGTGAGTGGTCGACCGAGAAGGCCCTCCGGTTTCGGCTTGCTTGACGGACGGGCGCGGTCTATCCGAAGGGGCGAAGGAAGCTGAGAGGATTGGTGAGAGTGTGTCTGTTGAGCGGTTGTGGGATCGCTGCCTCTGGAAATGGGTGGCCGTCCGGCACCAGAAGTCAGAGAGTCTGGTGGCACGCCAAACCCGGTAGAGTACACTGGCTTTCTTGACATAGTTCGAGGTCGTGTCCCGTATCGTACGTTATTTTCCTCAACAAGCGCCTTGACCCGAGTCATTTGACTTTCCATCTCGTTCAGCTTCCTCCGCGCCGCCTTGTACTTCACTGCCCAAGCATGGTTGTTGTCCCAGAATCCATACTCCTTATGCTTGGGGATGTAGTTGACGGCTATTTCGTAAGCGAGAACATAATTCTTGTAGGCCAGGTCGGGCCGTCGGAGGAAATCCAGAGAGTTCCTAGCAGTCGCAATACATGTCTCGACCTCGTTTAAGTATTGTGTAAGCGAGCCATCTGCTCTGAAAGAGGTTGTGGCATCTTGGATGATGTCTTTAATGTGAGGATAGACCCTTTCGGAACCAGATCCGGCCTTCAGATCCTTTGGATCGGTCCAGCTCTCTCTTGAGGAAGGTAAAGTGGCCGCGGAGGTAGAGGTAGAGGTAGTGTGGTTTGACGAGGGCGATGCGGAGGCCGCCATGGCGGACTGGGACGGTATTACCGAAAGACCATTGCGCAATAGACTCTCACTGAGGCCATTGGTAATTGTGTTTCTTGAGCTTGATCCCTCAATTGCGTGCGGCCGTGATCTTCAAGCGGAACTCATATGCGTCGGGGCTCTAGACGATGGGTGGTAACCGAGGAGCGACTATCGGAAAGGAGCAAAGGTGTGAAATAATGGCAGGTGACACCGGAAGACAGTTCGATGAACGCTTGAGCTGGTGACAGAGTTTCACCTTAGGTACCCAGGCAGTCAGTGGTAAGAATGGGAAGAGCGTCAAGGTGGTTCCATGTTGCTGATCAACACGTCGGCGCCACAGAAGGTACGTAGTACTCAACTGCAGCGACTTTCCCAAGGGTACGGCGGAGTATGACGGGTGGACCGATCCTGTCAACGGCGTTGCCTGTTCAAGTTGCGGGCTGTGGGCGAGAAGGCTCCGGGACTAGATCGGGGGCTCTAAGGCCCAAGGGCACCGGGAGACAGGCAACGTGCAGGGGCTCAAGGCTTATTACGGGGCGTTATCAAACAAACGGGTACGCTACGGGCAACCTTAGGAACCCTAAGCCTATGCGAAAATCACCTATTGACACTGTTGCGGGGGAGCACCTCGTAGCTTGCGGTGAGTGCGGACTATCACTAGCTGCCTGACCGACCGTGGCAAGGCAGCCCTGATGGATGATTACACCATACCGTGAGTCTCGCTTCCTCGAAACCGCTATGATACAACAATAGCCACCTCCAAACCATAACATCTGTCCATACGCGATTGGGACTTTTTGAAATTGTCTTCACCCTCTCGACCTGGCGTATCCGTCTTCCTCTTCAGTACCTGACCGTCCCGTGAATCGTCATACTATACCATCCTCCGCCGCAATCCTGTCCCCTGCGCCTGCGGGATATACCAACACATCATGTCTGGATGGTTCTCCTCTGGAACATCTGCTCTCGACGAGCAGATCGAGAAGGCAACTTCCTCCAGCCTGGAAGACATCGCCACCAGCCTCGAAATCTCCGACTTGATCAGATCCAAGACAGTGCAGCCTAAAGATGCCATGCGGTCGTTGAAGAGGCGGATAGACAACAAAAATCCCAACGTCCAACTTTCAGCCTTGAGGCTAACAGACACATGTGTTAAAAATGGCGGATCCCATTTCCTGACCGAGATTGCCTCGCGCGAGTTCATGGACAACCTTGTCTCTCTGCTGAAAGCATACGGAGCGGCTGCCGTCAACGAGGACGTCAAGCAACGGATTCTTGGGCTGATCCAGACCTGGGCTAGTGCTACACAAGGCCGACACGACCTGTCCTATATCAGCGAGGTCTACAAGAGTCTGCAGAGCGAAGGCTTCAAGTTCCCGCCCAAGGTTGAGATATCCAGTAGCATGCTAGACAGCAGTGCACCGCCCGAGTGGACAGACAGTGATGTATGCATGCGTTGCAGAACAGCATTCACTTTCACAAACAGGAAACACCACTGCAGGAACTGTGGCAACGTCTTTGACCAGCAATGCTCCTCCAAATCCATTCCTCTCCCGCACTTGGGAATCATGCAGCCGGTTCGGGTCGACGATGGGTGTTACGACAAGCTGACCAAGAAGCCTGGCGGTTCCGAGCGTCGAGTCTCCTTTGCCCCTAAACCTACTACCATGCAACCGCGAAGTGCAAGGATTGAAACAAGTAGTTTCGATGAAGACCTGAAGAAGGCGCTGGAAATGAGCTTGGAGGAGGTCAAGGGCATATCAAGCTCGGGTTATGTCTCTCAGACACAGCCCAAGACAGAACCAACAAAGCCAAATGGCGTGTCCATTGAAGAAGAGGACGATCCTGACCTCAAAGCCGCAATAGCTTTGTCTCTTAAGGAGGCAGAAGAGCAGGCCAAGAAACATGCTGCGTCGATGAAGAAGTCAGCCCATGATGGAGCGAGCTCGACTCAACCGTTCGTCATGCCCAAGAACGATTATGAGCTGTCGGTGATGGAAGCTGAAAACATTCATCTGTTCGCCACGCTGGTTGACCGGTTGCAGCATCAGCCTCCAGGAACGATACTCAGAGAGCCGCAAATCCAAGAACTCTATGAAAGCATTGGAAAGCTTCGGCCCAAACTGGCCAGGACTTTGGGCGAGACAATGTCGAAGAATGATGCGCTGCTCGATCTACATGCTAAGCTGTCCACTGTCGTACGATATTATGATCGGATGCTTGAGGAGAGACTAAACAATACATACAACCAGCGGAATCCCGGTTATGCAGCCTACGGGATGTCCTCGCCTGCTCTACCCCAAGGCCCAGGGATATACCCATCGCTAGCCCCCTCAGGACCACCCCCGATGATGAATCCCGGCCAAGCAGAAGCGGAGAACTATTACTTCAACAGTGCCCCTGTTGAAGCCTACTCTCGAGCTCCACAGCAGGGGTCAATGCCGCAACCGCAACCACAGTTACAACCACAACGATCGTATTCATATTCAAGTCAGCCACAGGAAACGTCAGCTTCGCCATATCAATATGCAACCCAACCGCCGCCGCAACAGCAGCAGCAGCAGCAGCAGCCTGCTCAATTCGGCCAACCCCCCTCACCGGAGGCGTTTCAACATCAACTCACGCAGCCATATCCACCTCAATCGTCGCAACCCCCGTCGATATATCCCCAGATATCATCTCCGGATCCCCAGCAGACTCCTACACCGTATTCTCAGATGCCACAATTGGCTCCCGAGGCTCCGACTACGGCGCCACAATACCAACTTCCGCCCCAGCAGACTCCACAACCGTTCCAACAACCGCCTCCTCAGGCTCAACCTCAATCTCAGACTGTAGCGTACCCGCAACAACAACAATACCCACCGCAGCAGCAGCCGCAACAGGCCCAACAGAAACAGCAGCCACAACCCATGCCCTCTTATAGCCCATACCCGACCTACACGCCAGACCAATTCCCCCAGGCCCCGCAACATGCACCGACCTACGATCAACCACAGGCTCAGCCTCAACCAGTCGCTGTCGAGGAGAGTCTGATCGAGCTGTAGCGATCAATCACCAATTGGGCGTCTCTTACAGAATATTCCCCTACGAAGGCCTTGGGAGTTTGCTCATCTTAGACAAGCATGGGGAAGGCGGAATTGGCTCAATGTGCTGCGCGGGTACGTAGACGACCATAAAGACGATTCAACCTGGCGTGAGTGCACGTCCATTCATGCTTTTCAGGGGGTAGGTTTCAGTCGGTCACTTGGATCAGGATCAGAGGGATAGGGGACCGAGGAAGCCTCTGAGGGGGACACCAAGGGAGAGACTCTGTATTTTCTGGTCACTACTGAGTATGTAGAAAAGACGAATCTCTGGTGCAAATACCTCGACTCATTTTTTTCAATTTGGGTCTCGACCACCTGTGGAAGCCATGTTTGATTCATTATGTCTCCCACTGCGTCTGTACTTGCGCTCAGCGTTCTCCATCACCCCAGACGTGCGTGCGATAGGTACCTTGATCTTTCTTTTCTCTATATAGGTAGGTACCTAGGTACCTTGATACTTTCGGGGAATACCATCCCATACATATCCTTACCTTCGAATTCAGGTGAGCAGGCGCTCGACGTCTGAGGAATTTCGGACACATGTGGTGTCCTCGCTATAGTGAAGATCTTGCTCGATCTCATACGTTTATAGGTATCAACTCCCGCCAGCGGATAGGGCAGTCTACTCTGTAGGACCCGCTGGCACCGGGCGGACAGATACTATACAGTCCATGGTACAAGCTGCTTTTGTCTTGAGTCCCAAAAGGAACGTCATTAATTAATTAATAATTGGGTGCTAACTAGGTGGATGGCAACACCTCCTAACCCTCGTCCTCCCTCCAACGGGCGGAGTCGCGAGCGGATCACGGAGTACTCCTCTGGGCTTGTCTGAAGGACATGGACATGTCCGCTCGCGTTACGGATCTCTCGTAACTCTTTTCATTCCACCATGCAATGCAAACAGGGCTTCCCCGATGAAGGGCCCAGCAGGCTTGGTCCCGAGGGTCTCTGGGCTATAAAGCGCCCGAGATGGCCGCTGGCCGGAGGGAGCGCGACTCTACTGGCCATCCGACTCAAAAAACCAGAAACCCCTCGACCCTACATACTTCGAGTGTCAATCCACCGGCGACTGACGACGGCGACGGCGACGGCAATAGAGGTGAAGGTTTCCTGGCTTCGACCACGGCCACGGGGTAGAAGCACATATTCGTAGCGATCCTGATGGTCGCCATGGCTCGAGGAGGGTGCTTAGCCCTGGCTGCGCTGGCGTTGTCGGTCATGACGGGCAGTTCCGCGCACTCGGACTCGCACTCGCATCAGTCGACCGTGTCGTCGATCGAAGTTGAAGTTGGACCCAACTATGACTTCCCACTCGAGGACCTGGACAAGGACCTCCCATTCTCGCAGCCGGTGACGTTCGCCCACCTCCCGTGGCAGCGGTGCTTCTCGGCGGCGCACCGGACGGCGATGGACATTGCGATCGTGGGGTTCCCCTACGACACATCGACGTCGTACCGGCCCGGAGCACGGTTTGGGCCACGCGGGATCCGGGCGGCCAGTTCGCGCGAGAAGAAAGGCCGGAGCTACAACACGGTGTGGGGGGTGGATCCGCTGACGAGCGCGGACGAGGGCGGGCTTCACATCGTGGACTGCGGCGACATCCCGATCACGCCGTTCGACGCGGCGCACGCCTTTCGCCAGATGGAGCAGGGCTACCGGCAGGTGCTGTGGCACAACACCACGCCCGCCGCCGGGCGCGACTGGCCGCGGCCGCGCGTGGTCAGCCTGGGCGGCGACCACAGCATCGTGCTGCCGGTGCTGCGCAGCCTGAAGGACGTGTACGGGCCGATCAGCGTGATCCATCTGGACTCGCACCTCGACACCTGGGACCCGTACGCCGGCTACACGGGCATCGCGTCCGACCAGAGCGCCATTACGCACGGCACCTTCTTCTGGCACGCCGCGCGTGAGGGCTGCATCGCCAAGGGCTCGTCCGTCCACGGCGGCCTGCGCACCAAGCTGTTCAGCCCGCACGACTACGAGATCGACCGCGATGTCGTCGGCTTCCATCTGATCGAGGCCCACGAGATCGACGAGCCCGGCGGCGGCGGCATGCCCGCCATCATCGAGCGCGTGCGGAAGATCGTCGCTGACACCCCCGTCTACCTGTCCATCGACATCGACGTGCTCGACCCTAGCATCGCCCCGGCCACCGGCACCCCCGAGTCCGGCGGCTGGACCACCCGCGAGGTCAAGCGCTTCATCAAGGGCCTGGAAGGTATTCGTCTGGTCGGCGCCGACGTCGTCGAGGTCAGCCCGCCCTACGATACCGCCGCCGAGGTCACCAGCGTGGCCGCCAGCGACTTGCTCGTCGACATCCTGGCCTTGATGGTCAAGGATTCCTTGGCCATGACTCAAGGGAAAGGGAACAGTCCTGTCAAGGATGAATTGTAGCACGGTAAATCCGCGGCCGCGGCGGGACATCTGATCCTTGAGGGCTTTACTTTGGGGGACATTATTCGACAGCAGGTCACTTAGAGAATGGAGATAGGACACATCAATCTAGATTCAATGTCAATGCCTTGACGGTCTTCTTTTTGCTTGCATCTGATCCAGAGTATGTACGCCAGCCCGTCCTTTTAGTCTGCCTATGTAACGTGGTCCCCGAACATGCAAGCCGTGAATACATATCCCTCCAGGAAAACCGACCGGGCCCATGTCAACATCTTCCAAACCGTCAGAGAGGGCGGCCAACGATGCGAGAAAGCAGGGTGGCAGGGACCACTCAGTTGAAGACGACCGTCTTGTGGCCGTTGATGAAGACGCGCTTCTCCGACCACCATTTGACGGCGGCCGCTAAGACCTGGCTTTCGACGTTGCTGCCTTCATCGACCAGTTCTTTGGGCGTCAGGTTATGGTCGACGCGCGCCACCCTCTGCTCGATGATGGGGCCCTCGTCCAGGTCGGCGGTGACGAAGTGGGCGGTGGCGCCGATGATCTTGACGCCGCGGTCATACGCCTGGTGGTAGGGCTTTGCGCCCTTGAAGGAGGGCAGGAAGCTGTGGTGGATGTTGATAATCTTGCCAGACATGGCCTCGCATAGCGTGGGCGAGAGAACCTGCATGTAGCGGGCGAGGACGACGAGTTCGATGTCGTGTTCGCGGATCAGATCGAGGATGCGCTGCTCCTGGTCGGCCTTGGTTTCCTTGGTGACGGGAAGGTGGTGGAAGGCCACGTCGTAGCTACGGGCCAGGGGCTCGAAGTCGGCGTGGTTGGACACAATCACCGGCACCTCGATGCTCAGCTGGCCCGTCTTCTGGCGAAACAGCAGGTCGTTGAGGCAGTGGCCGATCTTCGACACCATGATCAACACCTTGGGCTTCTGCGCCACCGGCCGCAGCTGGTAGTCCATCTGCATCTCGGCGGCGAGCGCGTCAAACGAGGTCGTCAGCGACGCCGTGTCCTCGGCCGGCCCGAAGTGCACGCGCATGAAAAACCTTTCCGACGTCCGGTCGGAGAACTGCTGCAGGTCCAGGATGTTGAGGCTGTTCTTCGCGAAGATCCCCGTCACCGCGTGCACGATCCCCGGCTTGTCCGGGCACGACAGTGTCAGGATGTGGTCGTGCGTCATCTTGATCAGGAGGGCTGAAGACTCCGAGGCCTTGAAGTGGCGCCGAGATGAAAGTCCCGCCTGGAAGATCTTGGGTTCTATGTGTAGTCGTGAGCGGCCGGCGCGACGTGGGCGGACCAGGAGCTTGCAGACCGGGGCGGTGTGTCTTGCTGCTGCTGCTGCTGCTGCTGCTAATGCTGGTGCCCTCAGGACCAGAACCATCTAGATGTCTGGCCTGGTAAGATAGTCGTTCAGTGGATGGCCGTTGGTGCTGTGGTGCGTGTGATACAGCACTGCATTGGAGTCATCGACGAAAAATTTACCCACATTTTGTGCTATTGTTGTTGGATGCCATTCTTCGAGGGCGCAGTTGGTGCACAGGGGCTTATCGATAAAGGCCTCTCCATCATCTTATCCTATCAGATGAAAGCCCAGGTGACATCTTATCATATCTTATCACATCTCATCTCTTTTGCTACCCTCGCAGTTGGACACATGCCACCCACCTAGCCACCTACATGCAGGCATCTCCTGTAGCCCCTTAGCCAGGCAGCTACTGTTATCTCATGTTTGTCCAGCCACTCACACCTACCTATATCCTGCCTGCGTATCCGTACTCCTTGCTATGATTCTCACGCCGCCAATCTCAACCGATGTCGGCCATAAAATCTGAAAACGGGGCTCTCAGTAGCCTCGTTGGCAGCCTTCGGAATTATGTTATCATTAGGCTACCACAGGCATCAATCCCCACTCGGGCCTTAGGAGCAGTCCTTAGCCTCAGGCCACCCGCGAACCCCTGGGTCGGAAAACAGGAAACCGTCACAACCCCCGGTCTGTAGAGGAGACCGGCAAGAGTCTGAACAAAGAGAGGTCTTGATCAAGTGTCCCTGATGCCTTCCAAAAGGTGGAACAGCGAGAGTTCCTCCCCAGGCTGCTGTGGCTGCCTGCCCATGGATACAAGTCCTGCTCACACAGAATGAAGCTCAGGACCTTATTTAAAGGCTGGTTGAGGCCGCCGTGGCCAAGCATTGATGCCGAGAGGAGCTTGTCGACGCGTTTCCCGAACACCAGAGGATATTGTCAATCTCAATTGCTCCTGTGCTTCACTCCTAGTACTCTTTTGAATTTGCCTCGTTCTCGTCCCGGGCGGCTCACATCCACCTATTCCAGCGCTCTTTACAGACTCATCGAGGCCCAGACATGTCCACCATGGAGCTGCCTCCTCTGCCCGTTCCCATCACTGACTTCGTCGGATACGCTAACAAGCAACCCAGCACTCAGGCAGGCGTCACTGAGGCAGTCCGGCCCTTCCGAGACTTTGAGAGCAAGTTGCGGGAGATCTACGCTCAATATCCCGGTCACGCGGCTGCCACCTCCAATCACTTAGTTCCAGTGTTCAACAGCGCCCCTGTCACTGTCCGAGCCAGAGATCTGCCCAATGAGCCTCCGGCTGAGAAGGATAGATATCTGCTTTCTCTTCCAGACAGTCTTCGCAGGAGCCATGGCTCTCCTGCGCTCGTGGATTCCTTGACAAAGTTCAGGAGAAATTTCAACATCTTCTCCGAATCATCACTCGCTGACCTTGACTGGAGCAATGTGTGTGTTGCCGGCAGTGCAGTGGTTACATCGTTGTTACCTGTGGACGAGCCTTACAATGAATCCAAGGTAATGCTTCTACCTAAACCATGGCCTCGGCGTTGACACACCCACAGCGAACCCATCGAACGTACTACCACGACAAGCTTGCCCCGGCATCTGACGTCGACCTTTTTCTTTATGGTCTTGATGAGACGCAAGCTCTTGAAAAGATCAGACAAATTGAAGCAAGAGTCCGTGACAGCATCTTGGACGAGACCACCACCGTCCGTACCAAAAACGCCATCACCATTGTCTCGAAGTATCCCACTCGTCACGTCCAAATTGTCCTCCGCTTGTATAAAAGCATTTCGGAGATCCTGACTGGATTTGATGTGGATTGTTCATGTGTTGCATATGACGGCCGCCAGGTTTGGGCTTCCCCACGAGCTCTAGCTGCCTACATGACCCAGGTCAACTCCATTGATCTTACCCGCAGATCCCCATCCTATGAAAACAGACTCTCCAAGTACTCTCGCCGCGGCTTCGAGGCATACTGGCCAGGACTGGATCGTAGCAGGGTTGATCCCACAATCTATGAGAGGTCTTTCTCTAGGGTGCAAGGCCTCGCAAGACTCCTTGTTCTCGAGAAGCTCCCCTACCCCAAAGACCGAGATGTCTATCTTGCACAGCGCCGAGAAGAAAGAGGCAGGCCGCGATTACCTTGGAATGCAAGGAACCGCCATTTACTATCAGGGAACCTCAAGGATGATCAGCCGGACGACGTCGCTGAATGGATTGAAGAAGACGACGTATCGAATTATCACACCATCAGTATTCCGTACGGTCCAAAATACAATGCCAAAAAGGTTGAGAAGCTTCTTTTCACCAAGGACTTGTTGCTCAACGCCGAGTGGAATAAGCCCAAGGATAGAGAGGCCAGGCTTCATCGCCACCCAGCCTTTTTCGGATCCTTTGACGATGTGATTCATGATTGCTGCGGATCTTGTCCAGAGCCGACTAGTGATGAAGATCTTGCAGCTCTTGAAGGAGAGAGCAAGATCTACATCTCAGGAGATCTCACGTTTCTCAAGGACAATCCAGGAAGACAAGAAATTGGCAGCTTCAATCCAATCACCGACAATGACTGGACAGAGATGGCCTACATCGGCAATACAACGAGACTATGCCAGGCAATCATCGACCAAGATATTGAAGCCGTCCGCCACTGCTTCTCCTCCATTGACGTTGTGGACGTCAATCGACGTGATCACACTGGCCGGACTCCTCTACATCTGGCGGTGATGTGTTCAACGCCCGAGATCGTTCAGTGCCTAATTGACCACGGTGCCCGACTAGTCTCCAGACTCTACAACGGGATGACAGCACTACACCTTGCAGCTTATCGAGGTGAGCCACGAATGGTGGAGGCCCTGCTGGAAACTAGCGGCGCCAATGAGCGACAGGAACAGCTCAAAGAAGATGCGAAACGAGAGGCACGCAGAGCCGCTGCAGGCCATGGTGCCGAGAAAGCGGATCTCACGTCTGAGCAGATCGCCGACACCGACTCGTGGGACTCGGATGAAGATATGGGTGACGACGAGGGTGAGAAGGATAACATGACTGAAAATTCCTTCGTGAAGATCAGATCGCCCACTGACGCCAGTGACGCATTCGCTGAAGACAAGAGCGAGCCAGATGTCTACGATGTCAACGTGCTTGCTTGGGACAGCCCACTTTCGCCCCTACACCTTGCGATCCTCGGTGGCCACCTGGATGTTATTGACCTGCTCATTGAAGGCTACGGTGCCGCTGTGCTCCTACCCGTCAAGATCTTGGACCAATACAATCCGACGAGCGCCAAAGCTGCCATTCTGACCATCGCACTCGCTCTTGAGCTTCCCCTGCAAGAGGCGAATCAGACTGTAAAAAGGTTGCTGGCGAACGGGGCCACATTGGCCCAAGCCGACCTGAATCACATCTCGGCCCTCCATTACGCAGTCAGTAATGCAAAGGCACTTATCTTGGAGACACTCAACTCTTCTGATCCCATTGCATTCAAAAAGGCTTGCAACATCGTCACGGTGACTGGGATGTGGTGGAGTGATCCGACGGTTGATACACCACTGATCACTGCTATCCGTACCGGCCGCGCGGATGTGGCCGACATGCTTCTCGCAAGCGGTGCGAAGACTCGTGTTGATTTGGAGTCTTTTGCTCAAGCTCTAAAGCGCCAGCGGCCTGACACCTCTACCTCTAGCCCTGAGTATGTCGAGAAAGTCTACCAGCGCTCAGTCGACCAACCGATTGTTCTGGCCTTCCGGATGGAGATGTTGGACCTTGTCAACAAATTGATCGACGGTGGAGAAGACGTGAATACACTGCCCAAAGAAGCTTACAATTTCCTTGACCGACGGGGATTGAAAGACGCGAACCGTTCGCTATTGGACCTGGCTCGAGCACGCATTAAATCTCTCGACAGGTTTTTGGATCCCTTGAAATATAAGGAGTTGGACCAGCTAGAGCCTTTGCGCAATGACGAAGACTACCTGTCATTTGACCACGGATCATACCAATACTGGACGGCATATCATGACCTGCTCGATGCAAAGGTTGTTCGTCAGTACCAGGTTGAGCATTATGAGAAAGAAATTGGAGGTCTCAGGCCTGATCAGCAGGAGGGGCTGGAAGAGAAAAAGGCTGCAGCCCAGGCTACACTCATCCAACTTCAAGAACTGGAGAGAAAGCTTGTCGAGAAGGGTGCGAAAACATTTGAAGAAATGTACCCAGACGCGAAGCCTCGAGAGACGCCCCTTCTTTACCCGTCGTCGAGTAACCGCGATGACAGTCCCTACACGACAAACATATCTTTCAAGTTGTCTGACCTGACACCCAAAAACAGGGACAACTATGTCAAGCTGTTCGAAGCCGCCTGGGAGGGAGACGCAGATACAGTGAGGAGGCTCTGTCTGTCTCGGGTTCGCCCGCTTCGGATTGCGGTGGAAGACCGTCGCGGATTCAGCCCCTTTTCCATTGCAACTCTCCGCGGTCACTACGAACTAGCTGAACTCATCGTCGAGATTGCCACTGTGCAATACCAGCCTGACGACAAATCCGAAAGGTATCGTTATACGATCCAAACCGAGAGGGACTGCGATGACTACAGTGATTACAGTGGGGATAGCGAAGCCACGGGGCAAAACGACGACGTGCAAGTGCTGGCACAAATCGTCAATGACACATTTACTATCGATGATGTCGCAGCACTTGCAGACAACGTCCAATCCAAAGTCTCTCCGGCGTCAATGATATCCTGGCCTTGTCAACTCGCTCGTGCTATCGATGATGTTGTTGATGAGCAGGAGGCTAGCAAAGCATTCGGAGGCGATGTGACTCCAGATGCTCACCTGTACGACCGTTCCAACGAGTCCTGGGCTTGGTTCCATGCCGCCCTGGAGAACTCGGGTCGCTCTAGACGGGGGTCTCTGGTGCGCTACGCCATTTTCACGAACAACCTGCGACTTTTGAAGTTCCTCATCAAGATCGGCAATGGCCTTGCCAGCCAGAAGGAAGACGATGACTCGTTAAAGGTGGCTCACATCGACAAAAGCGATTTCGAAGTGGCCATTGGGCTGGGGAGAGTTGAGCTGATTGGAGAAATGATCAAGTCGACTGGTGTGGGTCTTCCGCTTCGCAAAATGTTCCAGAAGTCGGGAATCGAGCTTGCTGGGAAGCCCAAATACTACCAAGGTCTCACCGTGCACGGCAAGAAGCGTCAAGACTGGGCAGAAGCAGGAAGACTGGGCTCTCACCGCAAGCCACAGGACACAGAAGAGCAGATCCCACTACTCACGGCCATCATCGAAGGCGATCTAGAGGCGACCGAATACTTCCTGTCCGATGCACCACTGCGTCGGTATCTTGAGTTTACCGAGACATTCAAGACCGATAAACACGTTCAAGCGCTGGCACAAGCAGAAGGGGGAGTTGAAGCAGCCCTAAACACTTGGATGTCGACTCGCAACAATCTCGCTCTGCATATGGCGGTGTTGTCGCCTCCTAGGAGGGATGGCAGCCAGCCAACCTTTGACTTCTTGTTGAAGAAGATGCCCGAGTCTCTCGAAACTCGATCAGCTGACGGCAAGACGCCGCTCTGGTTGGCTTTCAGAGTCGGCAGATTCTACGCAGCCAAGAAACTGATTGAAGCCGGCGCCAGGGTGATGACCAAGGATGACGCCGGTCGAAATGTTCTACACGCACTCCTCGACGAGATCGACCATCGCGAACATGCGCTTCTTCGGTCTGTCCTCAGTATGCTCGACCGAGAAGTCGTTACCCGATTGCTTCTGGAACGCTGTGGCGGGACCCAGCCTACTGGTATGACTCCGCTGGCGATGTTCCTCAATCGCATCGACATCGACGCGAAGACTGGCTGGGAAGAAAGTCTCAAGCTGATCCTTTCGTACTCTGACGGGAAAGACCTGGAGAAGATGGACGGTGCCGGAGATTACCCTCTTCATTCACTAGTCCGGCGAGGTCACCTAGAACTGGTCAAATTCATTGTCGCATACAGGCCGAGTCTCTTGCACTATGAGAATGCCACGGGTATGACACCATCTGAGGTGGTGACTGTCAGCTACCTGCGGCGTTTGATCGATCATCCGCCCGAACTCGTCCAGACCGGAAAATGGAGTATCGTGGACAAGCCGGCCGAAGAGTTTGTGAACCAGACTGGTTCGACCACGCGCGAGGCAGCAGCAGCCGAGGCCGATGAGGCCGAAGAGTCATCTACCTGCCACCGAAGAAGCGCGGAATGGAAAATGAATCGACTCATGCATTACCTTTTGGCCGAGCATCCGGCCAAACGGAAGCTCGTGGCGCTGCAGGACGCGAACGAAGTAGCCAAACGGCTCGCATTGCAGCAGCAGAAGAAGAGTCTCGAAGAAGCCAAACTGCGTGAGAGAGTCGCTCTAGGGCATCCTAGACGAGGACCAGATTCCGAGAATAGGGACGAGGTGCTGATGTATCTGGATCGAGCGAAGAAATTCACGCCCTGGGACCGGCTGGGTTGGAGAAGGAAGGAGGCTGGCGAGAATGTGGAAGAGGTGGAGAAGAAGTACGAGGAAGAGAATCGGTCCAGATGGAGGCTGAAGTTGTTGGGTAATGGAAGTGCGAGCGAAAGTGGGTAGAAGTTACGATGATTTCTTCTTCTTCCTGATGTCTACTGGGACATGCCAGTAGTCTATATACCAGAAAGGTGCAGCTTCATAGTAGTCTATATACCCAGAAAGTTGAAGCTTCATGTAATGAAAGAAGACGGACTACCCAGAAAGGTGCAGCTTCATGTAATATGTAACGAAAGAAGACGGACTACCCAGAAAGAGTGCTTGACAAGAGAGCATCCTCCCTGTGTCTTCCCTCTGGAGTCTGTACCCGTAGTACTCGGCATGTATACCTAGCTATAGAGAGAAGAGAAAGATCAAGGTACCTATTTAGAGAATAGAGAGAAGAAAAATCAAGGTACCTATCCACCTACTACCTATATTGAGAAAAGAAAGTGAAAGCCAACCGCATCACCGGTCTAGACCGCCTTGTTTCCAAGCGGCACCGACAGATAGCCGCCAAACTCCTTTGCAAAGTCGACGGACACGCGCGCATGGACACGACCCTGTCGGTCCAGAAAGCGGCTGTGATCCTCCAACGGCACGACCGCGCCATGCCAGATATTTGGATGGATATAAAGACCTTGGCCACCGTCGCAACGGAAGGTGGTGAACTTGTCGGGAGTCACGTCGTCGCCGGGGAGAGCCAAAGGAATCATGAAACTCTGGCCATTCAGCGGATAGAACAACTGGCCCCCGTCGGGATGATAGTTGGCGCGCCAGATGAGTGCTCTTTGTCTTTGTCTTTCTCTTTTGCTCTTGTTCCCGCTCTTGTTTCCGCTCTTGTTCCCACTCTCGTTCCCACTCTCGCTCTCGCTCTCCGTCGCCTTCTCTGGGAATTCGCTCCAGGCGAACAGATAACTATCTCCCACGGCGTTGTTGCGTGCGTACAGCATGTCGCCCTTCCACCAGAACTCGAACAGCCCTTCGGTGACGCCGCCTTGGTCGCCCGAGTTCTTGTCGACCGGGCGCGAACCCTGAGCAGGCCACCGAACAATCTCGATGGGGAAGTTGTCGGGCGAGTCGACGACGTGGCCGTAGCCCTGCAAGCTTTCGGCGCTGGCCTGCACCACTGGAGTCTCGAAGACCTTGCTTACTCCCGTCGTGGGAACGTAGGCGATCTCGTCGGTGGAAAAGTCTCTGGACGTCTCGGCCGGCCGGGATGGTGTTTGTGTTTGTGTTTGTGTAATGGTTGCCATAGTGGACGTCCTTAGGTGCCCTGAGACGTTCCGAATTTGTCTCTATCTGAAAGGGAAAGGCTGTGCTGTTGCTGTTGTGGTGTCTCTCTTGGTCAAGGACAACTGCTGAGGCGCAGACTCTGAAGTAGAGTCCAATCCGATTCAAGGCTCGAGATTATTCTGCTCTCCAGAGACCTCGATAAAGGGAGGACTTATCGAGGGAGGACATTCAATAGTAATAATAATAGTAATGGTACTGGTGGTAGTAGTCAAGGCCCCGACATGTCGGTCTTCGTGCCGGCAAATCGTCACTTCATCCTCGAGTTCGAGTTCTGTCGGTCAAAGCCTGAGGCCCGAGATGTCGTTGTTCGTGCCGACAAGTCCAAGTCCAAGTCCACATGGATTCAATGTTCATTCATACTCGGTTCTGAATGCCTGCTTTATAGGTAGACATGGTCGAAAAGTCGCTGTTCATGCCGATGGATTCCCAACCGACTTCATACTAGAAGGAGAAGGACCGCTTTGCACTGATGGACTCCAACCGACTTCATACTAGAAGGAGAAGGAGAAGGACCGCTTCAGACACTTCCACTTCCACTTGACTTTCCCCAGACAGCATGAGAGGCGTGGTCACTTTGGCGCCATAGACGATCTGTGGAACGACGTGGAGTTTATCAAAGGATTGTTCGCCAAAGACAACTCGATGGGGAAATGGGAAATGAGGTTGGCCAGTAAAGTGAAGCAGCCTCGTAGGTTTGGTTTGGCCAGTAAAGTGAATCCCAAGTATACTGCCTCACCCACGAGGCTGCCCTACAATATAGATCAAAGTCGCCGATTTCTCCCCAACAATCGCAGCCTGTACATATAGGCTCTGACCTGATGTATGGCAGCCCCATCTTCACGTCTTAGCTTGTACTCTGCATTACATGGATATAGTGCCGTTTACGGTGCTAGAAACCCATAACTACAAAACCCAGCCTACGACACTAACGGTTCTTACCGACTATGAGGCCAGGTTAACTCCACTGCGCGAGATTTTTTGCTGCTTCAGTCGGAGTCGGGGCTGCTGTTCGATTCAGTCTGTTGTCTTTAAGACGCAAGACTTTACGGCTCGAGTGTGTGTGTGTGTGAATCCGATCTTGGTGGGCAGAATGTGGGTGATTCTGCCGCACCCGCACCTCCGCGTGACTACCTGACCTATAGGGCTATCAGGGAAATGGTCTCCAGTGACGGTGACATTCACTGAGGATCATGCTCATATGACACTCGGGAACTATATAACGCTTACGCTTACGCCTACGCTTACTTGGTCACCGATGGCTCGTGGTGGTGGTGGCATAGTGATAGATCCTCCTCTTCGATTTACCGTAGAAGAGCTGGAGGTAAATCACTCACAACTAGGTGTACCTGCTCCGTACATGTAGGGATAGCAACTACAATACGTACAGGACTCCCTCTGTGGTAGGAGTGGCCGAGGCTGGACGTTCGTTCGGGACAGACGCAGACACAGACGCAGACGGGACACAGCATTGGAAATACCAGTGGCAAGTCGAATTACAGTAGAACAACAGCGATCTTTCGATCCTTCAAGATGGTGGCGTCCATCAAAAACGCATACGGAGTCCTGCAGCAAGACTTCAAGAGACCTCATTGCCCGTTCCGGGCCCGTCATACTCAATCAGCCTTCAAGTTTGTGGCGGCGTCTCGAGCATCTTATCTGCATCTTCCTTCCTCGCGTCTCTCCGCTTTCGACTGCTCGCGTCTCACTGCTTTCGACTCAAATACTCCTACATCAACAATCCTCTGGTGGTATCAATCGAAGGGTATCATGAACCTTTTCCTTCTTCCAGTGCGTCCGTCCTGCCAAAACGCCATACATGGCCTTCCTGTGCCATCCGGTTTGGTTTGGTTTGGTTTCGTTTGTTCAAACCCCTCGATCAAGTATCCAACTGAACCTCGTCCAGCTGGTCGGTCGTCTCTCTGGCATCGAGTGCTGGAAACGACATGGGGTTTCCCCCCTGATATCTTGTCATTAATCACCGCGCATGTGCACACTACACACGGATGGCCAGACAATCTGCCAGAACAGACTCCAGGCCTGACCGATCTTGTGCGCCCGCGCCTTCCCAGCCAAAATTGTCGTTGTTTTCCATGTCCAGATTCCCGCTGGCCGTATCGGCGACTCCATTGCTGGTGGCATGTTCTTGACTTGCCCGCCAATCCTCATAATCATAACCTGCTGACGCATTGGCCACAGTCGCTCCGAGCAAGGGCATTGCGTTCCAGGGCGAAGGTCCAACTTGAGATGTGAGTTGGAGGTCTGGCATGCCTATCGGTCTCATGGAATATGCCGATTCGGCTTCCGTGGGTAGGAGATCATCGTCACGGATCCTCCGAAGTCTCCCCCTCTTCACATCGGCCTCCTCCCGAGCGACCTTCTTCTTGTAGGAGCTCGTTAAGATGCCACCCCAAGGATTATTTTCATATTCCGGCCCGTTCGATCGAGTGCGACTGATGACCTCTCCGAGGAGGCCTTTCAGGTAGGTTTCCGCTGCGATGGCCACAAGTTCGGCGCACTGGATCGAGCAACCCGAGGAAACGGATTCTTCGTAGCAAATAGGGACAATCCGGGCATGAATGGTCGGCGTATCTGGAAACTCCAGAGTTTCGCTGAACAATGGCTGTAGATATCTCTTCCTGATCTCCAGGTCCCAGTTCGTCTTCGTCAGTCCTGCTGCGCTCCCACTGACAGGCTCGGGGGCTTTGATCCGGAGAGCATTATAGTATTCCTCGTACGGATTTTTCCGAGCTGCCGCCTCTTCTTCCAGCTTATCATTTGCAATTGCTTTCAACCGTCTCCTGTCCCGTGGTGGCAGTGCCATCACCTCTACCTTGAGACGCTGTTCTGCCGCATCGCTCGTGATAGCCGGTTTCGAGGACGCGGCCATGGCAGCCTTGTCGGTTGTCGAACTGACCCATGCTGCCAGGCCCGGTTCAGGAGGGTCTCGGCCGGTATTGCACAGGATTGCAAGGACCAAAGTGTTGTGGGCATGTTCGGTCTGTGGGGACGTGTAGATGAAGGCATCGCAGAGGTCGCCGAACTCTCTTGCATTGAGTTCGCCTGTTGTGCTTTGGTTAGAGACGGCGACCGCCATCGCGAGGGTAGAGAGGAGATATCTAGACTGACCTCGAATGAATCTCGTTATTGCATCGTAATAGACTTCCCAGTTGTGTCCGATCAATGACTTGAGTTCGGTGTAGAGCGGTTCCAGGTCGATTCGGGGGTAATTCTGCGTGGCCTTGGTCGTCTTCGAAGAGGATCCAGGAGGGACTTTGGCAGCGCTGGGTATCGAAGTCGCAGTATCCGATCTCGTGAGTGCTGCTGGGTTGAATGTCTCGTCCAACGTCGCCATATTGAACAGGAGGGGGTCGGTAGAGTCAGGGTGCGCGCACCTGCAGCGCAGCACAGACGAAGACGCTGCTCATCCAGTAGTAACAGTGCCGGTCTTGCTTCTATCGGCACATGGTGCTTTGGGGATCTTTCGTGGCTGGCTCGAACAATGTGGTGTTGAAGAGGTGTGGCCTGCGGCGCGATGATGGCACAGACCAGTCTGCAAATCAGATGAAGTCAGAACAAATGGAATGGCCCACACTGGCAAAGCAGTCCGCCTCCTAAGCCCTCGACGCAGCCCTGAGTTCGATGAGCGTTATTATTTAGTACTGATGTTCACTCCTTCGCATGAAAACGAAGATTCGACGCCCGGATTCTACGCCGCCTAAAACAAAGAGATGAAGCACAAAGAACGCGGTTCCACTGTCCTCCCTCAAGACGGAACGACAACTCGGGTTTCATTGTTAGCCTGGTCTATGACCCTCTCTGTATCGTCTTCGCCCACACGAGAGCATTGCAAGCCCCGTCTCCATCTAGGCTATCTGGACCCTCCATTTCTTGACCGTAGCATCTGCCCCGGTGCTGTAGACAATGTCTCCCAACCAAACAACGCCATTGACCCCTTCCTTGTGAGCATTGGTCTCTTTCACTCTTTTCCCAGGTTCTCTCAAACTCCACGCGAACAAACTGGTGTCTAGACTGCCAGAGACTGCCCCTGTGCCTTCTGAATTCCAAGCGATACTGGTGATTTTGGCAGAGTGGGCGTTCCATCGGTCAGTCACAAGTTCAAGGGAGGAAGTGCCCGTGAGAAGCCCGGTGACCCCGGTATTGATCTTATAGACATAGATCTTGCCGGCGGCTGTCCCAACCGCCACCATGTTGCCATCTTGAGAGAAGGCTATCGCAGTCAAGGGAGTCGCCGAGACTTGTTCGACAACCGCCGTCTGCTTGGGTGCTTTTCCTGGTACCACAGAGAATAAACGGAGACTCGAATCTTGGGAGCCAATAGCGACTATGCTGCCCGAAGAAGCCAGAGATGTCGGAGTTGCTTTCAGCGGGAGCTCACCATCCTCTTCGCCGTCTCTGTAGACGATGACACTCTCCAGCTGGGCGACAACAACAAGTGAATCGGACGTGCATGTCAAAGCTTTTGGTTGTGACGATAGCTGCGTCGGCTTTCCTGTAAATGTCCGCGCACCAATGTCAACTGTTCGCAAGGAGTCATCCCAGCCCACTGAAAATACTTGAGGGTGATTGCTGGAGGAAGATGCTGCAAGGCCCGAGATGATGTTGGTGTGTCCGTCGCCTTCGATTGTCTCGGCATTACCGCTGGCCACATCCCACGAGCATAGACGGCCCTCGTAACTTCCAGTCCATAGGGTAGCGCTTCCAACCTCTCCCGATGAGGCGAGGGCGGTAATATTCTTTTGGTGTCCGGAGATGATTTTGGTCGGCTTGCTAGAGCTGGTGTTCAAGTAGTTGAGATCACCACTGAGCGAAAGGGAGATTATTAACCCGTCTGACCTGCCTGCTGGCCACACGACGCCGACCTGTTGATCCGAAACAGCGACAGCATCGCCAAAGGACCAGGAATTGGTCACCTTCCCGGCCTCCACGTCCCATGTTTTGACCGTGCGGTCGGCGGAGCAGGTCACAATGCTCCTTGAGTCGCTGGACCAGGAGACGCCGAAGATGCTGCCGTGATGGCCCTCCGTGGTGTCCACGATCTCGGCCTTTGCGTCTCCGGTCTTTCCATCGTAGAGATAGATTTTCTTGTCACCGCCGACACTGACCAGGTGGTTTCCGTTCGGGGAGAAAGCCACCCCGTATATGAAATTGGTATGCTGTCCCCGACCAGGAATACCGTTGAATTTGAAGGGAGCCCCATGGTAGAAGACCAGATTCTTGTCGTCACCTCCCGTTGCCGCTCTTAATGGTCGTTGTTGTCGTATGCTCACCGCATTGACTTGCGCCGAATGGCCACTTATTTCTCCAACAGTGTTGCCAGAATCCGCCGTGATGCAATGTCCAAAGCGTTGTTTTCCGTCTCCCACGGCTATTATACGTTGGCTGTCACCGTCCCAAGCGATATCATTGATCCGGCCTGAAATGATTGCGTATTCGCCTTTGGTAACCCCTGATCCATTAGGCGAACAGTCCCAAACTCTCACAATCCCCGAGACATCGCCCGACGCACAATAGAAACCGGAGGGTGCAAACCTCGCTACCGTAGTGGACGCTGTGTGTTGGGTGTACTGGGTGGATATGGCAGGATTGTCGATCGACCGAAGAAATATGGATTTGTTTGAAGCGTAGGCTATGCGCTCTCCCTTGGAATCGGCGGATAGAGGGGTAGGCTGACCTCTTGTGCTGGTCGGCAGAGCGGCGTAGATGCCATCTGGACCGGGTTAGCATTGTTTACCAGGTTCATGAAGTTCGGACGGACCAGGCTTTATAGACATTGTTATGCAATTGTGTGTGCCAAAGCAGAGTGCATAGTTGTTGCAAGGTTGTTGGGTGTGGGATGAAGATTAATAGTTGACACATGAAAGCGTGCCCGACCCCGGCTGACGAGGCTGCGGGCCAAATGCTCAGACGGCCATAACTCCCCATTGGGGGTTGACTCGTTATGTACGTGTATCTTCGACGGATCGTTCAGTTCATCACTCGATTCTTGCTTGATTCACCATTCCGAATTTCATTGAGGACTACGCGGCACAAGGGGATTAGGCTGCTACAATAAAGGGCCCTCTCGATCTCGATACCGACCCCGAAGATTGATTAAGTATTGTTACACTCACAGAGCCCTGTCCCTCTAAACCCGGTCATTACTGGACATGAAATTGATTCGCAGAACAAGCGTCTCTGGCTCAAATGTGCAAGAACCTTGTAGAAGGGCGCTCCCTTACCGACCGACCAAAGGACCAATCCACCCCTCAGATGTACATCTTGTGAAGTATGCTTTTGTACCTCGCTGTGGAATCAGAACTGCCTACATCGAGACTTCGGGCAGGTCTTCTTCGATGGCCATCATGATGTTCTTCCGCCGCGTCAAATCTTGCTATGAGGCGAACACCCTGCCACTGCTTGTTCTCTTCCCTTCCATTTCGCTCTTGATGTATTCCGGGTGTCTATGGACGCTAGGCATCAGGCCTAACGCAATTGCCCTTCGAATGGCCTTCGCAACCTTGCGTTGGTTAACAGGCCGCAGGCCGGTAGAGCTGGAATGCCGGATACGGCCCATCTCCGTCATGTATTCGGACATCACAGAGAAATTCTATGCCAGTGTATTAGCGATCATAACAGTGGCGGAGCGAAGAGGCATACAAACCTTGTACAAGCTCAGGGGGTTGATCGATAGTGCATCGAAAGCATCGGTCCTAGGTCGGTTTCTCTTTCTCCATTTTCGAGCCTCGGCAGCACTTAAGTCGTGAGGAGCGTAGACATCGCCAACTTTCCACTGCCGCGTTAACTGTCGTGAAATGGCATAGTTCTCTTGTTCTATTAGTTCCTCCCGCTTGAGGCTCATCAGAGTTGTAGCCGCTGTCCGTTTGAATGTCTCTGCGCCCGTGTTAGAATATAGACCAAAGTACATGCGATGTGGGATACATACGTGAGACGGGTGATGGCTGCAGAGATTTGGTCGTCAGTTTCAGCTGAAGCCCTAGGCCTGGGGCTAGCCGAGTAGACATTGTTGACAGTCCAGGAGTCAACCTAACTGGCAGTAGACAACTTCCTTGAGCGATCGGGGGACAACTTGACGGACAATTGGGAACAAGATCAAAGTTGCAAACCTGCCAAGTGAATTCGCAGCCCGCCGATTCGGATGAGGCGGACGCTGCTCTAGTGCTACGGAGTAAGTACCCCTACCCCCCAGGCCACCTAAGCGGAGAGCATCGACCTATCTGTACGGAGCGTCCTGGTTCATTTTGCCATCAACGACTGAATGCGCTACCTACATGTAGGTAGGTACTCTACACCACCTTCCTACGTCGTCATCACACCACACCTAGTGTAGACCTCTCTACACTCCGTATCTGCCCCCTTCTCTTCGCTAGATCATGGGTCATTTGCCTTGGTTTTGATTATCGACTTCAGTACCCGAAGCTGCGGAAAACCTTCGCCATGAAGTCCTCAAACCTGACCCGAAGCGTATTCCGCGCAATCCTCAGTAACAAACCATACCTAGCTCGGGACTGTCAAAGACGCCTTGGGAGCAGGCTGCCACAACATTTCCCCGCATACAGATATACTGTACACCAGAGACGTGGGTTTTTGGGCCTAAATCTCGGAGGCGCCGACAAAGGCCTTCGTGGCGCCAGGAGTACCCCGACAAACGTTGAGCTTGCGTTGAGCAAGTTTGTTGATGTTGTCAGAGCGAGGAGAACAAGCTCCCGATTTCCTCCTGACGAAGAAATTGTCGACGCCTTCAGGTTCCTGTTCGCCACGAGAATTGAATCACCACGACCGTTGACAAGAAATGAAGTCTTCCTTGCCAATGAGGCATTCAGACATTTGCAAGAGCGTGGCCATATATTGTCCGGGGACGAAAAGACAAGCCTCACTGAAGAAGATCTTGAAAATGTCCTGCTAGCCTTGGCCTCGTCCAGTGGCAGAGATCGGTTTCGGACTGATGCACGGATACTTGCGACTCATGTCTTCGACTCGCTCAAGGAAAGGTTTACGGCTGCTGAAGAGCTCCGCGTTTCTTCAGAGCATGGGAAACACCCGACTCGAGGTTCGTTACTGGCCTCCTACATTACCGTCTTGGCCACAACTGGTTCCTCTCATGATGCTCTCGAGCTCCTGCGGCAATCACCAGAGAGATCAGAGGACCACAGCCTATCGCTGTGGATGGCTATTTTGAAGGGTCTAGCCAAGGAGGGGAGAATGCAAGAATTCTGGCAGGTGGTAGAAGAAGTACAAAGTACTTTCGGGCCACTTGATGCCATGTCGCAAGAGACATTAGTAACCTTGTTCGCCGATCACGGCGAAATTCACCCTTTGAAGAAGATTCTCAACCTGCCTCTGGAAGATGGTCAGGTCCCGACATCTACTTCACTCGTCAAAGCCGTTGACTGCGCCATAACAAACGGTGAATTAGAATGGGCATCTGGACCGGTCAAATTGTTGCGGGAAAGGGTCGACTCAGGAGACATGGCCGGGACACTGCTTTTGTGGCACTTTGTCCGCGATTCTGATGTAGCTCACATTCGCGGTAAGATCGAGCAATTGGCAGATTCTGGTGTTACGGACGCTCTCAGCATGAAAGCCTTGAATCGTTTGATCGAATATGCATACTCACAGAACAAAGCTGACGACGCTTCCAAGTTGATACAACTGGCTGGAAGTTTGGGACTGAGACCTGACGCCAAAACACGATCATTTCAATTGGCATATCAGCTCAAACAGGGCGACCGTACTGCAGCTGCTCAGACCTTCGAGCTTCTCTTGAGGGAAGATGTTCCCATTGATCGTTCTGACGTCCCGGTACTCAACCATTATATTTCGGCCCTATCGTTCTCTGGGGACCACGAGTACACAAGACTCATGCAAGTGGTCGACCATTTGTTGGAGAGTGGGGGCGATCTCGAAGCCGAAGCAATTGCCGGATTGTGCCATGTCTTCCTTGAAAAGGACGAACTGGACGAGGCCACTGGGTTACTCAGACATCGAGTGGACTCGTATCCTATGGACGACCGAGCACGCATCGCTGCAGTTTTCCGTCAATTCATTGTAAGTCCAGCTGTCAAAGATCAGCGCGCTTTCAATGCCTATGAGCTTTTCCGTCATGCTTTCCCTGAAAGCACAGTCGAGGAGCGCCTGCCGCTTATGCAATCGTTTTTCGACCGCGATCGTCCCGACCTGGCCTGCCTGATTTTTGGACATATGCGGCAGCAAGACGATCTTCAAGCCCGTCCAACTGCTCAGGCTTATGCCAGATGTTTCGAAGCTATTGCCAAGTGTAAAGACATTGATGGTCTACAAATGATCTATAACATGCTAAAGCTTGATCTGGAAGTCGAGCAAACGACACGCATCCACAATGCCCTGATGGCGGCGTATACAGAATGTCAGCAGCCCTTCGTGGCCATCATCGACCACTTCTGGAAAATCATGGACTCGCGTGAAGGCCCTACCTTGAGTTCTTTCATGCTAGCTCTGCGCGCCTGTGAGAAGTGGATTCCTCAGGGCGGCCACCAAGCCAGACATATTATGGCACTCATGCAAAGCTTCGACTTGATCATCACCAAGGAGGTGTATGAATGCTATATTGGGGCCCTGGCCGGGCAATCCGAATTCGAAAATGTGGTGGAGTTGATCGATCAAATGGAAAATGACATAGGCGAGCCTCCTGACGCCATCACCATTGGGACTTTCTACAATGCTATCCCGTGGCAATTTCGGAAAGACGAGGTGGAGAAATGGGCCAAGAAGGCCTATCCAGAGTTATGGGCCGAGCTAGAGTCGTATGGAGACGAAATTGATGAAGAGTGGGAGATCAGGTACTTCAAGCTTGACCGGAGTATTGACATTGATGACGAGCTGTTATTTGGGCCCGGTGACTATCATCCGGTGATTGCACAGGAAACGCAAATCATGTTGGAAACGCCAGTCACAACGAACTGAGTCGCAGGCTTGAAACATGGCCCAAGAAGAGTCGTTATATATGAGCAAGGATAGGACACCTCTACTACCCTAGATCATCCGAGGATTTCTCGCTGGCTTCAATGTGAAGACTCCGCGGCGCCTAACTTGATTTTGATCCGCTCGCTCAGTTTCGTCCCTCTCAGCCTATTTTTATTTTTGCCGCTGTATCACCGACGCCGACCGTCCTCTTCGTCCTCTCGATTTAGCAAAGCAGGAAGGCACAAGAGCGGGTGCTGGATGTAGACACCCAGTGCGGAGTAGGAGGGAAACGGGCCCATTTTATCCCGTCACGGTTCTATGTGGAATCCATGTCGAGGTCAGGGGTTTGACTATTGCTTCGTGTATCTATTGGTTGACAGCACCGAGTCAAGTGTACCTAGGTACTAGTAGTGAAGTTGGCGGAACAGCGAATGCGACAAGCTGTCGTTGCAGCACGCCCTTTCACGGGGCGCGGCGCAGTCTGTCAGTGTCGAGGTCGGAGAGCACTGAAGAGCGTCATTTTCCCCGCTCGAGGACAAGCTGGCCAGTCTGACAAAAACAAGGCCACTTTGGGCTCTTGCGAACTGACCGTCAGACAGCGTGAATTCTTCGGCTGCTGGCAGGCTTCCACCATCACTATTGTCACCTCGTCTATTTTATATCTCCAGGACCTTTGACCCTTGACCCATTCGAATCTCAGCTTGTCCGCCATGCGAGGTGCGGCCAATGCACGACCTCTGAGTCCGGATAGCCATGTTTTCATCCTTCCTCAACATCTCGGTTCCGAAGTTCGGGTTCCGAAGGGCGCCGGCCTCCCAGCCCATCGACATCCCTAGTGTCGAGGTCCACGATGTCGAAGTCTCGAGCGAGAAACGCGGCCGGCGGCTCAAACATCTACTGAAACTCAACCATGCCACCTTTGCCATTTTATATAACCATCTTCGCTTCCACAACCATACTCCTCATGTACGCATTCATGACTCTTGTCTCCCCTCCTGGCTCTCTGGCGGAGCATGATCCCTCCTCTGATTTCTTTCCACTGATCGACCTTCAGATTCTGGGATCGGCCTACCTATTCGGCGGCACGCCCGAACATTTGAATGCCATCTACGAAGACGCTGCTGCCAATGAAGGCCACGAACACTGGGTCGAGTCGCCCTCTGAGATTGCTCTGCACGACTACCGCGACTACCTAGGCAAGCGGGAATACCAGCGGGCGTTTGTCGACTTCTTCGAGGACCAGCTTGTCCTTCACGGCTACGACTGGAAAGAAATTGTGGAAAATTTCCTTTTCGAACGCGGCCCTGGGAAGTCGGATAACCCTGAGCCCATCTTTAACTGCCTGACCGCTGGATTGGGCCATCCCCTGATCCATCTTGGCTATGCGTACGAGCTGAACAGTCGTGAAGTAGCCATGGAGGCTCTTGGGCTGGCGGCGACGTGCTACGACGCCAAGCTCGCTAGCCTCCTCGAGACAGCCTGCCACTCGCAGGCATCCACCCGCAATCCTCTCACATACTCCACAAACGACCTCTTTGAAGTCTTCGCCCGCGTCCAAGGTGACAAGCGCCTCGACTCTGCCTTCGACCATTACGGCGGCGACAACCTCTCACAGCTGCTGGCCGACCCTGTGCTCACCTCTATCCTGTTGGAGCACTGGCACACATGGAAGATCGACCATCCGACTGCCGACTTTGCTCAGTCTCAAGCCCTGGCATCCGCACTGCTGATTTCCTGTGCCACCAGCGTCGAGGGTCACGGTTATGACTTCTTCCTCGTCCACCTGTTGACAACCTCACATGCCGTGCGGATCCTGATCCCTTTCCTCGACGGACAGCACCATCTCCCCCTTGTCCGCGAATGGCTACTGATCACCCTGGCCATTTACATCGCACAGCTGAGACCGCTGATCAAGCGTGAGTACATCACAGGTTATGATCTGCAGGGACGAGACTGGGCCTTTGTCGTGCAAGCGGCGCTCGAAGGCCAGTATAAACTCGACGCGCATTTCGTCAAGGCGTGCCGAGCTTTGAGGGAAGCTGACCGGGTATGGGGTGATGACAGCGGTGAGAAATACTACCTCAAGGCTGCAGTCAAGTTTGCCAGTGAGTTTGACGGATGGGGTGGGTTTGGAGCTGTGGATGAAGAAGAAGAGCGGGAGCTGCAGGAGTCCAAAGCCAAGGCCAAGGCCATAGACATGTGACATGACATTGAAACGGGAAAAGGAAGCTTGGTCCGCCTGCACTGGACGTTGGACGGTCTTGGCCTGGCGAAGTGAGATGACGGCCCATGATAGCTCCTGGAAGCTTAACGCATTTCATGCTATTCTAATCTGCGCACACCTGCGTCCCACATAATGGAAATAACACTTCACTCCCACTATTACACTACTTTGGGTGGCACATGGACCCTGTGGGGGAGGATTGGAACAGACTCCCGCTGTCACTTAGCTGCCAGACCACGACGAGGCTGAGGACTAGAGCAAGGCTGAGCTGTCAGATATCGCGGGGTCAGGCGCCGGCGTCACGTGGCAGTGCGCTGGCCCCACCAGTCCTATTTAGGTCTGGTTAAACATGGGATTTCGCCAGTTGGGTTGCCAGCCAGCCTCACGGAGCTCAACCTCACTCCTCCAGCCCACAACGAGCAGATCTGGTCTGTATCGACTCCCAGTCCTTGAGTGCGACATCGGTATGTCGGATTTCTGGACTTGCAGTCGCTTTGACCAGTTTTGACGGCGTGCGTCTTCTCTCGGCACTCTGCTATGCCACCAGTTCATATGCTTAATCCGTCGCCACCGCTGACTGATTCGACGCCCGCTCCCCAGAGCCACGACCTGGACGACGACGACTCTTCCACCATCTCTGTGATGTCTGCAACTCCGGCTTCGGCTTCGGCTTCGGCTTCGGCTTCGCAGAGCGCCCCGCCTGCTTGGGCCCGCGGCAAGACATGCCGCAGGCCCAAGCACCCCCGGCCATTAGATACCAGTGGCGTTGAACTCTGTTGCATGGAAGGCCATCGCCACAGATGGCCTGGCACGGGTAGACTCTACATTTCGAAGTGTCAGAAGAGGTGTGGTTATTGCGGCGACATGGTGAAGACATCGGCAGGCCTTCGTAAGGTGAGCTCGCCTTCTTCCTTTCCCCCTACTCGCCCGCTGCGGGCGCACATCATTGGATCCGAGCTCATGTCCGACGACGTACACAGCATGTGGAAGTCCATATACGGAAAGATGGGCTTCTTGCGAGAATTGCGCCAACTAACACTGTAGATGATTCAGCCTGGGAGTATTCCATTGTCCAAAGGAACGACGACGGAGCAGGACATCCATGGGACGAAAACAGAATGGAAGTGGATGATGAGTCCCTTCCGTCTGGCGCCCCAACGGCCCCAATGGAGACTCAGATCTCACTTGAACACACAGTACCAACAATAGAAGATCCACTACTTCGCTCTCTACCTCACTCTATATCACCAAGGGAAACACCGCCGTCGGCTAGGAGCCCAAACTCAACAGAATTTCAGCTGTGGGTGGAGACTACCACGCCAGTCGAGTCTGCGGAAACTGGAGAAACGCAGCCATCCATTGAGAGCGCAGCCCCAGCAGTGATCGAGCTGCCGGCGGAGCCCACAATGCCAATGGAGCTTACACCGCCTATGTCTGCCGATGGATCGGCAGAGACACAGGCGGATTCTACTGATGATGGAAGGAGTCCAAGAACTCCTTTAGGGGGGTCGCCGATACTTGGCTCCCTGGCAGGTCCAAGTTCAGCACCATCTCCTCCGGCTGGGCTTGATGCAGATGCAGGGCCGACAGCAAGCCTTCAATCAACGATCGAGGCGGAAATGAGGGCAGAACTTGCCGCCTGCTTCGATGAAGTAGTCAAAGTAGAGGTGTGCCGTCGGCTCCAGATGAGACAATCTGAGGCTTCCAGAGCGCCCGAGCCAGATTGGGCGCGCTCACCGACCTTCGGGATTCGCTTCCTTAACGACCAGGCATCGCCGTGGTCGAGAATGATAACGTCCAGCACCGCTCGAAAACATCTCTTACGGAGCGACCAGACGTACGATTACCTATCGGACTTTGTGAGCCAAGGCAATCCCGAGGGTGTGCGCATACTGCTTGAAGAAGGCTGCAATCCCGGCCACTTCGACATGCCACGTATGAAGCCGATGCTGAATGCGATCAAGGGCCGGACGGAGAACCACCAAAAGTGCCTGAAGCTGTTGCTCGAAAGGGGCACCGACGTCAATGCCACGAGCATGTCGACCGGCATGACGTACCTCCACTATGCGATTGCGCAGGAATTTTGGCCCGGATATGCGACCACCGTGAAGATGTTGCTCGAAGCCAATGCAGATCCCAGCATCGTGGACAACGCGGGCCACACCCCGCTTGCGATGCTCATCAAGGGCCAAAGCCCGGGCCAAGTCAGGCCACTGGGTCAGGAAGAACGGGAGGCCTTAACGGTCCTCCTCAACCGAAACCCCATCCACCAGATCAACGTGAGAAATCCACACAGCCGCGAAAACCTGCTGCACATGGCCGTACGAAGACAGGATGCATACACGCTCGAAGCGGTGCTCGGCCGCTGCACCTACTCGGAAGTAAGGGGACGATTAGTCAGTGAACGCACGCCGCAGGGACACACCCCGCTTCTACTCATTATGAATATCTGCCACTTCACCACCAGCAAGGCGGCCGGCGTGGCTCTACGAATGCTGGAGGTTCTGCTCGAGCACGGCGCTGATGCGGATGATGCCGACACCAGACGAGGCGATACGGCGCTGCACTTTATCATAGGCGTGCATCGGAGCTTTGAGGCCCTGGAACTACTTCTAAGGCACAAAGCCAACGCCCTCAAGAGAAATACTCGGCATGTCTGTCCGTGCGCTCTGCTGAGGGACAAGGCCCACGATTACCCTTACGATCCCTGGTACGCCCGTGCGATCATGCGGCTGTGTGAACTTGATGAGGCGAGTACGCCGGGGCCAGGCTCAGGCCAAGTAGCTGCGATACTCAAGGCTCCGCGACGTGCATCCCCTGAGATGACACCGCCACAGTCGCCAACAAGGTCGTCCTGACGCAGATGACCTGGTGCCTGAACCATGATGCCAATTCTGCTGGTGGGGACAAGATATGCAAGTACGCTTTGCGACAGCGTGCTTCCTCCCACCGTCCAAAGGCTGCGTCGGCGGCAGTGGTGGCATCATGATGTTGGACGAATGCACGGCGACCCTGATTTTGAACTCTGATCTGATCTGACCTATTTTCTTTGTTTTTTTTTTGGCCTTACTACCCTCCGTGCTGGTTGCTCGTTTTTCTGGTGCGATATCTATTCATCACTCCTTGAATGTTTTCGGAGGCCCCTTGGAGCATCCATCTGATCAACACGGCAAAGACGCCCCCTATCTCTATTGGAAGGCAGAGACACACAGCCGCAAAACATCCAACACCTCTGTTAGGAGGCAGATGCAACTTTAGCGATAGTTTCCATAATGACAATGACCATCTCAGTGGCCCAGGTGGAACTTAACGACGAAGGAATGAACAAACGAACGAACGCGAATGAACGAACGAACACGAACGAACGAACCATCACCTCTTGTGGACTGGACGAAGCGAGATTTGGCGAGCACATCACTGGACTTGGAGTCAGTCTCGCAGCACAGCAGGGAATGATTGACGGAACCACGCTCATTAAGCTTTTGCTTTACGTTGTCTGGTTTTGTTTTTTCTTTTAAAATATCTCTTATCAGATTGAACTGGGAACGAATCGAACCGAATCGAAGCAAACGAACCGAAACGGAAATGGAAATGGAAATGATCTCGGGATGGACTGGAGGAATTGGAGGAATCAAAGGACAAGAGGAGGAATTGGAGGACAAAAATCAGGAAAGGAACAACTCAAGGACAGCTCATGACATAACCACATTCCTTACCTCAGGCACCGGCCCCTATTTTCTCTCACTTCTCTTGCCTCAGGCCACAGCCTCCTGCAGTACAGGTACAGCGCAGTGTTGCATATGCGTTACACATGTGCACTCTGTTCTGTACATGTATGTCAACATCACCAAAGGTCAAGGTCAAGGTCCTCTTCCTCTTCCTCGCTAGGAACGCCAAAGTCAAAGTCATACACGGAGGAAATCAGGCTCGGCACAACAGCGCAGGCGGGGGACAGGAGGGAGGGAGGAGGGAGCTAATTAGGGGGACGATGAGATGATTTCCGGTATGGCTATCGAATACGACTACAGCCATGATTTTTCTTTTCCATAGTTTAGTTTAGTTTTGCTTATGCTTATCTATCTTACCATTCTTCACCTATGTTCGCTCCTTTCTTCTTTCTTTGCCTCCTCGTCAAATAAGTAAGTGCCTTCCTTGTCCTGCGAATTCGTATGTATGTACCGATACTATCCGCGCACCGTATACAACAGACTAGACGTGTAAGTGCTATTACTATGGATGCACGGATACCTATAAACAAGTACTGGTGACTAACTACACATACATACACATAGTATATACCTAATAGTACATATAGTAGCACATTGTATACATAGTACTCCGTACATACAGTAGTCGGGTCTCGGAATACCAAACCCCACGATCAAATCAACATGGCCTAAAGTCAAACTCCACGATCAAATCAACATGACCTAAAGACAGGACCAGGCCTGTACCAGTACCAGTAGTAGTCGCCGAGAAGGTAATAAGTGACTGCAGCAATCACCATCCAAATCAAAGTAATTGCAGCGATCACCATCCAAATCAGGTCCCGACTCCGACTCGTTTCGAAACGCCCGGTCAGGCTGACGATTACAATCGGTCGCAGATTGAGATTGGCAGCCAATCTTGTCCTGGCTACCTAGGTAGTGATAAGAGTTTGTTTCTGCTGCTTCTTCTTCTTCTTCTGCTGCCTCACTTCGATCTTGATCACACTTTTTTCTTCTCCCAGACTATATGTCGCTTGGCACCAGAGGGGTTGGTTGAGGTCGGCTCAACAGGTGACCTACACGATGCAACGGAGATCCGAACACCTCCGTTTCGAACAGGGCAACGAATATGACTTGACGTATCATGACATGTGGATGCCAAGTGCCCATCATCGTCGTAGCATCTTAAGATATCTCCACGGAATCTTTCCTGCCAGCCATGCCCTGCCGCCTTCTCTTCTCCCTGCGTAGAGCTTGGCAAGCACAAGAAAATCCCTCGAGGCAGGCGACTTTTGGAGCTCATCACCTCTGCACAAGAGAAGATCCCGAATGTCATCCTGTATTCCTGGTCTTTTGCTCGCAGCGCGCTCGGCAGCTCAGCTCTACTGTGTGCCAAGCATGTTCTTCACTTTGACCCAGTAATCCGGATGCACGGCCTTCTCGATCTCGTCCTTGCTCAACCATCGAAAGTCTTCAATGTCTTTTGCTTGGTTCGCCTGCAGATCGGCCTGCCCGGCTAGGATGCGGGCTTTCATGAAAAACGTCTTTTCGCCGTCCACCAGCGTGGGATGTTGCTCCGGTGCCTGCGCCATTTCTTGTTTGCGCAATGTCGACTCGGACTCTATTGACTTTTGCGTCGGAGTCGGTGGTATGGGGCCGGGTTTTGGCGAAGCGAACCGCGCTACGTAGTGGCCGACGGGGTGGTTACCGACGAAGAAGGTGTTCATGTTTTCGCCGAGTGAGGTAAACAGGATGCGTTGTGCAGCCTGCCATATAAATTGTCAGTCTCCCAGGTCTCTGGTTTCGTTCAGGGCTTAGTCTTCCGATTTGTCTACTCACCTGTTTCAATCCTTCGTGCCCGAGAAGAGTGCCACTGGGAAATTTCCACAACTCGCTCTCCTCCTGACTTTGGCCCGGCACTTTCTTGTGCTTGACCAGCAAGTACAAAGTCCGGCTTAGACTGCGTTCCAGGCTTCGTTGGTCGTTCTGCTCGTCTGCGTCGGTTCTTCGTTTCAACCCTGCAAACTTAGGATCGCCATTACCGGTGAACTCGTCCGCCCGGTTCTCCTCCGCGACCAGCTTCTCCACAAGCTTGGCCGGCGAGCCAGTCTCATCGCCCACCAGCACCTCGTCATTCCACGCATCCGGTGTGTAGGCGTTGTATTTCCCAATGTCCCGGGCGGCCGCGCCTCCTCGTTCCTGTCGGTTCTTCCGCCACTGCTCAAACGCCGGCGTGCCGCGCTTGTAGTAGAAATACTGGGTGAAGGGCAAGGCGAGGCGCTCGTTCAGCCGGCGTTGATACAGGTAGTACGCCGTCTCAAACGGATGCGGGTCGGGGGTGATCAGCGGAGGTCTCGAGAGCACCACACCTGCTTTGATGGTGAAGCTGGACTTCGGGTGCGGAGAGGCTTCAGGCCCTAGCCCTGCGGACGAGAGCTGGGTGATCGGAGGTGCTTCGACCGTGGATTTGGCTGTCGCGGCGGCTGAGGCGTAGCCCCGTTGAGGTCGGGAGAGAGCCAGAGCTTGTCGACATGAAAGGCAGACGTGGTTGTTCGGAGTCGAAAACCCTGATCTCGGGTGTAAGCTGTCGGCCGACGGAAGTGCGTAGACAATACATACCCAGGGCATCAGCGATGCGCTTTGCGCCTCTTGAGCGAGGAGCCATTGTAAACAGGAACAGAAGGTGGCCCTGTGGGAAAGGCCTTGGATGGAACACGCGTGATTCCTCGTTCAATGCTTCGAGCTGGATGCTCGAGGTTCGAAAATGTTTGGGGGCGAGACACCGGCCAGTAACGGCAGGTCTGCCGAGGCCAGCCATATACTATATAGTACTAGCACTCACATATTTTTCCATTCCCTTTTTCCCTCCTGGCCCCCAAGCAGACCAAAATTCATTCTCTGTACGGAGTACCACGTCAACCACCACCAAAGTTAGATATGAGATACATAAATGCAGATTGATCAGCGAAGAATATCTAATGGCCGGTGCGTGCGGTCCAGCAACTTCTCTCTTTTCACTATTCAGCAAAGGATATGGAGGACAGGAAAATTCAAAAATTCAAACATTCACAGAGATGAGAGATAGATAGCATTGGCTCGGATGAGCTCTGCTTCTATCAGGGTCACCTGTACGGAGTAGTGTCACTACACGTACACACAGCCTCGTCAACTCAACCACTCGGCACTAATCCTTATCATCAATTGCTTGCTTTCCATGGCTCTTTGATCATCATGCGGTGCCCAGATCAGGATCATATCAGGGAGTCTTTTTTCGCTAGCAGGGCCATTATCTTCATTTCACGTCGGCGCTGTTAGATAGTTACTCCCTACAATTTCAATTTCAATTCCCATTCCCGTTTCCAACCACGAACGATGGAAACATCTACTAGGGTATCAGTATCAGACACCAGAGTTTCACTACCTTGGCACTTCTTGACGCCGACAAACCCCGAATAGGAGAGTTAACTCGGGAAAGGCTGTAGAGTGAGTATATCTAGTATCTTAGAAAGATAATCATCCGGTAGAGCTGGAGGTTTCCCTAATACTATTGAAGTAGTAGTTGGATAAACCGCGATTAATTCGGGCACTCACCCTAAGGCCTTATAGTAAACAATATAGTCTGGGGGCGATTGCAGTTTAAACTGCAATACGGGACCTGCAACCCTCCGGGGGCCATGTCGGCTTCCTCACTCCGTATAGGTAAACGTGACTAGAGGAATGCCAGGACAGCTCCATCGCCGTCGCCATCACCATCGCCATCTCCGTCTCTCACCTTGATAACAATTGCCGATGTTAGTCGCTTAAACATGATTGGGGCATCCAGCGGAGTCACTCATTGGCCTTCAAGGCAGCTCAAGCGCTGGTCCGTGTCGGATCATCTATTCTGTACCTAGATGGTATGGTCTGATAAGAGCGGCTGTTGACTTGCTCATAGTGGTGCCGCAGCTAGTAGTACCGTTACTTCCAGGTCACCAGAACAGTCCCCGAAAATGCGATACTCTGCTGGTAGTACTAGGCTGGAAGGATTGCCAACATCTTTCAGGGAGAGGGAGTAGGGAGTAGGGAGCAGGAAGTAGGGAGCAGGAAGTAGGGGAAAAATTCTAGATTTTGCTCCGCATGGACTTTCCGCTCCGGATCTCGTTGGGGACGCAACATCGAGCTGTGTGCTGTATCGACAGTGGGAGCCTTACATTGCCATTGCCAACGTTCCCGGCAGCTTCGCTTGCGGGATACCCAATCCAGCAAGGACCCAAGCGACAGTCATACCAGATCACCCTTTGGTCAATTGGAGGGTGCCAGGTTGTCAGTATTACAAGGATGTCTGAGGACAGTTTGGTTGACAAGCCAGCCCGTTTGTCAAGACGGTTTCTGTCGGGAACATTCGGATACACATCAGGAGACAGCCGTATGTTCCCGATAAAGTGCAAAGGCTTCCAGGAGCAGGCTCGACACCTCCTCATTATGAATGTCATGAGATCTTTTGTTTCGAGTGCAGAGCCAAGTTTCATGTTCCTTGCATGTGCCATGACCCGACGAATCCAAACCGGACATGGTCTAGAGACAGTCGCGGCCCGGTATGAGATGCACCGTCTATAACCCAGCACGGTTCTGATTGGACCCCGGGCTAGAGGATGAGCTGGTGTTTCTGCCAGGAACAGGACTTTCGAGGCAGGTTGCGGCCGGCAGTTGTGGCCCCCGGTCTGTGTCTTCGGCTTGCCGCTTTCAGATGATCTGGCTACTAAAAGCTGACCGCAAAACCACGCTATTGAGGACCAGAGCTTGAGCTGAAATCTTCCGTATCAACACAGACAAAATAGCGAATGTTACCAAAAACCAGAGCCGTAACTGCCGGTCGTTGACGGGCTGGACCCAGCATTGGCGCATGCAGTTGAGCATCTGCATATGCACCTTGACCACCATCATGATTTCAAGGACTTTCATCTGCGGAATATCAAAGGCCAACCATCAGATCAGGCAGCAATGGTCACCGCGGGCCCCTCATTTGAAAGCTCCTCAGGTTCAGCGGTGCGGCCTGGTCTGCACAGGGTGGATTCGTCTTAGCCATCGCAAATCTGTCCCTCCAAACGCAACTCATAGAGTAAAAGGGGCAGCTGACATTCTGAGTCAGTACAGGCCAACCGACGAATCGTAAGACTTATCTCGTCGTGTCGCAGTCGCCAAGGGTGTGGGTGCCCATATATCCGTGTGGTGTGCGAGCCAGACTGAACACAGGTCCTTGTACGCTGCTGCCCGATCTCCCATAGCCCGACAGCGTAAGTTTTCTGTGTTGGTGTTTTGTTTGGCATTTGGTTTCAGACATGGCACGATTGTGGCATTTGCAGAACCTGAATCAAGAAAGGTCGCATCCCAAAGGTTACCGCTCCTACTAACACCAGGCAGGAGACTATTGATCTTCACATCAATTGAGCGTAGGGACTCACTCGACGGTGAGGGTGCTTTGATGAACGGCTAGGTGCGGCAAGACCGGTCCATGATTGCTCCACCGAGGGAGTTGTTGGTGGTGGCAACAGCGACGCTAATACTCTCCTTGTTCTCGACCATTGATACTGTCTTTGGGCCCCAGCCAGGAATATGATAAGATAGTGGCGGTCATATTACTTCAAGCAATGAAGCCCATGACAGGCTCGAACGTCCGTGCCAACGCACAGTGGTGGAGTATTCTTCGATACTGTTTGGGATGCCAGCGATGCAGGTACGCATTCTGAATGCTCCAGAAGGTGCGAGTCTGTCCAAGCTGCCAGAGAACAGCTGCAAAACAACCGAACGAGTCGCGCCTAGAGTTGATGATCGCGGGCTCATGGTGGCAACCATTGCCACTCTGCCCCGGCTTTGCAGTTCCACCACCACAAACACGTATGTGGCCGGTGAACAACTCAGGTTACACGTACCCCTCACTGCAACTGTTGAGGAGTTATGACCGGATAGGTAGGAAACAAGCGGCGATTGGGCGAGTCGAGTTTCTGGTTGAAAGTGTCGATGCATGAACTGAGATCAACGGAAGCAGAGAGTTCACGGAATTCCTCTTTGGGGTTCCATCTATTGGTTGGATTTAAACGTACAACCCCAAGGTGCCCAAGCCTTCTCACCTACAGAATACATCGGCATAGATGGGGGATAGAAGAGAACTTGGTCAGATAAAGGGGCCAGTCCTTTAGGGATCGGACGCGTCCAGAAGATGAAGGTGGCTGTCCTTCTGTATCAGTCTGGTGAGAGCCAGCTTCGGTTTCGGCCAGAGACCAGGAAAAAGGAAGAGTTAGCGTACCTCTTAGTGCCATCTTGGGGGGATTGAAGGCTGTGGAGTGCGCATCTGTAGTGGGAATCTTCCCGGGTGCGCATCTCATGTGGATGGGTACCCATTCTATAAGTCAGTGCAAAGAGTTCCTACCTGGTAAGCCTCCACGCACCAAACATCCTGCAAGCACTTTCCCCAGTAAGATATCTTCCACTGGAATTATACCTTGACCACCTGCGATTGCTCCTAGACAAGAGGCGGAACCAGATCCGACGCGCATTAGTCAGTACTGAGCTGTTGCGATCACACCTACCTTGGCAAGTGCAACCTCACGGATTAGGCATCTGACGAGAGAAGCTTGACCTGGGACGGGAGAGGTAGCTATGACAAGCAGCAAGACCTGAGACGGGTTGTTGCATTGGCAGTGTCTGGTCCGTCCGGAACATTGCTCTGGTCAGGTCCAGGAATCGGCGTCGACCGTGAAGTGGCACCATCATGTAATGTGTATAGCCCGAGGTTGTGCAGCAGAGGGTACATGCAGTTCGGGTAGCAATAAGCCTATTTACGCAACGTCAGGACTTCTTTCGAACTTTGAACCTCGAGAGTCGGTGCAAGATTGCCCGTGAGCTTTGCAGCTCGGCGTCGACATGGGGTCTCTAAAAGTTGTTTTCCGGCCATTCTCTTCCGGGTGTTCCAACCTTTAGGTACGCTGACGGCTCATACTGCTTGTGTATCCCAATAAGCCTGTCAAGGTTTGCGTGTAATGGGTGGTGTCGGCCTGTCCTGATACGCACCTAGAGACATAGGAGAGAAATAGGCGAAGGTACCTAGGTATGTACCTAGTATCTACGAGTCTGCGACGGCACTCGTTCGGATAAACTCAGACAGTACCCGGCGCTAGAGGGTTTAGAACCAGCCTAACTAGATGTGGGCCCTGATCATCCACTAGGTTGATCCCCCGCTTCAAACTGACAATCGTCACCACATCGTGTGTAAAAGCCAGTCCTAGACGCCGTCTTCCGGAACGTCCGCTTGCAACGTTATTGCTGAAATCATTCCAACCAGGGCTCAGATATGCGGGTAGAGTCAACCATGGTGTTGTTACACAATGCTAAGTTACATGATGAACGGCTGACCCCATTACACTCTCGCAGCACCAACAGATGCAGCCACGTGTGTCCCCGCTTCCAGGCCGTTCGATTGACCAGGTGGGTTGCCGGCATGTGACAATGCAAGATCGCTAATTTCAGCGCCAGGGAACTTCCCACCAGGCCAACGAAGGGCCAAGGGGCCTGTTGAAGCCATCGGAGGATCCTCCGCGCTGTCCTGTCGATCCATACATGTACGGAAGGATAATGGTCCCCAGGACTTGGTCATCCTGCAACCGCCCTTGGCTGACTTGAGCCTCCTCAATTGTGCATTATTGGAATTCTCATTTATCCATTGACCCAGTATGGTCGAGACAGTCGTAACGTTGTAATACAAAGCTTGAAGTCGTAAAAGATAAACTATCGTCAGACACGTCTCCGCAGACCATACGTCAGGCCACACCCAAGACTCCGAGCTAAAGAGCCTCCAGTGCTTTCGCCATCTGGAATCCTAGGCCCAACCCTTCTGGATCGACCGGTCTTCTTCCGGTGGGCACCGGAAGTCCAATCAGGTCTTCGCTTGCATCTGATGTCTCGCTGGTTGGGGTTGACGACAGCGACCGGTATTCCAAGACAGTAGACTCAAATTCCGGAAGCTCCGTTTGTGCCGCTTCTTGGATCCATAAGGTCTCTGCTGCTTTCAGCTGGGAGAACCACTCGCCCACTGTCATTTCTTTGCCCCGGAAAGTGATGGCTAGGTCGCTATATCTGTGTAACCCCGCGCGAGAAGCCTTGTGCTTCCAGTCCGGGTGCGCGTCTTCAAGCAGATACCGACGCTCGGCTGTTACATGGTTGACGTAGTTAAAAAACGCGCCTTCGGAATCTTTTCAAGTCAGCTACTTGCATGAACACCTGTTCGTCGGGCACCCTTACAGCGAGTCGAGGCTGCCACCGGCTGGGCTGGCAGAGGAACCAGCCGATCGAAACGCTCGTCCACGAGTTCTCGCAGTCGCAGGTAAGACGCATAGACAATGGAGGTCGATTCCTGCAACGTCCAAAGTGCGTCCTGCACAGCTTCAGGAAGTTGTGTCATCATTGAGGGGGGCAATGCGGCAACATGAGATATATCGTCGAGATCGTGTGAGTGCGGTGGTGCGAGGAAAAAGGCATCTGGGGGGCTCTGGGGCTTCATTGCTGAAGTATATGTGATGAGACTGGGAAGCGATGTCTGAAGAATGAGTAGGATTACAAGAAGTGTAGAGCCTGCCTAAAGAGGAGAAGAGACACGAGGTCAGAAGAGGAAGTGGAATACGATTCCTAATAGTAGGACATGGACTACCGCCGGCGGCATGGTGTTTTTATATCCAAAAAAGAAGAATGTAGAATAGTTTGGTAGACCACAATGCCTCATACGATTTAGGCCGGTGCAGGGGCGAGGGATCTCGATGCTGTCCTTCCTGGTTGGGGCGAATTAGGTCATGCTAAAATCCTGTATTGGCCGGGATAGCCCGGCGTCAATGACTACCCAATGATACGAAATGACACGAAATGACAGGATTTTGAGACGCATACGGGACCTGTAGGTCTAGGTGCCAGGTAAGAAACCAGGGTACCAGGTATTCTCGGTAAACGGATGCCCCCATAAGGTAAGGTACCGGAGAACACGAGCAGACTTTCTTTTAGGAGTCGCGACCAGTCGGCTTCGAATCACAATATGTTGGCGACGCGAACCAGTACGGCGAGAAACTTGGTTGAGCATGTTTGTACGGAATTGGTAGCGCCTGACCACCGTGCACTCCCAGACCAATCTCAAGACTTTTGCCCCTCGTGCCACTCTATCCATCTCGATGTGCGAACGTCGAGAGGGTGTAGTGACGCCAACCTGTACATCTTTGCGGATCGAAATGACATATTCCATCAACTGCCAGCTTTCTATCTAGGCTTATTGTTGCGATATGCCTTTCCGTTTCCGTTATCTTCCGTCCCGCGAAGTCGTCTCGTGTAACTCACCCCACAAATCAGCTTCCCAGCAGCACGGAGATTCGTTCCGGACCTGTCCCAAACGTTCACGAAGATCAAAAGGGGGTGGGGCGCCGGTAGCAATCTCCTGTGAGGCTCGAAGATCTACTGAATTCTGTGCTGCTCGTTAGTGATATGATCAGAACGAGCGACTGTGAACTCCATCCTACCGTTGGATGAGATGGACACCAGAGGCTGTCTCAACAATGCCGCTCATTTCACCGGGCTGCAGAGCGAAAGCAGCGTCCTCGAATTCCTTCTGCATCTGACCCTTGCCGAAGAACCCCAGATCACCTCGTCTTCGAGCACTGCTGTCATCGGACTCGGAGACGGCAAGGTCACCCAACTGTGTCTGACCCGACCGGATTTGTTGTTCGTAGCCCTTCAGAAGCTCAATGGCCTCCTCCTTGGTGCGGGTGATGTTGGTTTCTCTCCAGCTTGTAGGTCGACGACTGTCTTTGTGCTTGACGAGGAGGTGGGCTGCACGGATCTTGCCCTCAGGACCCGCCCCATCAATGCGCGTGTTCGTCGAGCTGTGGTGTTGGGCCATGTAGACCTTCAGTTTCTCTGTATCGGCGTCTTCCGGCGGTTCCCATCTTGACTCTTGAAGTTTGGAGTTGAAGTAGTAAGGGAGGTTCTTGGAGTTCGAATGCCGTACTTCCCAGTCTGGGGGCAACCCGGTCTCAGTCTGCGATGCCGTGGTCAGTCTCGGAACGCAAATCTCTGAGTAGTTGTCACGTACCATGGTGTTAGAAAGATGATAGATGTGACGGATAGCTTTGGTCCCCGGATGCTGATGAAACTTTCAGACGGGTCTCACTTCAACAAATGCTGAATGATCGGTGCAGGCGTGTGTCGGCGCTGTATCACTCGCGCAACCAGGTGGGGCAGTGAATTTGCGGTTGTCAACAAATCAGCGAGAGGTTAGAGTAACGGTGTCGGTGATTGTCGTTCGATCCTAGTATACCATTCCTATGATGAGATACGTAGTCTGTGATGGAGTGAAAACTTCCACGCAGTCATCAGATCGAAGTGCGAGTCATTCTGTGTGGTGTTGTCAGGCCTCAGCAACCAGCGTGACCGCACTGGCCAGTAGAAGACGACTGCGGGGTGGAAACTTCACTTTAGACGTCGAGGCTCCCTCGCCGAAACGTACATGTCTATTTCTCTCGCCACACTCAACGCGAGGACCTTTTTCTGGACAAAGTACTGGTGTTTTATTCTTCTTACAACATCCAAGCATTGTTGTCGTTCTAGTTCAGTCACTTACCTAGGTACCACAGAAACGTTTTTGTCTGCATCCTCGGCCTTCGAACCTCTCCAGCACCGCCCTCGACAACTCTTTTAGCTCCCTGTCCACCATTACAAACAGCGACCATGTCAGCTGCTGCTTCACCCACCCCTAGCGAGGGTGAGACAAAACGCGGAGAGGTGTCGTATAGATTTTGTCAAGAATGGTAAGTAAGCCCATTGGATCCTCTGAGCGGCTGATCTACACATCTATATTGTATCTGACTCGTTTCCTTGCAGTTCCAACCTTCTCTACCCGAAAGAAGACCGTACGACATCCACACTCCTCTACATTTGCAAAGCCTGCCACGCGACGACCACACACGATTCTGCATGCACGTACCGACACCAACTGGGTTCCACTGTTCAAGAGACGGCTGGAGTCACCACTGATGTCGCAAATGATCCAACCGTGGGTTCTGCTCCTTCCGAGCTGCCCTGCTTCTGTACCCTTTGTGGGAATCAGTTGAAGTGCGGCCAATGTGGTAGACCGGCGATGGAAGATTCTGATCAGTCTGAATATTCGGAGAGTTGATCGAGTCTTTTGTTTGCACGGACCCACGATCTATTTCACAAACTCAGGCTGACGGGTCGCTCTTGTTTTGCAGCTTCCTCGAACGAGTCAACGATGTCCTAAGTGCAAGGAAACGGATGCGGTCTACTTCCAGTCACAACAGCGGGCTGCAGACACGGGAATGGTGAGGATCCTTGCTCATTTGCTCGTTTTCATACCAGTCTGATTGCTCCTAGAAACTTTACTATGTTTGCTCGGCCTGCAATCACGTTTACACCGTTGTTTGAGCAAGGCGCCGGGGGATTCTGGGCACACAACCATACATGGTCAGGCGTTGACATATGAGGATTCTAGCACGCGTTCATGAGGGACTGGTGGTGCAGTATGACACTGCTAGGCGTCGAGGATTCCGCTTTACGGGTTAATCCCATCATGATGTATGCATGCTAAGGTAGCTCTTTCAAGACGTTGGCACTTCTTGACGCCGACAAGCCCCGTCGTCCTGCCTCCGTTGTACTTCTGCCTTCCAGTTGCCCAGGTTGCACCCACCGCCGAACCTCTACACATCAGAAACTGAGACTCCGACCAGAATGCCACCAACAATCCATTCAATGCCGGAGAAGAGAAAGTTCTCCTTCGACGTTGGGGACGCGGCATTACCAGCCAGCAACGAGGTCTGCCACAGCTCTTCACCGAGGCACTGTTCCCCTCCTACTCCGTCTCTGAAGCGTCCCAAGATTCATATTGAGCGTACCTCTCGAGCGACTAAACGTCAGTGCAAGTCTTGGAATCCATCGGTGCTTAAATGGCTAGAGACAGATCCTTCAAGCATCAGAACCAGAATCATTGATTGGGTTGACATTCAAAAAGCGCCCTTGCCAACCAACCTGTCTCCAGCGACCTAGACGACCTGTCCGTCGAGTACAAAGCACATCGACCAAGTATCGAAGAGGAAGAGCAAAGCCTCAGTGCGAATAGCTTGCACCTATTTCCAGATGACTCGGTCGATTCCGACATGTCGGAGTCCTTGGTCGGGTCCAGTCAGACCGCTCCACTGTGATCAAACCCACTGACGGTGATTTCGAGACCTTACTCAAAGAGCGAGGCATTTACTCCCTATCCCACAATGCACCAGGGCCTAAAAATATCGCTGAGATAAACGGTGCTCTAAGACCCTTCTGGAACAACATACAAAGAAGTCTACCGGGATGCCATGAACGCCGTGGAGTACATGAGGTGAACGACCCTTAGGTGGGTTAGAGCAGACACGTCGCAATGGAGGAGAAGCTTCTGGACTCGTTACGGCAAGGACTAAACCCGATGACGCCTCTGGGCAGGCGTGCCGGAGGGCGCAATAGAAGAGGTGGCAGTACAAGCAACCTTCGACCCCGGTCTCCCTCTACGACACGAACAACCCTTTCCACCGAGCTCGATCCCAACTAGCCTACAGCCTCGGCGATGATGGCTATCCGTGTCTCACGCTGAAAATCTTAGACTTGCTACTGCATCGGGTGTTCTTTTGCATTTTGTACAATTGTTTATGGCAGTGGGTATCTGGTTAATGTTCGAGGGAGTTCCTGAACTCCTGTGAGCAGAGCATGTTGCCCGGCATCCCACGATCGCGAGAAGACGGAGAGATGAACTCGCTCTATAGTAGAACATTGTGTGAAGCTCTTCCTCCGCTGCATGAATCACACATGCATCGGCGCCAGAGACAGAATCTTTGACCACTTCTTATCTCGTAACTCAGAGCCAACGACACCTATATGGTGTCAGAAGATGGGAGATGGAGGGATTCGGGAGGAAACATACTGGATAACCTTGTGCCGATAGGATCGCCATTTTTATTGATGAGCACACAGGCATTGTCGTCAAACCTGATCAGACTGCCATCTTTTCTCTGAACTTCCTTCTTCGCCCGCACAACCACAGCATGCCGTATGTCTCCTCTTCGCACTTTGTTCGTAATTCCCAAGCTTGACCCGCCAGGGTTTTCGGGGCCGAAGGATCGCTGCTTCTGGACGACGACGATTATCCTGTCCCCTGCACATAGAGTCAGCCAGGCATCCTAGCACTGAGTTGCTCTGCAGTGGATTTGTTAGGAAGTACCTATTGTTGCATGCTGTATCTTCTTTCTCATGACCGCGACGCACTCGACAACGGCGGCCCCGGAGTTGTCGATGCAATTAAGCATCGTCTGGACAAAAGCGTTAGAACGCACTAAGGGCATCCTGCACAAGGGCCTGCAAAACAGCACTAACCTTGAGTTGTATCATCGTGGTAGCATAATGTGGTTTGTCACTGACACTCCAACATCGACGGAGCAGCAAATAACTGCCTTGGTGTCTGCGAAAAGCGAAACGGTCCCAGGCTGAGTCCAAATAAGGCAGGTCGAGCGGGCACCAGCTTTGCCACGTGACAGCCATTGTCTTTCATCCATCCTCCTGCTGCTTTCGTTCAGGTGTCGAAATGTGCCGAGTACCAACCCATACGGTTTGCATGGGCATGATTTGGTTTCGGGGTCCGGTCGGTCAATGCTATAGAGGATCATAAAAGTGGCCGCTATCTACAATTCAATTGTGACCTATTAGGTGCCTATGACTAAGCCATTGAAATCTGAGATGTGTAGGTGGGAGAGGAGCATTGTTTCCTGCAGCTCCGATTTCATCGCCCTCCTAGGCTAAAGAGACGTTGATCTTTCATCCCTGTGAAGTAGTTTATCGTGGATCATGGTGTAGTAGAATCTATCAAAAATGAAATCCCCTGAGACAGCACGTGAGCTGCTCATTCACGTGATACCACGTGCCCACCCCCGAAGTTTCATGGGATCCCAAGTTCACCTCCTATACGAACGATTGCCCCGTCTTTTCCTTCATTTCAAGAACCTCCTCTCCTATAAACTCCTCGAGAGCTTTATCTCCCAAGGATATCTTATTGCCAATACAGACACGCTCACGAAAGATGTCTGACTGAACCGACGCCGCGTCAGGGGTTTTCAAAGGCGGAGGAGGGCTGAGCCGGGCAGCTGAGTTCGTGATCGAATTTGGACATGCCTATCAGGTATGGGAAAGCTGCTATTGGTCTGGCCCATCTGCTTCTTGTCCTGTCACTTGTGATATTTGCAAAGGGATTCTTCCCACACAAGGCGTTTCTGCCAGGTCTGGCGACATGGCCTCAGGGACTCGACATCGTACCCAGATCAGCTCCGTTTGACCGAGTCATCTTTATGGTCGTCGACGCGCTCCGCAGCGATTTCGTCTATGGCAACGCATCAAGCTTTGCCTTTACCCAAGGTTTGATCCGGTCTGGTGCAGCCCTGCCGTTTACTGGCCATGCAAGTGCGCCGACCATCACCATGCCGCGGGTCAAGGCTATCACGACAGGGTCCGTACCAAGCTTCGTAGATCTGGTTCTTAACTTTGCCGAGTCAGATACGACCTCGACCTTGAAGGATCAGGACTCATGGCTGGCGCAGCTCAGAGCAAAAGGTGGCAAGCTGGTCATGTATGGGGACGACACGTGGCTGCGGTTGTTCCCTGATTTCTTCGACCGAGCAGATGGGACTACTAGCTTCTTCGTCTCTGATTTCACCGAAGTCGACAACAACGTCACAAGGCATATCCCTTTCGAACTGGCACAGGATGACTGGTCTGCCATGACCATGCATTTCCTTGGCCTCGACCACATAGGGCACAAGACTGGTCCAAGAGGCCCCAATATGCCGGGCAAGCAAGCGGAAATGGATGGGATCGTAAGACAGATATACACGGCCATGGAGAACAGCCACCATCTCCAGTCGTGTCTGCTGGTGTTGCTTGGTGACCACGGGATGAACGAAGGGGGCAACCACGGCGCATCGTCTCCCGGGGAAGTCTCGACTGCACTCACATTCATCTCGCCCAAGTTGAAGTCTGCGTTCGAAGGACAGACAAGTCCGATTGACAGTACAGTCGACTACAAGTACTACGATGTCGTCCAACAGTCAGATATTGTCCCAACCCTCGCGGCACTCTTGGGATTCCCTGTCCCGCAGAACAACCTCGGTATCATCATACCACGCTTGTTGGAGCTTTGGACCGTTCAGCAGGACCAGTACGATCTGCTCTTCGAAAATGCGGAGCAGATATATCGCATCTCACAGGCAACGTTTCCTAGCAACTTCGCAGCCCAAATGGTTGACCAGGGGTGTTCAGCAACGACACAGGATGATGCCGAGATCATTGTGTGCCTCTGGAGACAGGTGCTAGAAGACTATGAGGCCGGCCACGGAGCGTATTCAAGCAGCTCAATGGCCCATCTGAGGTCATTCCTCAGCAAAGCTCAAACACTCCTCAGCGGTACGGCCAGCAACTACGACCTGCGCAGCATGCAAGTCGGCATCGGGCTGGGCGTACTTGCACTGACCCTCTGTCTGCCTAGCTTTACACAGGGGCTACGGGCTGGTGGCTTCGAGGGCGTAGCCTTGGTATCCATAATGGCGCTATACGCCATCACCATGTTCGCCAGCAGCTACGTCGAGGAAGAGCATCAATTCTGGTATTGGGCTCTCGGTGCATACTTGATCATTCTGTACTTCAAAGGCGGCAGATATGCGATCAGCCCCGAAAGCGCTGTGACAGGCTCGACGCAACCGGCCCTCGCGTACATGTTGTTCGGCCTGGTCCGTAGATGGAGACAAACGGGACAGAAATACGCCGGCGATCCCGATATTCTCAGCGAAGTCGTCACGCCGAATCCATCGCTTCTTTGGGTTCTCGTCGTCCTCACCTATGCCCTGTTGTCGACCAATCTCAGTCGAAGGGCTGTAACCTGGACGGGCGCAAGGCAAATGGGCCTTTTGCCCGCCTTGGTGTCCACCTCGGCGTTTCTCTTCAAGATCGCGTTCACGGCCGCCGATGCGCCAGAGCTGCTGCAAGCATTTCCTATCTTCGGCCCGCTCGTGTCATTTGTCTCGCGCTACCCGCTGGTAAACCTGGCCAGGGTCGTGTTCCTAGGGCTGGCTCACCTCCTCGCCTGTGCGGTCTACTACGAAAAGCCATGGAAGAGCGCCCGGCAGCTGCAGTCCTTTCTGACCGCGTTCCAGGATGTGCTCTCGATCTTTCTCATTACGCAGTCCCGCACTGTGTACATCCCGCTGTACTTGTTCTTCAATCTTCAGTTGTACTTATTGCGCCGCGGACGGAGATACTCGGTCGGCGAACTTGGGATTCTAGCTCTGCTCTTTCAATACGCGTCGTTCTTCGCCATGGGCGGCACAAACTCCATTGCGACCATCGATCTCTCCAATGCCTACAACGGTGTCAGCGGGTACAATGTGGTCGCAGTGGGGATTTTGACCTTTGTCAGTAACTGGGCGGCGCCGATCTGGTGGGCCTTTGCAGTGTGCCAGTTATTCAGCGTGGTCGACCTCAGCAATGGGGGGTATTCATTTCTGTTGACTGCTCTGGCGACATTCTCCTGCGTCCATGCACTCGCCGTCATGGTCGCCTGCACCTTTCTTCGCGAACATCTCTTCATCTGGACCGTCTTCTCGCCAAAGTACCTGTATACAGCTGCTTGGGTGGTGGGCCAGCATACCATCATCAACACCATGGGACTCGGAATGCTGTTGTGGCAGGGTGATAGGTAGCCAAGTGATCTCTCACTTCAAGGGTTGCGTGCGCCTTGAGCGGGAGGCTAAGCGCAAATGATTCTTTCCTGCTGGCGGTGCTTCGAGCTCGACAACGGGCGGGGCTCTGACGCTGTCCGTCGCACAGGTCGAGGGAAGGCCTTTTCTCCAGCTTCAAGTCCTGCTCCCACCGGATCACAGAGATCTATTTTGCACTTCCGGCACCATGAACTGGTCAAAGAGCTCTCCGATGCCTAGTGTATCGTCGATGGAGAGAACTTTCGACACATCTATGAAACGCAGAAGCGGTCAGTATGATGTGGCAGCAAATGCAGATGACGATTGCTCTCAGGCTGGTCAGCGGGATCTCGACATACATTGATCTGGTCGTACGATGACAGTGGCCCCGATTTCCGGGTCGATGGCGTACTTTTCATAGGCGTGGCCGTGGCCGGAATTGTAGCTCTCGTCATCAATGAATATCTTATGCAAATCTGGACCCAAGCATGAACGGATCAGCATCGATCAATGGTGTGGTGTCAATCGAATTGCAACGGTCAACGGTATTCTTTCTTACCTCGCATCTTCCACTTTCCTGTGACCGGCCAGAAGAACAGGGGGATGTCCTCCTGCTCGAGTTTGACCCTTTCGCCGGCCAAGACCACGATGGGCTCGAGAAAGCTGTCGACGTCGGAGGACGACGGCGTATACCTCCGCACGGGGCCTGCGGGAGAATCGAGATAGTTGGCCATCTACAGATGTAGGCACGTGTGCGCGTTAGCCGAGATGTACTCTGTACATATACAGGATACAGGATATCCATGGGACTGCCACTGCCCACGGACCAGATCAGATCACGTCGAATGGGATGGGATGGGATGGGATGGGATGGGATGGGATGGGATGGGATGGGATGGGATGGGATTGGATGGGATGCGATGTGAGAGGATATATTATATCTTCTATCTGGATCTGACCCCGGGACAGCTCACCACTCACCTTCTGCAGCCTGGGAAGAGTATGAGGATGCCCAATGGTGCCGGCGAAGAACACCAGGCGCCAACGGCCGTCTGCCCGCAGCGCCTGGACCAGCGGCATGGCTTTGGCGTCACAGAACCGCACGACCTGGGCGCTGGGGAAGCGCATGCCGACCAGGATGTTCTGGGCCAGCTCCTGCTTGCTGGTCGCGCAGGACGTGATGCTGGAATCCTCATACTTGGCCGTCAGCCCGGCAGTGTAGCGGCCAGCTCGGATGAAGTGTTGGCTGAACTGCTCGGGGGTCCAGGCGGTCTCACCATCATGTTCTGGTTCAGTACCTTTGTCCGCGTCAGCATCAGCGTCAGCGACAGTGCGAGTGCCAGTGCGAGTGCCAGTGCCAGTGCCAGCGACATCGTCAGTGACAGCGACAGCGTTAGTGTCAGCGACAGTCCCAGTCCCAGTCCCAGGCTGATGATGGTGATTGCCGACACTGGTCTTCCTGGAAAACAATTTGGTGAACCAGCGGTCGAAGTCGATCAGGTCGGCGGCGGTCCTGCCGCGCTCGAGAGTGTAGGTGGACAACAAGCGATTGGGACGAGCGCGGGCGCGGGCGTGGGCGCGGGAACAGGAGCGGGCTTGGGCTTGGGTTTGGGTTTGGTCTTGGTCTTGATCATTGCCGGCCTTCAACACCATGCCCAGTTTCCAGCCGATGTTATACCCGTCCTGCAGACTGACGTTCATGCCTTGGCCGGCCTTGGGCGAGTGGGTGTGGAAGGCATCGCCGGTCAGGAAGACACGGTTGAGCAGGCTGAAGCGGTCGGCCAGCCGCTGGCCGATGCAGTAGCACGACCACCAGGCCGTTTGGGCAATGTCCAACTCGAACGGCGCGAAGATCTGGCCCGCCTTCGCGTGCACGTCGCTCAGTTGGATCGACTCGACCGTGGTGCCCGCAGGGAATTCGATGTACAGCCGTACCAGGGAACCGCCTTCGCGCGGGATCACCAGCACCGTGCCGGCGTGCGAGTGGATCGTCGCTTTCCGCCGTATGTCGGGGAAGTTGGTTCGAGCGTAGACGTCCATGACTGCCCAGACTGCGTCCGTCGTGTCGCCGACCATTTTGAATCCGAGGGATTTGCGCACCATACTGTGAGCACCGTCGCAGCCCTGGGAGTTAGGAGTTAGCCATCGTTTCTGTAAAACTTGGGCATTCTCAGCCTTGCCCTCTAACCAGAGACGCTGGTTATACTATACTATATAGCATGCGCTGCCCCTGTGACCCATTGATAGAACATCTTAGCCTTCATTTGACAGTCTCACTCACACACACGCACACACACACACACACACACTCTCTCTCTCTCTCTCTCTCACTCACTCACTTACTCTCTGAGTGTGTGTCTCTCTGAGTATGTATCTCTCTCCCTTTGTGTGTTTGTGTGTGCGTATGTCTGTCTCTCTCTTTCTCTCACACTCACATGCCAGCCGCTCAAGATCATGTCATATCTCATATTACCAAACTTGATGAGGAGAAAGTAAATACCGAATAGGACAGACAAGGCCCTACCCCTTGACGGACCAGCAAAGAGTGAGGTCATTGATGAATGGGAATGGGAATGGGAATCTGAATCTACAAGAAACAGGACATCCCTAGGGCCTTTCTACCCAGAGGACCTTGATTGATAAAATAAGAAGTACGTCCGTAGGGTACTCACCAAGACATATTTCGCCCTGAATAGCTCCTCCTGGCCATCTTTCTCCGCGACCACGGAGCAGGGGTAGGCAGTGGGATCCGACTCCGAGGTTGCGAGTGTGTTGTGTGTATCTGTGTCAATGTTTGTGTCTATGTTTGTGTCTATGTTTGTGTCCGCGTCCACATCCACATCCACAGCCACACTCTTGACAGTATATCCGTAGGCGACGTCGTGCCCACCCAGCCCGCGCATCTTGTCGAGCATGAGCCCATTGATGCGGGCCTGGTTGAGAATCACATGGGGCAAATGACTCAGGCCGGGCTGTGTGTCTGCGGCGCGGCTGGTGCGGCGGAGTGTGGTTGTGGTTGTGGTTGTGGTGGTGGTTCTGGTCGGGTCTTGATTGATTCCTTCGTGGGCGGTGTTGGTCGGGTCTTGATTGATTCCTTCGTATGCGGTGTTGGTCCTGGTCCTGGTCGTGTCGTCCGGTGCCGGTCCCGGTGCCCAAAACGCCACTTCCAACACATGATACGCCTCACGCAACACCTCCTCAGCGAGGCCAAACGACTCGAACACCTCGACCGTGCGGCACTGCACACCGTCCGCCTGGCCCATGGTTAAGGGGCCCGCGCGCCGCTCGAGGATCTTGACGCTGCGGATGCCGTAGATGGCGAGCCAGAGGGCCGCGCAGAGCCCGGCACTGCCGGCGCCGCAAATCAATACGTCGACATGTTCGGGTTTCTGTTGCTGTTGCTGTTGCCGTGTACCTTGACCTTCGTGTTCGGGTCGACTTTCACCTTCATCTTCGTGTTCGGCTTCGTGTTCGGCTTGTCGTTCGGGTTGACCTTCAAGCGCCGGCTGACCTTCGCGTTTGCTGTCACGGTCATGGTCGCTCTCACGGTCACTCTCACGGCCGAACTCTTGTTCCGCCATCCCAAATACCCAGGGGTGCCCGGTGGGCGGGATGGGATGGGATGGGATGTTTGCCAACCCCAAGCAAGGTCCACTGTGGTAGTGGTAGTGGTAGTGGTAGTGGTTTCCAGGATGGGATGGGGATGGGGGATGAGGTCAATGAATACCTAAGGAAGAAAAGTAATCGACGAGAATGGAGAAATGAAGTCTGGCCTGATACCACCCCGGCGACTTGGATGTACAGTACAGCACTGATCAGTAGATATCACTGTGAACGGCACGGGAAACAGGGTTCAGGGTGCTCTGCTGGTCTAAGACTGGACCCAAGGCGTCTTCGGAGTTCCGCTTCAAACAAACAAAACGACCAATTTATATTTAACCCAAGAGTCAACAGTCAGTCTACTTGGTATCACAACAAACCACAAACAGGAGTTACACGGCTACACGGCATCAGCTGAACCAGGACTCCCACTGCCTCTGGTTTGGTTAGGAACATCAATTCATTATCATTGTTCCCGCTCCTTGACCAGCCCGTGGGATCCAAGTCCGAAGTGGTCGCCCCTCGCCTCTGGTGACCCCGTTTGTTTGTCTTCCCCGCGCTTCGCTATGTGGTTGACTCTGGGGTTCCCCACTGCTGCCTCCAAGCTGGTTCCCCCCAACTTAAGAGGTTCTCTGTCTGAGATCGGTCTTAGTGTGGCTGTGGCACTTCGCTCGGCCGCGTCCTTCCTGAGCCTATGGCCGGGAAAGCACTAGAGTAGTCAGGAGTACCCGTGCGAAGCTGTCAAGTATCTCATTCGACACCCCTCTGACGGAGACGAGCCTGCCATTGTCTGAGACGTTCACGGCGTTACTCAACACCTTGGTGCTTCCTGCAACGTTGAAATGACTGCTGGAAGGCTTCTGCATGGTTATGGGCTGAACCCGGCTGTTGACCTCGGCCTCTTTTCCCACGCCGAGTGTCAACCTGTACGGGGAGCGGTGTTGGCCTGCCTCACAAGTACCCATCAACGTCCGCAGAAGGGACAGCTAGCCGCAGAAGGGACAGCTAGTTAGCTGGTTGGTAGCCCCCCGAGGAGGGCTACGGTGTAAAACCCGGTATCCTTTTCTCCCTTGGTTGCACTTCTATACCTCCCATTCGCTCAAGTCCGTTCTGTGATGAACACCATATATTTTTAATTCGGCCATGACGAGATGGAACGAGTCTTTGGGACCAACGATGATGCATGGTTCAGGTGGCCTCAAAAATGGACCAGAATGGCGTCGATCATTGCGCCTAGAATCAAGGCAGTGTTCGTGGCTCGCCAAACATTCCATCTGCAGGGAAGCGTGTGTCGAGGGAGGGCGAGATCACGATAGTGGGTGAAGTCTGCCCCTCAGGCATATTCGCGCTCGAGGGGCCGGAATAGGTCTCCCGCGTAGGACTGTGAAAGCTCGTCGGTGGCACCTGAAGCGTGTCCCGTCGCTGATGGGGCCTAGTTACGGTCGACTCGGACAAAGTTCGTCCCGTCGACACTGTCCCAGGTTCCGTTGTTGGAGATGTCGTAGGCGATAAGATAGGTAGCACCCCGTCCGGAGATTGTGGCGATTGAGGCGAGGCTCCTCTGGGCGTCGTCGAGCTACCTTCAAGACCATTTCTGGAAGTCATGCTGCCGTTCAAGCTCCGTGGGCTCGGAGACTGCGCGCGATGCATGGGAGAAACGCTCCCGTCGGCTCTCCGGCCCTGACTGTCGTGCTTTATGATTTTCCGAACTCTTCCGGCATCTAAAAACTCTTCCCCTGGAGTGAGGGGGTAGCCTCCCGCGAGTCCATTCCTCCACTCCCAGACATCTGATCGGTCGTGTGAGGCTGTGCCGATGTAACGGACAATCTTGTTCAAAGCGTTGGCTACTTTCAGTCTGTTCCCCGCATCCTGTCCTTCCAGAACGTCGTTTTGCGGATCTTGGTCCAAAGGAGGCTCATCAGCGCTACGCACAGGCTGCGCCAAGGCACTCCCATCACCATCTGAAGGACCGCGGTGTAGGACTGGGGCGTTCCCAGCGGCGGTCGTAATGGAGAGACTTGGAAACAGGCCAAGGCCGTGTCCTTCGGTCCCGCATGTGCATTGTTTCACGGGAGCTTTTGGGTCCGCTTCACACTTGACAGCCTGCCATTTTACGGCCAGAACGACGTACAGCGAGCCCAAAACGGCGAGTGCGGTGCCGGCAATCGGGGCCCACTGGCCTGAACCCAGCAGGGGATTGGTCAGCCAGCTACGGCAACGAGGAACAATGGCAATCACTTACCGATACTGGCGATAGGCTCGGTCTGGTACAGGACCTGAGGACTAAAGAAGTTCCTCTCACCCGTAATGACGATAGCTAGTACTGCAGCACCCGTCATGGGGATCTGCACGGCCTCCAGAAACCGGCTGATTGCGCTGTTGATTGCCCTCATCTTCTTCAGAGTGGCACCGTTGGTGCCAGAGATCGGCTCGTCAAGCTCATCTTCCTTGTTTCGATCACTGAAGCGATTCTTCCCATTGATCTCCAAGACCTTGTTCCACATGGAGATCAGCGAAAGGATGGCGGGGATGCAGCAGGCAGATGCGAGGAGAACGGCCGTGCCAAAGGTGAGCCTGTCTGGAGCAGGTATCACATAGATGTTATTAGCCGAGCCCCCTCGCAGCGGGGAGTGCGGGCCTAGTTCGATCGTGCAGGTGAGGCCGCACTGGCTGTTGTACTGGAATTTGCTAGCGCTGGGGGAGATTGGGCCGCCAGAATCATCGTGCAGACAGTCGGAGGCATCAGTGCGGAAGAACTCGACCGTCAAGCTCAATAGTCCTGGCGACGCAGTGTATCAGAACTGGTCATAGACCAAGAGGGCCGCGCTCACCTGCAAGAATGAGGCCGGTCCAAAAGAAGATGATATTTGAACCGGTAGCATGGGAGTACGTATGAGACATCCTGGCTGTCACTGGTGCGGCCAGGACACCGACCGAACATAGCTGGAATGCTCCGTAGACGTCCATATCGAGGGCGCCTGGGGTAGAGAGGTGTCAGTAGGGAGGGTCTCTGCGGAATCGGCGGTTGGGACTTGCCATCGACATGTACGGCCGCGAGTACGATGCCGTGTATGGCGGCGACAGCTGGAAAAAGCAACGCAGCTGCCACGCATGCATCCCTGAGCCAGTCCACCGTTTGAGCGAACACGCAGGCTGTAATGAGGGCGTAATATCTACCGATATAGAGGGGCATGTCAGCAGTGTGTTCTTCCGTTTCCGCGTAACGCTTTCGCGGGGACGTCTTTCGAGATGAAGGGCAGGACTCACAGGGCCCTCGAGCCTGGTCCATACTGACCAGACAGTGGCCATGCACATACAACATGGAGAGCTTCGTTGGTAGTGTTCGCGGTGGTGGCCATGGCCTCTCGGCCAGCTAGAGTGGCCCCCAGCAAGGCTGGAGAAAGTGCGGGCATGACCTCTTTCCAAAACGGGGTGTGGGAGGAGGGTGGAGGGTGGGCTCAATGATGGAGAAGAAAAGGATCTAAGGTTGCGACTTGGCTAGATGTATAGCTGGGTACGGAGTACATGTACATGACACCCGTACTTGGCCAGAGTCAGGCATGGTCTGGGGAGCTAGGGACGGGAAGCACCTCGGAATGTGGGCTTGCTGAGTGAGGCTGAAGTACTGCAACGACCAGCATGGCAGCATGGCACCGGATATCCGTGGTGGTTGGTGGTTGGTGGTGGTGCAACCATCTGCGGCTCATGTTCAGGCGTGCCAGGGCGTGGGAGCATGATTGCAACATTCGCAGGGGTGGTGACAGGTTGTGGTGTGTGGTGTGCGCACCCGAGGATGCCTGAGGATGCCTGTTGATGCCTGCCACCTACCAGAAGCAACACAATGCAGGAGCAGGAGCAGGAGCAGATGCTACGGTGCAGCGGTGCAGCGGTACTTGCGACGTCACTGGCAGTCAGGTCCCGATAAACTACTGCGCTAGCCTCGTCCTGGCTAAGTCTGCCTTGGCGCCGCTGACCGGTTTCTGTGATTGGCGGTTAAAGTTGACGGTTGCAGCCTGAGTTGCAGTTTAGTTGGCGGTTGCCTGGCCCAAACCCAATTGGGATTTTGGAGGGACGGCGGCAGAAGGCAGACTGCGGACTGGCAGACAGAGCTGTACCACCGCACCGCAGCCAGCACCGCATCTTCGCAGTGTGCTGCCTCTGCCTCTACTATCTGTGTCTGTGCTTGTATTCTGTCTTCCACCCCGCCACAATCTTGGTCCTCTATCCCTGCGTCCAGGCCGGTCGTCAAAAGTACCCGGCAGCTCTCCCTTCAACAGGCGGTGAAGGCGACTTCCCGTGGTCAAGGTTGACCTAGCGCAGCCTGCTAGTGCTAGACTGCGCCCACGCATGCGGGCGGCGGGGTATTCTTCTTGCAAGGCGAGGGCATATTCTCCATTGGCCGCATGGCCGCAAATGATTGATGGGACATGATGCCTGCCCAGTCGCTGTCCCGTTACCAGTTGCGTTTGCCTGATCGTTTTCCACCTTGTCTGGTCCAGATCATGCTGACAGTGAACGCATGTGCATCACCACTACGGGGTTCATGGGGCACACGGCCCCTCAGCCCGCCCTGCGCCAGGGGCCGGGACGAGCTTGCGACCGGGCAGCTTACCCACACCCAGTCTGCCTTGTCAACTTCCTTCGATTCCTTTTCGCCACTGACCTGGGCCTTATCGTCGGGCTCAGGTTGGCTTCTTTTCCAGCCGATTTCCTGACAAGAGCCGGCTTCAGCTTTACCTTTCCTTCCACATCTCCCGTTGGCCTCCTCAAATAGTTGTCGAGCAGTCATGTCTGAATCGGGCCGGCTTCCTTCGACGTCCAGATAATCCACGTTCTGCGCCCCTTCGAGCTTACAAAGTCCCCCTCCTGAGACACGCACCAAGCAAGCAGATTTGGGTGTGTCGAGCGTCTGTCGCGACGCTGCATGTGATCAAAATGCTACAGGATCTCGATACCGGTCAGATCAAAACATGGCGTTCCATCGTCACGCTCGTCGTTTTTGTCCTCACCAGTAAGTGGTTGATGAAAGATGCAGTTCATGCGATTGACCTTCTCGACCTGTGCAGATTTGACGGTTCTTTTCCCCTATCACATCCCGATATGTGTGCCTCGATGGCTTGCAAACGCTGTTCTTGATATCCTCAGTACCTGGCGTGTGATATCGCCGAGACAGGAGAAACTTCTCCACGGTGACGAGGATGACGAGGCCGGCAAAGTGGGTTATTTCGTCTGGCTGAAGTTCCACATGAACTTTGTAACGGCGCCTTTGGTAGCCGACCTCTTCCTGCTTTCCATTTCCGCCATAGGTCGAGCAGAGGTGCATGACGGCACAATCGGAGCCAACAACATCTCACCGGTGGACATCATGCTGTTTTTCCTCACATTGGCCTACATCGCTATTTCGATTGACGCCTCCGGTTTGATCAGGTACTTGGCTTTCAAGGTGGCCCAGAAATACGGTGGCCAGAAAAGCGGCAATTACGGGCACGAGCTCTTCGGTTACCTGTATGCCTTCTTTTTCGGCCTGGGAACCTGCATCGGCAACGACCCCATCATCCTATCGGGCACGGCCTTTCTCGCTTACTTGACGCGGGTCTCCGGTAACATTATGCACCCAAGGGCGTGGATAGTCAGTCAGTTCGCCGTGGCAAACACTGCCTCCGCCATCCTCGTTTCCTCCAATCCGACCAACCTTGTACTGGCTGGAGCATTCAAGATTAAATTCATCACCTACAGCGCCAACATGATTGTGCCCGTCGTTGTCACGGCCATCGTGGTATTTCCATTCCTGCTGTACGTCGTCTTCGCCGATGAACGCCTTATCCCGCTGTCGATTGAGATCCGCGAGTTCCGCGAGCTTCCTGCTCAGTGCAGAGGCCAGCCCCGTAACCCCAACATGCCTCGCACTAGGGGCAACTCGGAGGAAGAAGAGTATTCGGCCATGGATGCTGAACAAAGCAGGATTTACATGATCGCCCAGATCATGAACCCTAACCTAGACAAAGAAGGCGCGTGGTTCGGAGCTGTCATCATGGCCGTCACCCTAGTCACCCTTCTGGTGCTTAATGCTGTTGACCAGAGCCAGGGCCAGCATCCTGTCTTCTGGGTGACATTGCCAGCCGCGTTTATCATGCTCTGCCATGACTTTATCTCTGATTTCTTCAAACGTAAGAAGCGCAGGGAATCTCGCGAGGAACCTCCGGAGGCTGAACCTACTTCCGCCGAGCCGCCGCTTAGTGATGAGCACGAGCTGGCGAAGGAAGCGAATGTCAGGCAAGAGGAGTGGGTTGAAGCACCTACCCAAGGCGAGCCACCAAGCCATTCATCCAAAACTGGAACATCTAGCGAGATTCATGCCATCAATGGTGGCCATGATCGCGGCCGCGATCATGGCCAGAAGATTGCGCTTGCGGCCAACAATGGCGCCAGTTCAACATCACCATTTCTCGACCACCTTACAATTTTATCACCCGAACATGGTATCTCGGAGAATGGCAGCAGTCTAGTCTCTGCGTCCTCGTCTCTACACGACTCTTCGACACCGAAGCTCGTCCCAGGCGATGAAAAGTCACAGCGTATCCGACCAGTGCTCAGCCCGATCGACACCGCGGGTGAGGTGGTTAAGCTCATGTGTGGAGATTCGTCGAGCACGGTGCCCCCCACCCACATGAGCATCTCTGAGCCTCAGGTGGCGGGCAGACCAACGCATCCAACGCATCCCCGGGCGACTCTTGTCTCGGTTGTCAAGGATGCGTATCATTGGTCACATGAGACATTCCCCACGGTTGTAACGGTGATGACACACCTGCCATTCATGCTGGTGCCTTTCGCTTTGTCCATGTTTGTCCTCGTGCAGGGGTTGGTCACCAAGGGATGGGTGCCCGTATTCGCCCACGGCTGGGATCATTGGGTCACCAAGACGGGCACGATCGGCAGCATCGGTGGCATGGGCTTTCTCTCAGTCATCCTTTGCAATGTGAGTTTGAAGCTTGCTGGATTTGACTCTCTGTGAGATAAACTGGACCAGCTAACGCGTGATTTGCGTGACCAGTTTGCAGGCACGAACATTGGTAGCACCATCCTGTTGTCGCGCATCATCCAGGCATGGCAAGACATCCACCGCGTGAACGGCACCTACATTTCCGACCGGACGTTCTGGGCCACGGTGTACAGCATGGCGCTGGGGGTCAACTACGGCGCATACAGCATGGCCTTTAGCGCCTCGCTGGCTGGTCTATTGTGGAGAGACATCCTTGAGAGAAAGCACATCCACGTCGGCCGTCTCGAATTTGCCGGCTCGAATCTGCCCATCATCGGCATCGCCATGGCGGTTGGGTGTGCCGTCCTGGCAGCTGAGGTGTATATTGTCAGACACGATTCCCCTTACGACCCACGGTGAGAACCGATGACATTGGATGAGCGTATTGGAAGAAGGAAGAAGGAACAGGCTGCTAGAGATACATATATATTTCGTATCATTCAGGCTGGTTCATCCTAGACTCGGTTTTCTTTTTCTTTTCCGACCACTACCAATGCCTAGAGCGGCCTTCCAGGAGTGCTTGCGAGGCTATACATGGTAGATATGTTAGACGCGCAGAGACGTGGTGACTTGCAGTGTTATACAAGGAGGGTGGACTATGTGTCTGGCTGTCAACATCTCACCCGGCAGGTCCGTAACTCCGTAACTCCGTCCGCCGTAGGGTTAGGGTTAGGGTTAGGGTTAGGGTTAGTGCTCTATCCTGCGTACCTCAACAGCCTCCTAAGCCACTCCCTCGCTCCTATTACTACTTGACTGCCACGCTCAATACTAAGAAATATTCCCACTGTCCATCTTCGGTCCATCCCGGCCTCACTTCATATCCCCTCCTCGACCATCGACATGTCTGCATCCCCAGCTGCCGGAGCCCGAGCCCATTCCGGCCCGTCGTCGGATTTCATTGAGAAGCATCGGGTACGTACTGGACAAGCTACATGTACATCTTACACCTGCTGTACACCACATCTACGGATACGATACACTTCCTGTTGGACCGTAACCGTACATGTTCGGTCAACGATTGTACCTCTTCTGACTTTGATGCAATGATGCTTCTTCCGTTTCTGACCTTGATGCCATGTGCTTCTTCCATTTCTGACTTGACGCCATGTCCTTCTTCCATCTCTAGGCGCAAAACCCGTCGTCGCGCACCATCCTCGTCACCGGCGCCACCGCCGGCATCGGCCTAGCCGTCGCCAACCATCTGCTCGCCTCGCCCGCCCAGCACCTGCTCATCCTGGCGGGGCGCAAGGTCGACGTGCTGAACGAGCTGGCGGCCAACAATCCCGACCGCGTCATCACCCGGCCCGGGGACATGGCTGATTTGGAATACGTCGAGCACGTTCTGCGCGACATCGACTTGGTCGGACGGCTGGACGCGCTGGTTCTCAACCATGGCACGCTGGGCGCGAGTTTGCGCATCGTGGACACGGCGGTCGACGAGTGGGAGCGCACGTTTAGGATCAATGTGTCGAGTTATGTGGCGTTGGTGAGTTTGATCTTTGTTTCTATCTCCATCTCCTGTCCGTCTCTGTCTCCGTCTCCTCGCTTCATCTTCATCTTGGTCTTGGTCTTGGTCTTGGTCTTGGTTTAATTCTATTCTACTGTCCCTTTACTTTCCGCCTTGTCATGACGGCCACGGCCGACGGCGGCCTGCTGTTGGTGCTGTGGGTGCTGTCGGTACTGTACATATCGGGGCGTCAGCGCGTCGTCACAGTTTGCAAGAGTTGTTCCGGGCTGATCACTTCATATGAATCCATCTACACAGGTCCGATCGGCTCTGCCCTTACTTCGCACCACCAAAGGTCGCATCGTCTTCACATCCTCGGGAGCCGCGTCGAACGCCTATTCGTCCTGGGGCGCCTACGGCGCGTCCAAAGCGGCCATCAACCACTTGGCCATGACGCTGAAGAACGAAGAACCGGATGTGATTGCCGTCTCCGTCCGGCCGGGCGTGGTCGACACTGCAATGCAAGTCGATATTCGAGAGAAATATCTCCAGAACATGGACGAACAGGACCAAGCCAAATTCATCGGTGCCAAAAGGGACGGCAAGTTGTTGCCGCCGGAAAAGCCGGGCCATGTCATTGCAGAGCTGGCCGTCAGGGCTGGCAACGAACTGTCCGGCTTGTTTCTCAGGTGAGAGCTGCCCTTTCTTTCTCGCGATGACGTAGTCGTCGTCGTCTAGACAGATACTGATGAGCCCGACAGTTGGGACGATGCCAAGTTGGCGGAATATCAATCTCAATCTCAATCTCAATCGTGATGCGTCCAGAAAGTCCGCTAGTTATGTATGTACCTATGGATGTACCTGAGTTGGCTCGATGCAATGGGAAGTATCGAATCGTGCACAGTGCAGGAGTTGACTTGACTCGACGCAGGGGAATTTTCAGCATCACTTTATTGAATCCACTCGATGGCAAGATAGAATATCATTGATGAATGCACTCGATGGCGAGATGGACTATCGTTTATGAATGCACTCGATGCAAGATAGAATATCAATTATGAATCCACTAGATGGCAAGATAGAACATCATTTATGAATCCACAGATGGTAAGATAGAATATTATTTTTGGAATTTCACTAGATGGAAACGAAGACACACAACATAGATTGGAAATCATAGACGATTCTAGTTCCTAGCTACAAGACACCTGGGGATAAACGAAATCTGTCACTCATACAGACTGTCAGCGACCATTCCATCACAAGACAGTCGGGTTCATTCGAGATATTGCTGAACTCAGTCGAAAGATGAAAAATGAATACACAGACTTAAGCATTAGACCCAGAGGACCTTCATACTTAGCATGGAAGAGTGGTGTGTTCATCATGGTAACGTGGAAACAAGATGAGCAGACTTACCGACGTGGAAGCGAAGCGGGAAGGCCGGAAGAACGACCAGAAACGAAACGAACGGCCGGGCACTGTGGTCGAGGCACTGTGGTCGAAGCACTGTAGTCGAGGTGGAAATTAGACAGGATCCAAGCACACGTCTCGAGGGTAAAATGGTCATGCTGCGTGGCGTTCAGGTAATCGAACCATGATATTCCTCATTTTTGGATCGGAATTTGATAGTACAATATGTGTTGCTCATCATGTGAGGGAGGGGAGGGATCGGGTTGATCTGATGGGTGGATTGGGCCAAAGACTTGCCTTGGCTTGAAAGGACTGTGCTCTGCTGCAGTGCGGCGGAGGCACTGTTGGTGTTGGTGTTGGTGTTGGCGTTGGTGTTGCCTCACTACTACCTAGGTTCGGGAATATCTACTGCTTCTGAGGCAGGTTATCGTTAGCAACTGCTGCAACCTTGGTTCATAGGATGCGGGTGCGGATGTATGCAAATGCCGAGTTGTTCTTGTCAATCAGAAAGTCACTTTGGCTTGGACAGGTAATCACCACAGAATTGTATGATAGGGGCGACACGAATGTTCATCATAGAAGGCAAGAATCGGGACAGACGAAGGATGGGAAGCTGAGCCGACTTACACGCTGGGTTCCGCCTCCAGTCCATTCCATTGCACTGCTTGGCTAGAGAAGCCCGTCGCATGGCTGCCTTTGAAAAATATGTATCGACATTCACGCCAGAGACATTGCCCTTGGTGAGGCGGGCACCAGGAGACGTCTAAGGCAGGGCAGCAGAGTCCCGTCCCATCCTATCCAACCCCGCCGCCATCATCAAGGCGTCGTGATGACCGACTAAGCCAGCCGCGGGAGAGCCATGTCGAGATGGAAAGATGGAAGGGAGGAAAGGAACCAAAACTTGAGTTGAGGAACAAACAACAACAAACAATCAAGGACGAAAAACGAAGCTTCGCTTTAAGTTGAAGTTTGGAGATGAAAGGAGCGCCAAGAAATGGAAAATCTCCCCCCTAGTACTAGTTGTTTGCTATCCCCGATTAGGAAGAGGGTGATGCCGCCCTGTGCACGCCTCGGCTGACTTGCCTCGTTGCGGAGGCTAACTAGATCCAGCTCTCTAAGAAAGACCGTTGAGATTTGAGATTCATCTGCCATAGTCTAGGAGGCACCGAGAGGCTGCTGGCTAAGAGGGTGAGTGACAGCACAACAAATGGAAGAGGAGCATGCGGCAGTAGCGGTGGTGTCTCAAGGCTCTCATCATCTATTTACTCGTCGACAAAAGGAATGGTGTTCTTTGCTACACCCCACGGTTGTTCAAGAAAGATGACAGGTACATCCAGACTTTTCAGGAAGTACGCCTCGGTTTCAAACATGAAAGCCCACCCAAGTTCTTCCAAACTGGTCACGTCAATTTCACCTCAGGAGCGCCCAGATTACATAGTGCCGGTAATTCCGCCGCTGACGGAGATGAACTGTGCAGTGATCCAGCGGCTCTTTTCCGATACTAGCAGAAGCGTAGCATCAGCCAGATCCTCCGGGGACCCGAGGCGATTCGCAGCTCGCGTCTGTTGGTACATGGCAATCTGAAGCGCAGTGGGAGACCCGTCAGGGGCCACTAGTATGTCTTTCGACAGATCTGTCGGAACGGGACCGGGTGCGAGGGTATTGACGGTAATTCCATGGCTCTTGCCAAGCTATGCGACATTGCATTTCGTTAGATGGTTCTGGTTCGGGTTTGGGTTCTGGTTGTCGAGCGCAGAGATTCTTGAATGCAGAGTGGAGAGTGGAAGAATCAGAAACACAAAGACAGTTGAAGCTTACCTCGCCAGCCCAGAGCGTCGTCAGGGCATCCACTGCGGCTTTCGTGGCGCCATATACCGGGGGAGGGACCAAGACTTTGGAGGCAATGGAGCCGATGTTGACGATCCGGCCACCTTGCGGCATTCGACCTACGCCCACCACCGCTTGGGTCAAGTAAATGACACCGAAGACGTTGACGGCGAATTCGTATTCGAGCTGGTCCTGTCCAACCTCCAAAAGAGGTAGGTTGCATGAAGCTGCTGCGTTGTTGACTAGAATCAGACCAGATGGCCACCAGCGTCAGTCCGTGTTGTCTATAAAAACAACTGACTACCGTACTGTCCCAGTACCTGGCAAGAAAGAAAGAAAGAAAGAAACATGACCATGATGAATCATTCATGCCAGCCACTGCATCGTGACAGACCAGATAGACCACATATCAAGCAGACCACAGGCCAGACATACCGAGAATATCAATGTGATCGACGCCGAAGTCTTTCAGGATTTGCTCGACCATGTTCTGAGCAGTCTCGAACTTTTCCACCCCTCCTTGCACGACGGTGGTTTTGGTGCCGAACTCTTTGTGGATGTCGGCGGCGACCTTGGACGCCCGAGCCTTGGACGCCTCCGATACATGATGGATGGCGACAGACGCGCCGTTCCGGGCCAAAGCCCTGGCAATGGCAGCTCCGATGCCGTTCTCTCGACCAGATCCTGTAACCAATGCAGTCTTTCCTGCGAGTGAGAGGGTGTCGGCCGGCATATTGAATAGATTGAAGCTTCGAGGCAAAGGGATCACAAAGCTATTGATATCGATGTAAATGGATCACAAAGCTAGTAATAGTAGTTGAGTTGTCGTTCCGAATTGACTTTAGTGGCAGTTGAGGTAGTTATATTTTAGATATTCGACAGGATTGACTACATACATGGACCTGATCTTATATATGCTATCATGAATCGATGGATGGATGCTATTATAAATCATCATGTTGTAAAGGCCGGGAAACCAAATATTGGTCGCATCAAACCGCACCAGCTGGAGGTACATATGTACCATACTAGGACGCACCAAATCGTACCGGACCCGAATCGCACCAGCCATCGCATCAGTATAAGCTTAGTATGGAGTACAGAGTATAGAGTCTAGTATGAGATCGCATCAAACCGCACCAGCCCGTACCGTACCAGACGGACAACCCAAAAGGCGATAAAGCCGCTTACAAACTCCACCGGTTTAGGTCGCACGCACCAAACCGCACCAGCGACCGTATCCGCACAGACCAGTTAAAAGGCGACAATGGCTTACAAACACAACCAGTTCAGGAGACGAGGCTCCATGACCACATCCGTCACTATCAATTCATCTATAGAGTACAGAGTAGATCATACAGTATGTAGTATATATAAGTCATGGCACCTCTGTTACTGTTGCCGTGATCAACATCTGTCTACTTCATCTCTTACCTATACCTATACCTATACCTGTACCTGTACCTACCTATATTGGTATTTGCTCCCGAATACTCTGATCTCTGCCTACACTCACAATCATGCCCGGCACATCCCCCGTCATCCTCATCCTCGGAGCAGGACCAAATATCGGCCACGCAGTGGCTCGGACCTTTGCTTCGAGAGGCTACAAGGTTGCCCTGGCCGCGCGATCCCTGAACGAGGCAGACAGCACCGACAACCAACTGAACATCCCGAGTGACTTTTCCAACTCGGACGATGTGGTCAAGGCATTCGACAAGGTTAAAAAAGTGTTTGGTATCCCCAGTGTGGTGGTTTATAACGGTAGGCTCTGCCCTGCTCTGACCTGCCGCCGCCTACCTACACCCACAGTACCTACAGTACCTACAGAACTTAAGGGTGGATGCCGTTGAGATCCTATCTGTATTCAGCAGAAGTATATCCGTACTGATGACCCTTGGCATTACAGTCAGCGCCTCAACCCTCACCCCTCCCAAGGACCCCTTCGCCCTTCCACTGGCGGCTTTCAATCGAGATGTCGCCATCAATATCACCAGTGCGTTTGTCGCCGCGCAACAAGCCGCCTCGGGCTTTGCCCAGCTGCCTTCTTCTGCTTCGAGGACCTTCATCTACACGGGAAACATCCTGAATGTTGCCATCCTCCCGTCCTTTCTCTCCCAAGGCATGGGCAAGTCCGCCGGCGCCCATATGATCTGGGCAGCTTCAGCGGCATATCAAGACCGTGGATACAAGTAAGTCATTTGCAGCCCAACCCTAACCATAACCCTAACCCTGATCCATCTTCATTCATTTCATGTATGGAATCCAACATATATTCCTATTGGCTATTACCTGTTGCCTACTGTCTATTTCCTGTTGCCTGTTGCCTATTGCCCTACTTTAGTACTTTGACCTTGGCTTGTGGAGTGGTGAAAAAAAAGAAGGAAGAGAGAACCAAACCATTGATCAGAAATAAATACTAATGATTTATAGGTGGTATTACGGTGACGAACGCAAGGCAGACGGCACCGCCATCTACAGGGTCAACGGAGACGAACATGCAAAGCTCTACTGGAAGCTGGCCGAGGACAAGACTCAGGGTCCGTGGCTGCAGACTTTCGTCAAGGGAGTGGGATACACCGACTTTGACAGTCAACATGCGTCTTCTAGCAAAGTCTAAGCCTAGCCTAAGCCATTGCTTGAGTGTGGCGTCGGGCGTCTATATCGCAGGTACAGGCCTACGTATACGTATATAGGTATCAAACTGTCAAAGGTGCGGGAACCACTCCCCAAGTACAGAACATACACTTCAAAATCTACTATTAGAATATATAGCTACTATCTTCGCTCTAATTTAGAATTACTTATTAGCCTATTCTATATATTTTAATACCTATTACGAGTAAGTTAACTTATCGCGATAGTATAGGATAGCGAGTAAAGAGAGATTGGGGCCTCGTCAGACTATATAGGAGTCCATAAAATGTAGGTTGGGAGTGGCGTTTTGTCGAGCCCGCAATATCCACAGGGAGATTCGATCCGGCGTAATTGTCCGATGTATTCCCTTAATTGAGTGGTAATCACTATGTTCTGCTGATCATCTAATGTGTCCCATATAACTTTGAGGGTCTGACCATGGATTCTTTCCATGACGATGTAGCTCGTCTCCTCCTCATCGTCTCGGTAGAGGGCGAAGACACGGAGAACCGGAACCTGGGAGTGCTGTTGAACAAAGATCATCATGCGACCTTCCTCGAGATTGAGCCTTCCGTATTTGGCCACGAAGTGAGAACCGACCGTGACCACCTTGGCGGTTGATCGCTGAGATAGAACTTCCACAGACCTTTTGATCTCGGCGGTGGTGGGCAACGCCGCCGGTAACGCAGCTGCCGGCGCGTAGTAAGGGATGGAGACGGCAAACTTGGGGGATATTACGGCTGCTACATCGGCGGTCGCAGGGACGCTCTGGCGCCGCTGCATAGGAGGCATCGTTGAGCAGGCATATGCGGAAGTACGAAGAGCATCCTGCATGGAGGTCCATCCTATATATCATAAAGGCGGTCTGGGAAAACCGCCAAACAACCCCAAGAATCGCCCGGACTCGTCGTGCCCGAACCCTAACCCTAACCCTAACCCTAACCCTAAGTACGTCAACCACTTCTAAACACTGTCCGGACTATTATTAATCCGAAAACCCCTTAGCCACTCTTGGGGGAAGGTCTAGCGATCCAACCATTGCGCCAACATGTGACTGACGATGGGCGATTCCCGAGAACTCGGGCAGATCTGAGATCTGAGCCGTCTTGCCGAGCGCAGATAAGACACTTCCGTCTACTCTTTCACTATCTACCTTGTTTGCATCGTTCGCTCTTCTTCTGGCGAGCGAGCCCACATCAGGCGGTTCTTAGGTTTAGTCCTGGGCTTGAGATTCCTTGCCCATTCCCTCCAAATTACACGGGGCGCGGAGATTGAGGTGCCCATATCCAGGCAGATTCCCGAAAGGCAGAGCAGGATGGACCAATCCGACATCCAACCAGACCTGTGGTCATCATTCCCTACACTGGACTTTCCTACTCTCACAATCTCCTCAGAGGACCCGACCATTGCTATCTGGGACTTTCCATCTGGTCTTGACCCTCTTTGTACCCCAGTAGGGACCAGGACATCAGGCTCAAGACGCGCGGCTCCAAAGAGTTACAGGGTATGAAACCAAGATTACTTGCTCCCCTTCAGGTCAGCTTGCTAACGCCTTTTCTTTCTAGGGGTGCATCACATGCCGCCAACGCAAGATTAAGGTAGTAGAACTTCTCCTTCGGTTGATATTTGGAGCTGACATGGTTGCAAGTGCGATGAAAGACGGCCCCAGTGCGGCAATTGCGAGCGTGCTCGGCATTATCAGTGTGAAGGCTATCTGCAGGATCACGGAGCCAACAATGAATCTGACAGTCGAGCACGGACTGGTCCCAGGAAGAGGGTCAGGCTGACACACGCCCCTGCTGCGACCATGACTGCCGCCCCAGAAAACGTTCAGCCAAGCAGATGCACCAGTCCAGCCTCATCCCAGGATCAGGACATCCGTGAAGGACGATTATCAGACCCTACTCCTCGGCCGGATCATGGGTGCAACAGGCCTAGTTATGCCGAAGCTGGTGAATCAACGCTTGGCTCACTTAGAGCATCATTGAACGCGGATGGCGCGAATAATAAGAACTCCTTGCACAGTTCCGCCCCTCCAACCCGGCCCGATGAGCAGTTTAGTGACATCGACACTGATCTTCTCGCTTACTTCCAAAATACAGTATGTCCCATCATGCTCCCATCACTGGACGACGTCAGAAATCCGTGGTTGCAGATATATATCCCAATGGCGTTGCATAACGAACGGAGTCAGGGCCGGACTGCGCTACGGCATGCGTTGATGTCTGTGGCAGCATCGCACTTGACACAGAGAGATGACAGCAACCGCGCACGATACCACGAAAGGGCCAATTTCCACCAAGACAGAGCAACCGACATTCTCACGAGCATACTATCACACGACGCAGTGAGCATGGGGGCGATTGAGAAGTGTACGATCCTGGCTGCAGCTTTGACACTCATCACCGCCCATATCTGGGGCCATGGCCGGACCGACTGCAACACCTTTCTCAACCTAGCCAAGCGCCTTGCGCATGCAACAGGGGGTGATATGTTCTGGAAGTCGAGTGTCCTCACTTGTATTCTTTTTCAACTGTTGCGAGCCTACGACCTTGTCGCAGCCACAGCCCAGCTCCAAGCCGAGACCTTTGACCCTGACCAAGACTGGGGGGCCAGTAGTACTACTGAGGGCGTGCGAACGGCTCCCTCGGCGGATGCTCTGGACAGCGGCGGTGTCAGCCCTCTTGCGGCCGAGGAAAGTCAATCCACCAGCAGCACCAGTCCTGACCGTGTAGTAAGAGACAAGGCCGCTTTCCTGCACATGCCTTACATCCTGGACACGTCGTTTGGAATTTCCTCGCAGACAATGTCTCTCTTGCACGAGCTGGTCCGGCTTCGGTCCTCGTACGAGCCACACCTTCAATCATCTCGTCCTCTACCAGAGTCACTGTTGCATGCCACCGACTTGCTGGCAGAGGGTCTGTATTCGGTCGGTCAAGACAAGTCCGCTTTTGGGGGCGCGGATGGGTCTGTGACCTCCTCTCTACTTCCATCCCTGGCGGCAGAGTCAACGCTGTTCGAGATGCCCAGTGGAATTGGCAACGGCCACGAACACCTCCCCAAGCCGATCATGGAAGAAGTCATGGATAATTATCAGTGGGCTTTCCACCATGCCGTGGTCCTCTACTTCCATCGAGTGGTGCCACCATCGTATTTTTCCAGCATCGTCAATGGGAAGACCATTCGAAGTCAACAGATGAAGTCGACCCCAGCCGCGAAAGAGGACTGTCAAAGTCTGGTTAGGAAGATATTCGATCGCCTCGAAAACATCGATTGCCTCACAGAAGGGACTAAGGTTCGGCCCTCGGTTGCTCTGTGGCCGGCATTCATCGCCGCCGTAGAAGCTATGGACGTAGAGTCACGGCACCGGGCACTCATTTGGTTTTCCAAAGCAGCCAAGAGGGGAATCGGCAACATCCCTAGAGCCAAGGACATTGTCATGGCCACCTGGAGGGCCACAGACCGGCGGACCTACGGAGAGACTAGTTCGATCAAGAGAGGCCTAGGTCCTATTGACTGGAGGCTGATTATGAAGGATAGCGGCTCGGTTATCATGCTGGCCTAGATGACAAACAGACACCGTGCCAGGACGAATTCCGCTGTATGTTCGCCGAGGAAGGACTCTCGCTCCTCGCGCCATTGCAGAGTTGCATGATTAACACCGTCGGCATCAAGTACTTCAGATTTAGCCCTAAGACCATCAGATCATACGACGCGTCCAGATTGAGGCCCTGTAAGCAAGTCCAGACAGTATTTCGACTCCCTCCATATCGATATAGGCCTTAAAAGGCGCCGTTTATAGCCCTAACCCTAACCCTAAACCCCTTTCAGATCGATAATCTCAGAGACCCTTAGACTCAGTCAAAGATCCTATCCATGACTCTATCCAACCAAAACCTGATCGGAAAAAGTAAAAGTCAGCTTTGTGACAGAAAGTGTGACAAGCTTCAACAAACATCAAATCAAACGACAAGCGACTTACGTTGATCTGCGAGGGACGTAGGAGGCTTCGTATGCCTCGATTTCTGCCACGTCGAGCATCAAATCCACTTGGTCAGACGGGATGATCTTGGTTCTCTTGATGACTTTCCAGGCTACGTAGACCACTGGAAATACGCCGACCATGGTGTAAGAAAAAAAGAAAGATGGTGTGTCCCAGTTGCCGTTAAGAAAGACTAAGGTTTTGACAATTGATTAGCATAGCATCTCAACACAAAGAGACCGGTCAGGATTATGGTTACCTGTCCATCCGTTGAGCAAGATCATGACTGTGCACCAGAAAATCCCATAGTAGGCCATATACCTGGGAGGCGCAGCGAATGTTAGCATCTGCATGTCAGCGGGTGAGGAAAAGGACGTCTTACGGCTGAAGATAGCCTACATATGGCAATTTCTCTCGAGGCAGCCCTTGCACGAGGCATGCCTTTCTGAATTTCAGATACGTGTAACAGTTGGCAGCGTAGTTGATCAACATGCCACCAGTGACCTATATTATGTCAGTCTAAAAGAGGACAATTGTTTCGACGGGAATGAACTTCATGGTGATAGCAGGAAGGGAAAGGAAAGGAAATTGCAGTGATTGGCTTACCAATGACACAATCCACGAAAACACTTTGGCGGATGAGTTTGAAACCTGCATGAAAGCCAGGGTCCCGATGGCCAGCACCGCGGCGACCGAGTAGATGGGACTCCCATTCTTTGTGGTCTTGCTGAATATCCTAGGTGCCTTGCCGCGGAGAGACAGGCCGTACAGGGTTCGGGTGGCGGCGAAGAAGTAGCCGTTCCCGGCCGAGAAGGCGGACGTGACGAGGACGGCGTTGACAATGTGGGGGAGGACGGGGATGCCAAAGTTACGCATGGAGACAACGTACGGGCTGGACGAGGCGTTGGAGCCGGACGTCGCGTACGCCTCGGCCAGCTCGACCGAGTTGGCGGGGAGCACGATGCCGACGCAGAGCGCGCCGAGAACGAAGAACAGACCGAGGCGCCAGAAGACAGCCTTGTATGCCCGGGGCATCACCTTGCGCGGGTTTTCTGCTTCGCCGGCTGCCATGGACACCAATTCCGGTCCGGTCACGGTCACGGTGGCCAGGACCAGGGTCTGCAGGAATCCCAGAAATCGACCCGTTGCCCCGGTGGTGTAGTATTCGACGAATGATCCACCGATCGACCAATTTCTATCATCCCCGATCAGTTTTTCTGTAAAGGGACATTGTTGTGGGAAGCGGGAGATAAGCCCACTCACTGAAAGCCATAAGCGTGATGGGTCGGATTACCTCCGCTCATCGTCACCAGGGTGTACATGGTCAGTCCAACAACCAAAAGGATCTTGAGCATCGAAAGGTAGAATTCCGTGGTGCCGAAGTATTTGACCCCGAAAACATTGATGAGGCTACACATACACCACGAGCTCTTTGTCAGCAAAGTCACCGTGAGAGTGAGTCGGCCAAAGCGAAAAAGATGGTGATGGTAGATGAGACCACCTACGCGTAAAGGACGAGGCCGATGGCCACCACGGCCGCGACCGGGATCTTGTCGGTCCAAAAGTGGATGACGATGTTGATGGCGGTGAGCTCGAACGGAACCAAAAACGCCTCGAGGAGGAAGAAATTGAAGCCCGTGGCCACGCCGAAAGCATCGTCCACGAATCGACCGGCCAGCGTAATGAATGGTGACGGAATGGGTAAATAGGAAATCATTTCTGAGAGACCTGTTGATTGAGCGAATATCACGCGGTGGTCAGCAGCTGGCTTCTGTCATGTCATGGTCTCCCTCCTCGAAAAGTGGTGGGGTGGAAAGATCACGCTTCATAGGCTCCAGTGGAGTGGACTTACAATTTGTCACCGCCAATATGGTCGTACACCAAAAGGTGAAGGAGATCAAGAGAGAAGCCGGGCCTCCATTGATCAAACCTCGACCAATCCCAACAAACTAGCCAAAGCACAGGAGGTCAGCTCTGCAAACTTCCAACAATGCACCTCATATCAACACCTCGATGCATCTGGAATGATGACATACTAGAACCGTTCCAATAGTACCGCCAATACCCAAGAGTTGAATGTGACGGGGTTTGAGGTGTCGCTTGGTGGTGTCATAGGCGAACACCACGCCCTCGGAAGGGATTTCAGCCGTCTCCTGTCCCATTCCGGCCGTCTTGACCTCATTGACCTCAGATCCCATCTTCTCCATCCCCCTTTCTGATAGAGACCAAGATGGACCTGGACAGCTTCAAACACTCACTGCCTTTCTTAGCTAGAGAAAGTGACAGAGGGGGGTGAGCAGTAGTGTGGTAAAAGGTAAAAGGGTGCTGACGATGATGCCGAATGCCTAAATCGGTCACCTCAGGATCAGGACGAGGGAGCAAGGCTTATACTTATCATCAACACCATGTCTGATTGAGAGCCTATGAGAAGGCAGACAGTTGGCCTCTAAGATGGAGCGGGAAGTCATAAGGCTTCGATGACCATATTCTAAGATAATACGGTCTGGGCAGATCTAGATAAGCGGTGCTCCCCACAAATACATGCTGCTAGCCTTTCGGCTGGCTGTCTTCTTATCGCATCAGCCAGAATAAGGTTCGTCGCCAGGCAAAGTCCTTATCTATTCTCGGAGCGAATATTCGGGACAGCATGTCCACACTCAAGTAGCGAGCCAATCCCCACCGCGCGCCTGTTGGTTTCGCTCTGGGTGGGGGTGCGCAGTAACAGCTTCGACGGTTGGAGGGTTTGATACTCTAAGAGATGGTAGTTGTCGCCGTCGTGTCGACAACGACTTCGAGACTCTCTTCAATTCTTGAACTTGGTAACGCACAATCATGATTGCACCGACACTTTCCAGCATACCAGCAACATCTGCAATCTTGCACCGATCGTTCAGCAAAGAGTACCCCACAGCGGCATCCGGGCAAGGAGTATACATCCAAGACCATACCGGCCGTCTGGTGCTTGATGGCAGTTCGGGGGCGGCGGTCTCATGCCTCGGACATGGCCACAAGAAGGTCATCGAGGCCATAGTAGAGCAAGCACAGCAAATGTCGTTTGCGCATACGTCCTTCTTCACCAGCGATCCTGCAGAAAACCTGGCCTCCGTTTTGATCTCCACGTGCCCTGATGTGTTTTCGAAAGTCATGTTTGTGAGCTCCGGTAAGCTGGAAGAAGATGCATGGTGCAGACGAGATCAAAAACATCAACATTGTTGCTGATTTCCTTGGGTTGAAATGTCACTGATTCTGATTGGCATTGGCAGGCTCGGAAGCGGTTGAATCTGCCCTGAAACTCGCTCGACAATATCACCTGTGTAATGGCCAGCCGGACCGCCATATCTTCATATCGCGCCGTTTCGCCTATCATGGCAATACGCTAGGTGCACTCTCAGCAGGTTTCAATCCGCCGCGACGAGACCCATTTCAGCCCATGTTGTCTCAAGCTTTCCGTCATGTTTCACCATGTTTCTTCACTCGCGATGGACTTCCTGGCGAGGACGAAGAGTCATACGTTGATCGTCTGGTCGCGGAATACGAGACGACTATTTCCAGCCTTGGGTCTGAAAAGATTGCTGCAATTATCGTCGAGCCAGTCTCAGGAGCAACGCTGGGAGCTGTGCCCGCCGCCCGTGGATACCTGGGGCGGCTGCGAGAGCTGTGCGACCGGTATGGATGTCTCTTGATCTTCGACGAGGTCATGTGTGGAATGGGACGGGTGGGCACTATGCACGCATGGCAATCGCTAGGCGGGATTGCGCCTGACCTCCAAACCATCGGAAAGGGACTTGGGGCGGGATACCAACCGATTTCGGCCATTCTTATCGCCAACAAGGTCCATGCCGTGCTGGAGAGGAACCACGAGCAGCGTCCCTTTGTCAGTGGTCACACGTATCAGGGGCACTCGATCGGTTGTGCCGCCGCACTTGCAACGCAGCGAGCTATAGCCGAGGACAAGCTTCTGGACAATGTTAGACGCATGGGTGAACGCCTGTCCCGCAGGCTGAAGAAGGAGACCCCCATGCTCAAAGAGGTCCGAGGATTGGGCTTGTTCCAAGCGGTGGAATTTGCAACTGCAACTGCAACTCCGCCTGGCTCGAGTATCGCAGCAGCCGTGGCTTCGACGTGCCTGGAGAATGGGGTTGCCGTCTACCTCTGCTCCAGTGCGGTTGATGCGGTCCTGTTTGCTCCTCCCTTTATCATTAGCGAGTCGGAAATCGACAAGCTGGTCGACGTGTTTGTTCAATCTGTCAAGCAGACGATTGAGAAGGCAAAGGGGTCATAACATAATTAACATTCTATTACGAACGGACTGTAGTACCACATCTGGCTTCAACCGGCAGCGAATGTCCCTGTTCCGCATCTTAAACCCAAAAGTATATCCTCAAGACTTTGGGAAATAGTCAAAGTCCGACAACTTGCGTTACTAAGAATCACAAACACCGTGTGTCAATCAATCCTGTATCAACTGCGCCAACATGCAACATGAACCAGGACCGGAGTGGTCGAGTGAGACGCAGGGGATAATTGCCTAGTTGGATAGTATAGCCGTGGGTTACAATTCCAAGTTTGGCAGAAAGCAGGGTTAGGGTTAGGGTTAGGGTTACTTATCCACTTAGTCCTGTTGAAGAAGTTGTCGATTACGGCCGCCCAGACCCTTTGACCTTTCCGATTGCACTTTTCAGATAAGCCCTCAACGCTCGCCGAATACCGAGTCCCGATGCCGATATCAAAAAGTATCAGACGTCCACTGCCTTTGCTGATAGTAGTTGAACAGGACAATTCTCGCTCGGTAGACTAGCCTGTAATCATGCGATGCGTAACATTCGTTCCTTTCTGCCATGTTTTGACCCTGGAGTGCCCCTTATCTCAGCCGATCCGCCGACTTGTTTCAGACACGAATGCTGGAATAAGTAGAGCGCAGTCGTACACGCTGTCAAACAAGAAGAGACCATAAGCGTGCCGAAGATGGGTTCCATTGACAGTTCAACACAGCCTCTCGAACAGATTCTGCACAAATATGATGTTGAACGCCAACGAAGGCTTCACCCCGAAGGGCTGGACCAGTACGTCGACATTTCCACCACCAAAGGGCTCGAGCATTACGCCGAAGACCCCTGGGTGACCGACGACAACATAGCCAGCTCACTTGATGTGACTGATGGCATGCAATGCAAGGCCGTGCTGGTCGGCACCGGGTTTGGAGCTCTCATATTCGCGGTCCGCTTGATGGAGATTGCCGGGTTCCAACCAGAGGATATCATCTTCGTCGACAATGCCGGCGGCTTTGGCGGGACGTGGTATTGGAACCGCTACCCTGGGTTGATGTGTGATGTGGAGAGCGCTTGCTACATGCCCCTCCTGGAGGAGACCGGGTACACGCCAAAACACCGCTATTCATATGGCCCGGAACTCCGAGCGTACGCTGAGCTCGTGGCCTCCAAATGGCAGCTGCAAAACCGAGCCATGTTCGCCGCCAGAGTCACCGAATCGAGATGGGACGATGATGCCCGCGAATGGACCTCGACAATATCGCAACGGGCGATCAATGGCCGGCCTCCCCGGACCGTCCACGTGCGCTCCGACTTCTTCATCCTCACCGCCGGGCTGCTCACCCGGCCCAAACTGCCGCGATTCCCGGGTCTCCAAGAGTTCAAAGGCCATTCTTTCCACACCTCTCGGTGGGACTATGCGTACACGGGAGGATCTCCCGAGGACCCGGCGCTGGAAGGTCTGAAAGACAAACGAGTGGCAGTGCTCGGCACCGGAGCCACTGCGATCCAGGTGGTGCCCGCTCTCGCCAAATGGGTCAAACAACTGTACGTGATCCAACGGACTCCGTCATCCGTCGACGTGCGCGGTCAGTGCGCCGTGGACCCCGACCACTACAGCAAGAACATCGCGACCGGGCCGGGATGGCAGCGTGCACGAAGAGAAAATATGGCCGCACTGACAAGCAACATACCAGTCAAACAGAATTTGGTTCAGGATGGGTGGACGACCTTCCCCTCCTTCTCCGGACTGGTTGGCGGGCCCAATGCCGGCGGGGTGACCGAGGAGACTGCCGCCGAATACATGGCTTCTCTCTACGTTCTGGACCTGCCTCGGGCAGAACGGATTCGCGCCCGGGTGGAACAGATCGTCAAGGACCCAGCCACGGCCGAGAGCCTGAAACCATGGTATGCGGGTTGGTGCAAGCGGCCGGGCTTCCACGATGACTACCTCGAGGCCTTCAACCGCCCGAATGTGCATTTGATTGACACGGCGGGCAAAGGCGTGGACCGGATGACGGGAGCGGGATTTGTGGCCAACGGGGAAGAGACCGCGGTGGACCTGTTCATCTTCAGCACCGGGTACGAGACCTTCCGCGCCGGAGACCCGTCTTCGCGAGCCCGCATGACCGTCGTCGGCCGTGGCGGGTTGACTCTGGATCGGAAATGGTCCGACGGCGTTGCCACGCTGCACGGAGTATGGACGCACGATTTCCCCAATCTCATCCTTCCGGGAGGATCGCAGGCGGCAGGGACGGTGAATGTGGTCCATACGTTCGATGTCATGGCCACTCATGCCGCCAGCGTCATTGCAGCAGGGGCAAAAAGGAAACCGGCACAGGCGAGCGACCAAGACCCAAAAAACACGAAAACGAAGCTGAAGCTTTGCATCGAGCCCACCACCGAAGCCGAGGACGCATGGTCGAGGAGGATTGCACAGGCGGCAGTGAAACCGTCGCCTCTGGCAAATTGCACTCCAAGCTATTCCAACGGAGAAGGCAAAGTGGCTGATCCCACCTCCCCGGAAGAGAAGCTCAAGGCCGCCAGGTCCGGCGCCTGGGCCAAGGGCCTTTTGGATTTCCAACAGATCATCGAAGCCTGGCGGGCCACAGGCGATTTCGACGGGCTTAGCATGCAGGTTCTCGAATAGATATTAGATACTAATGATCCTAACATATCGCATCACACCGCTATTCACGGAGCGCGGGACTGACTCCGACACTCTCTACAAAGCATATGCGCACTTGACCTGCCCGCCCAGGATGTAGTTACCGGGCAGGTCAAATGCGCACATCAGAACAAGGACACATGATGAAGCATGTCTGCGACTGGTACACGGCAGTGAATACATTGACAGCTGGGCACATGGCACATGGCCTCCTATGTATGCAATATGCAGCCGTCGAATGGGCTGGGCGCATGAATCCTCCGTTAGAACTGTCTATCTATCTCCCTTTTCCCTTTTCGGTACCACACGGATGGAGATCTCGGATGACTTGGCCGATACGTCTAAGTTTTTCACTTATAAGAGTATAATATAGGGCGGGTCGACGCGCCCCAGGCCGCCCCCTGCTTTCACAGATGCCGACGCAGAAGAATTCATCAGAAGTGAACACATCCGTTACCAATTCCTACCATCATGTACCCGACACAACGATGTGCAGACTCGGTAGGTCACTGACCTAATGACCTTATGCTCATGCATCCAGGCACCAGGATCGGGCCTGTTTTGAAGGTTCCTGCCATATGCCATCCATCACCAGCCTAAGGCTTCTTAGGCCCACACCCAGCACTGGTGGATCAGAAAGTTCCCTCGGAGATCAAGATCAGCGCTGAGACAACATGCGGCAGGTGCATGAACATGAGTATATGGGCACAAGACCTTCTCAGGTATGTAGTATCCTGGATGCTTGACCGAAGAATGGGGTGCATCATCGTGTTTCGTGTTTCGTTGCAGGGTTTGCCAACTAAAGCGACCCGATTGAAAAGAGAAGTACAAAAACCTCTTTGGTCTCAGAGATGGAAACTAGTACATTGCAAAATTGCGCACCCAACTGCTGCAATACGGATTTTTAGGGTTCCTTAGTGTGCCAGAGCCGGGCCCACACGACCCCCAGGCAGTCCTTTGAGCTTGAAGCTCCCCGGTTGAAGAGTCTGAAAGACGCCCAGTGGATCATACTTGTCCGCGACGGCCTGCATGACGGCCTGCATCTCGGGTCCATAGCTTGCCACGGGGTCTTGCCACTCACTGGCATAGTTCATGTAGAGAAAGTCACTGGCCTGGCCCAGCCTCCCAGCCTCAGCCCTGACCTTCATCATGACCGTGTTGACGGTTTCGGCGATGAGAGTGTCGTACTCGGCGTCCATCCATTTCGGCGTCGGGTTGTAGAGGAGAAGGGGTTCTTCGGAATGCGAGAGGCCAAGGATGTTGCCACCGTTGCGGCCCATGTTCCGGCGCATGCCCGCCGTGAGCACCTGAACGTTGAAGGTCGGGCGAAAGAAGCGGCCGCGGAATTGAGGCTGGATTTTTTCGAATTCCTCCATCCACGTGTCGACAAAGTACCGCAAGACGGTCCGGTCCAGCTTGGTACTCATGACCCAGTATGCATACCGGCGGCCGGGCACGGTCAGCGCGGCAAGACCCATGGTTTGCGCCGACAGGTTGGACACGACGGTATGATCGGCGAGTGACGGGACGCTCACGAGGTCCCGAAGTCCGTCGGGCATGACCTCGGGCTCGGTGTATTGAATGTCGTTGTACCAAATCCACGTGTCGCCCGTCTGGAAATCCGGTCCAAAGTTGAGGATGGCCGAGGCTTTGGGGTACTTCAGTGAGTTTCGTCCGTACTCGATGAACGCTTTCAACAACGCCGGGGTTTCGCTCAAGGCGTGCATAACCATACCGCCCCAGATGCCCCGGTGGGGGATGGCTTCCATTTTGAATGCCGTGACAATGCCAAAGTTGGCCCCGCCGCCACGCAGTACTTGGTAGAGATCGGGATGACAAGTCGGGCTGGCGGTGACGACGGTCCCGTTGGCGAGCACCACTTCGTATTCTCGTATCGTATCTGCACCCCAGCCATGTTGGGAAGAATGAAAAGAGATTCCACCTGTATCCCAGTACTTTTGTCAGCACGACGGTACTAGATCTTCGTAGTTAAGGGAAGAAGGGGTTAGGGTTAGTTGGGTTAAAAGAATCGGCGTGAGAATTTGGCTTGGGCGATGTGATGGGTGTTTCTGTCTCTCTTTCTCAAACGCACCTCCCAGGAGGAAACCTCCCACTCCGACATCTGCATCTCGGCCGCCGGCCACGACAATACCGAGTGGCTCCAGGGCCGTGTAGACATCGAGCCATCGATTCCCGGGCCCGACAATGACGCTCTGGCCGTCGTCGTCGTCGACCACTTCGATCCGGTTGAGGTGGACCAGGTCCAAGGTGAGGCCACGGTCGATGTTGGACTCGCCCGCAAACTTGCCGTGGCCTCCACTCTTGACGGCAAATGGACATCGAGAGTGACGAGCGACGATCAGACCCAGCGACACGTCGGCCGCGCTCAGAGGCTGGTAAATACAGTGCGGCCGGAGCTCTCGTTGTGCCATGGACCAAAATGCCCCTTTGGCCCGCTCGTAGCCGGCCGTCCCGTCGATCTTCACCTGACCAGGTCGTGCAGAAGCCAAGATGTCACACTGAAGTCGAAAATCAAACATAAAACGCTGGTCAGCAGAGAGTCCTTCAAATGCCGCATAGAAAGGAAAGAAAAACCCCTTCCATCTGAGATCCCAACGTACAGCGATAGGACATGTGGCCAGTGAGGGGATCAACTCGCCGCCCGTGAAGCCATCATGGTCGCTACTCAATGCAGCTTGATCGGCATATGCAATGCTTCCGAACACTGAAGGCCAAATCTCTGGATACAAGCCAAAGCCAGCCTGGCCGAGACGTGGTGTCAATGCGATGGCCGCCAAAGTCCATTTCCAATTCGGCAACAGAAGCATCCCGGCAAGGCTTGTAGATGTTTCACAGTTCCAACTCCGGATGACCCAAATTAGACAGATTCAGAGAAGAAACAAGAACTTTTTGGCTTTTTGGCCCTTGTATCAAAGCCCGACAACTGGTCATAACACCCTTTTGATTATAATGATAATGGAATGAATATTGGTTCGATTGGGCAGTCACTCCACTTGCCGAAAACGTGTGATAACGAGGCCATCAACCCTAAGATAACGCAGTACTGGCCCCGTCAATGATGTGCTATCGTTCGATAAGCGAGTGGCCGGAGATGGTCTGGAGTTCGGCATGGGTAATGCTTGCGAGTATTCGGGGCGAGGTTTTTGTGGGGAACTCGCTCAACAAGTTCTGAACAGAACAGAGCGAGGCATTTGACAGAACAACACAGTCGAGCACCTCAGCCGATAGTGTAATCTAGTCGCCGCCCGGTTACGCAATATAGCCGTCCTACGCTGCGCCCGTCTCCTCGGCATTTTGAGTTTGGCGCTCTGTCATAGTGGTCAATGAGCCTCTAAAACTCCAGTCTGATCTTCTGCCTCTTTAATGGACATGGACAAAAACAGAGACAAAAACAGAGACAAGACCAAGAGAAACGAAGCGAAGGGGAGCGAAGTGGTTGCTCGGTTCAGAACTTGGTTACTTCCAAGTAGTGTATCTTATTGTAGGTACAGTATGCAGATGCTGGTGCAGTCTGTGATTGTACTGTACGCCGGAGGACTTGTCATTTATCGACGGGCCTGGGGCTCGTCAGACCATATAGATAGATACTTGCGTAGTCTGCGTCGTTGAAGCGTCGACGCGCTTCCACGTCTTGACAAGACCTTGACATTAGGGCGCTTGCCGTCACATCATCTTTCCTCTTCATCTACCTTTGGTTTGGGGCTGCTCGACCTTTTTTCATCTAGCTTTGTCTTGCTTCTGCTCGACCTGTCTTCATCTACCTTTGGCATACTGCTGTTCAATTATTCCTTCATTTACCTTTGCCTTGCTTCTGCTCAACCTATCCTCATCTACCTTTCCCTTGCTGCTCAACCATGTCTTCACCTCCCTCGACCTGTTCCACTACCTCGACCTCTTCAGATCTCATCTTGTCCAAATGAATGTCGCGGAAATGAACCTGGGCCGGTTCCCCAAACTGTTCTCCGATCTCCTCCAGCGTCAGGCCGGCCGTTTCGGGAAGGTAGAAATGGATACAAACCACCGTTACCACGGAGATGCAGATGAAGACCAGGTAATACCTCCAGTGGATGGAGGCAAAGGCCTGCGAGGCGGGGGAGTTGTAGGCGATGGCGAAACCGAAGAAGGTGGTCATGGCAATGGTGACGCCCTCGCCGCGGACATGGGTCGGCCAGATTTCCGCCGTGTAGACGAAAGAGCCGGTGTCGAAGAAGGCGTTGTAGAAGACGGCAAACAGAAAGAAGAAGACCACTCCGGCCGTGAGCCCGGACTTGTTGGTCGTGCCGATGTATTTGGCTTGCATGGCAGCCTCGAGAACCAACGACAGTAGGCACCCGGCCGTGCCGATGACTAGAGGTTGGAAGAAGGTTAGTAAGATTTTCTTTTTCCCTTGTGTCTTTTATTTCTTTTCCTTCTGTTACAAATCTTTACGGGACAGGGCGTACATACCGAGGAAATTCCTCCTGCCAACTCTGTCCACGGTGAGACCTCCGAGTGTGGAGCAGGCAATACCGACGCCATACCAGGCGGCCGAGAGGCCAAGTTGGACGGTTTCGTTTACGCCCAGGCCGGCGAAGAGAAGGGGCGTCAGGTTTGAAATGACGAGGACGCCGGTGCTCATGCTGGAGAACCAGACCAAAATCGTACAGAAGGCGCGCTTTCTCAAGCTCGGGGTGCGGAAGATATGGATGAAGCCGCTCGGCATCTCCTTGTCGGCCTCGCACTGGGCGCGGATCTGATACAGCTCGGCGCGGGCGACGAGGCCGTTCGGGTCGTGTTTGTTGACGTGCAATCTCTCGAGGGTGCGCTGGGCCTGCTCGACCCGACCCTGGCTGACCAGCCACCTGGGAGATTCGGGGATGACGAGGATGATGAGGAGCAGGAGGATGACCCCGAAGCTGGCGGCGATGATGAAGTTGAGGCGCCACTGGATTTTGGCCGTCACGAAGCTGAAGCCGAGCGAGCCCAGCGACGCGCTCAGATAGCCGGTATTCAGCCCGGTCACATGGAACGACACCAGCCAGCCCCGGGAGTGTGCCGGCGCCAGCTCGCTGATGTACATGGGGGACACGGTGAGGCAGATGGCGGCTCCCATGCCGGCGAACAACCGTCCCACGAGGAACATGGGGAAGTTGACCGATCCCGCCTGCAGCGCTAGGCCCACCATCACGAAGCAGGCCCCGGACCCCAGACCGACTCTTCTCCCAAACCGATCACTCAATGGTTGCTGAAGGACGGCGCCGACGAAGCCACCGCCGAGAAAGCTGAAGAAAGCTGGTCAGTATATGGTCCTGTGTCTGTGTGTGTGTGTGTGTGTGTGTGTGTCTGTCTGTTTAATACATACATTCCAAGAATCGCTCCGGTGCGAGTAGATGGGTCGACCGCCAGAAACAGGTCGTTGAAGCTGGGGAGAGCCAACGCTCCCGCGATCACGGCCGAGCTGTACCCGTAGTTGAGGGAACCAAGAGTGAGGGCGAGGGTGATCTAATTACAGGTACATGGAAGCCTGTCAGCATTCATCACTCATCACTCATCGCCGTAGCACATAAAGAGTGAGTAGGCCGTCCATCAGCAAAGCATTGAACAGAAGACTTCGTACCAGGATATTGTAGGCACTGGTATGCGGCTTGATGACATTGCCAGTAGCATCTTCCAGTTCGAAGGCGCGCTGGCTATGGCCATGGCCATGGCCACCAGCTGCCACCGCTTCAGATTTGTCCTTCATCATACAGTTAGGAGAAGTAAGTGTAAGTAGGGGTCCTCTCTCTCACTTTCACTTTCTATCTCTCCATCTGGCCCAGAAGTGGGCCAAGGGATTTTATATACGTATTTATATATCTCTCCATGTCGAACTGTCAAAGTCAAATTCTCAAATAGTCGAATTCTCGAATTCTCAAATAGACCGAATTCAGCCCGGCCTGGACACTATACTAGTATACACTATACACTGTCAGAGTAAAGAGCACCGTGCCACAGTGCCACTGTTCTTCTCCGGACCCCAGGCTACACACCCCGGACTGAGGCTAAGCCTCTTAGGCTGGAACCGAACTCCATGGGGGGTTTAGGCTTAGGGGTTTAGGAGGTTAGGTATGTGGGTACAGTACTCGTGGAAACTGGACACCGGGTAAGCAATGGCGAGGGGAGGCTTAATAATAGGCCCTGCTGAGCTTAACACTCTTCGCTCAGGACGCCGGACGGGGTTTGCGTTGGGGTTGGCGTCGCGCGTCCGTAGAAGCTGAGGCCGAGGCTTCTGCTCAGGCTGGGGCGGGCAATGGCACGCAGGGGCTGGCAGGGCAGGTAGAGGCAGGCTGGGGCACCAAGGTCTTCTTCGACTTCGTCACCCCGTGTGATCGAGACTACAAGTACTCCGTACAGCCCACCATTTTGCGGGATAACTCCAGACCAGACTCGCTGATACATAAGCCGGGGCAGGCAGGGGCAGGCTGGGGCAGGGACTTCTTCAACTTGGTCACCCCGTGTAATCGAGACTACAACTATGGAGTACGGAGTACAGCCCACTGTTTTCTTTTTCAGACTCGCTCATAAGCCGGGGATATGTAGTGTCCACTGTCCACTCTGCAAAGCGTCGAGCTAGACGCAGGATCGTGGGTTCTTCACGCTTGTCATACTCAGTACTGTACAGTATACCTACGTATTTTCCAGACTGGCCGATGACATTTCCGCGGATAAGGGGACAATTCCACGGATATGGAAGTTGGGATGGATCGCGTTGACGTATTGTGGGGTCCCCTGTCCCCTTTCCAGTTAACGCGGGATGTGAGACGTCGAATGTGGGATGTACGGAGTACAGTATGATGCAAGCCTAAAGCCCCCACTGGACTTCGTACTCCGTATCCATCTTCGTATCCGTATCCATATCTGATCATGTATCGAGGTACCTGGAAGACGGGATACTAGATACTAGATAGTAGATACAAGTAACCGTGACTAGGAGATGGCAGCACTAAGGTACGGCGTACAGAGTCGACAGTCAACAGTCAGTCGACCGTCGAAGGTACGTCAATACCAGATACCAGGTAGTACTAGGGAGCAGATACCAGAAGTATTGCCAGATACTAGCTACCTAGCTAAGTACTAGATCCTCGTACTAGATAAGACACTAGTACTAGATACCAAATACCCCGTAGAATGTCGTTAGTTCCCCCGAATTTGTTCCCCGACTCACGACTCAGGGAGATGTGGTCTGTGCGTCTGTGCGTCTGCATGTACCCGGGAATCCTGGGGAATAGTCGGTGAGTCCGACTGGTGAGTCGGTGAGTCTGCATCTGGGATCCTGGTCGCACTTTTGTACTTTTGTTGTGGCCAGTGTGACTACGTACGTAGCTATAGCTATGGCTATGTTCCACGTGTGTCTGTGTCCCGGACGCCAGACGGACGTGCCGAACGTGGAACGTCGAACGTGGCACGTGGTATCAATCATTACAGTACTCCGTACTCCGTCCATGGTGCCTGGTAGGTATTGAACGCTAGGTATCGAACGGCCCAAGGCAGTGGCACTGTGCTGGCATGGTACGTCTCCAGGGATTTGATTACAGTTACCAGTAACACTCGACAAGACGACAGCAGAGCGGGCTACTTCAAGTCGTTGTTATCACATGTCTTGGATGGTCTACCTAGCTGGCAAAAAGATATAGAATCCTCATGTCGGTTTGTAACAGATATCGCATCCTCATGTGGGTTCTTGTTACAAATATAGAAACCTTATGTTGGTTCTTGTAGCAGATATAGAAACCTCATGTTGGTTTTTGGTTCTTATAAAAGAAATAGGATCCTCATGTTGGTTCTTGGCTCTTGAAACAGGTTTCTGCTTGGTACTGCAGCGTACAGGTACAGGTACAGTACATAACACCTACTACCCACCTGCACCCTTGCCATACTGTAAGCAAAGTAAAGCACCACTCAAGCACCAGTGATGTCCTCATGCCTACTACTCGGGATAGAGTATTCATCCATATATTGTGTATTCATTCGTTACTTCCCTGGGGCCGGTATTGTATATTCGTTATTTCCCTGCCTCCGCCGAGGCTTTTGTATAGTCGACCGCGGCGGATTTCCGTTTCAAGTGTTCTGCAATCGGCAGTCGCGGATCATCGTATTCCACCAACAGGCCAGACAGACCTGGATCGGCCTTGGTCACTGCTTGCGCATAGGCGTTCCCCGCGACCGTCGGTGAGGTCAGCTCGATCTTGCTCACAAAGTCGTGGTATTTTGCCGCTTCCTTCTCACCCCATCCGTCTTCTGTAGTTTTCCGAAAATGTCAGTCTCAGTCTCAGTCTCAGTGTCAAATCTCAATTTCAATGTCAATCGCTTGTCATCAGACACATGTAAACGTCAACGACTTGAACAAGACTGGGTCTACCAGGGGGTGCAGTGCCCCGTGGGACTCGACTAATCGCCTTTTTGAAAGAGACCAAACCCAAACCCAAACCCAAAACAAAAAAAAAACAAAAAGAAAGACTCACGGTTTCCCTTTAACAGTCCAGCCACCATCTGCGTATCGCACAGGCCCGGCGAGATACCGATGGCAGTGACGCCGTTTTCTCGCTCTTCGAGCGCCACCTGTTTGACGAGAAAGCCCACCGCGGCCTTGGACACCCCGTAGAACCCCCAGCGCTTGAATAAAGCTTCGGCTCCGGCCGCTGATGTGGTGCTAGTGATGCGGCCCTTGGTCTTGCGGAGCTCGGGAAGCGCGTATTTCAACTGTTTCAATCCATCATGTCAGATCTAGTCCTGTAGCGGCACCGGCAGTCTTCTTGGAGATATGGCCGGAGAAACCCTCCTTTCGCATTGCTCCCAGTGGCAGTTCAGTTCAATGCTGGAACTTAACTTACGGTATGAAGGTGCGACAGCACGTTGATTCGGAAGGCTTGCTCCCATTTGTCGACGGGCGCGTCGTCGATGGGATAGCCAGGGCCGAAAACCCCGGCATTCAGACAGACACCGGTCAGTTTTCCAAACTTCTGCACGGCCAGAGCCACGGATTTCTCCGAGATTGTAGGCTGGAAACCAGTTGGTTAGTTTTGAGAAAGAGAAATGGGGATGGAGGGAGATGGAGATGGCGATGGAAATGGAATGGAATGGAGATAGCGATGGAAATGGAAATGGAAATGGAAATGCACATGCACATGCACATGCAACTGAAATGGGATCCTTACATCAACAATGTCGCCAATCACCACCTCAAGTCGGCCGGGGTATTTCTTCTGATGGCCGTCCAGCGCCGCGCCTAATACGATGTCGGTAGCCACGACCGAAGCGCCCAGCTCCTCGAGGAGAATGCGCACAGTTTCGCGTCCAATGTCTCCCGACGCCCCCGTGACGAGGACAACATGCTGAGAGGTCATGACCAACGATTAGATTTCCTTTTCGATTGATTAGGTGGTATAGTCTGGTCTGGATACGAGGGAAGGGGTAGCCAGTGAATAATAATCAATCTTGTTCTGTTCTCTAACCTGGGTGAGGTGAGGGATGAGGGACCGGGATTCTATGTACCCAAGGCAGTCTAACTGAGGGCCGAACGGCCGACCGGCCGAACTGACTTGGGATACGCGTGTCTCAATGAACAAGAATAGTCAGAAGATACCGCTCCACTTCGGCTTGGAGTCCCGGAGTCGGTACGAATGACGAATGAAGGGGTCTTATCATCCCAGACGAGGTGATTGGGAGGATGCGGAGACGAAGACGGGGATGGGGATGGGGATGGGGATTGGAGTACACTGGTACAGAGTACGGAGTACTGATTCCTGCTCTGTCCAGTGTGCAGTCCAGTCCAGCGTCTCTCTACCGTAGCTGGCGAGAAAAGGGGCCTTGGTCATGCTATGGCGTCTACGTCTACGATCGAGGGGTTTGGTCCGGTTTCGGGCCGAGAATTATTGATGGAGCACTGTAGACTGAGAGATACGACGAGTACATATATACCTCAGTTTGCACACATATAGTTCACACAGACCACTTTGGGCTCCCAGTCCGGAATATTAAATGGCCCCTGGCCCTACATCACGTCAGTGAGTGACAACTGGAGGTTCCTGGATAGTAGATGGTAGATAGTAGATAGTAGACGGTGGTAGATGGGTTTGTAGATAGTAGATACTACTGCCCCTCCCACTGTGCCGGTATACAGAGTACAGGATCCCCTCCCCACTCGGGTTCGGCGACCGCGGGCAAGTTCGCCGAAGGGTATAAGAAAGGCCCAGCTTAGCCTAGGGGTTGGGGTTGTACACTATCTCCGCCCCGAATAAAACGGGGAGGAGGGGAGCGGGGAATAAGGGCCCCTTCTGTGGAATTGTTACTTACTGCGTACTTATTACTTATTTACCTACAGGAACAAGATCCCTGGCTTGCTAGCCTCATGCAGCTCCGGGTTTGAACTCCTCAGCCGGGGAGCGAAATGCGGAGGAGACCAGACCTGCTCTCTAATTGTAAGCGATAGATACCTAACTCATACTCTTCAGTAATGGTGGGTGGAGAGTCAAGTTCTAGCTGTAACTCGGTCCTCTTTCTCTTTCTCATCCTCTTTCTCATTCTCTTTTCATCAGAACCTTCAGCTCCAGTCCGGAAAGAATCAAAGAACATGGCTACCAAACAGCGGCTGGTCCGACTTTCCTTCTACGTACAACGCAAAAAGAATCTTAGCGAGGAAGAATACGAGCGCCACTTGTCGTCGCACCATGCAGAATTGTGTGCCGAACACCTTGCGAAGCACGGCATCTTAAGATATACTCAGGTGCGCACTCCTTGTCTTCAATGTCGCAAGGGGCCATAATCCCACCCAAGCTCGATGCTGATCCTGGTACTGCTTGGTGCCTAGTTCCACACTCCGGCGTCATTTCAAGCAGTCGGCGAATCTGGATTCCCCGGTCTAAAGAAGATGAAGAGGCTTCCCTTTGACTCGTCGGGTGACTTTCTCATGGCCGATTTCGCCAGCTTTGTCAAATTCCAGGAAGACCCTTATTATCTGTCGCATGTCTTCCCGGATGAAGCCGGTCTCTTCGAATGGGACACCGCCTGTTACGCGGTAGGATGGGAGGAGGTTTATATCCAAGATGGAAAGGTCGTCAATCTGCCGTACCAGGACCCTACGTACCAGGGTCCTACCCAGGCTACTGGGACTTCAAGTACACCTAGTAATTAGGTAGCCGATGTTTGAATGATCCTAAATTCGGCCAAGGTCGAAAATATACTGTATCTCGTGCGAAAATATCAGTCACCTGAGAGTCTCACCGCTTCACTGGTCGACAGAAGATGTTTGATCGAGCCTCTTCGAAGGTGGCAAAGTGACGATGGGGTCCATCACCAAGAGATATATCATAGTGAAAGGTGCGAACTTCGAACGTCTACGCGTGGACCGGTCTGGGAAGGTATAGATGCATTCGTTCAAGTAGGATGGTAACTGGCTATTTCATGCCAGGCAGCCAAATCCAAGACCACGGGGAAGTACATGGATCCGGCACGCCGTCGCTAAGCCTTAGCAAGCGGGGTAAAATTTCAAGTCACGTGCCAAGACTGACTTGCCGTTATAGCGTCCTTGGCAAGCGTCCTATTCCGTTTCGGGCATCATCTCAGCCTGGCCCGCCAAACATCCTGGAACGTATAATAACTGCGACATGTTCCATGTTCGCCTCTGGTCTGAGCCCAATGCATGACCCGCCACACTCGTCCTCGCTATAATTAAAACCTAAGTCTCCAGAGGACAATTTACCAGTGACCAGTGACCAGCCAGCAGATATCCATCATGTCGGACAAAGACTTTAACAGTATGTGTCCCCGATCTGATCCAGCCATGTGGACATGCTCGAGGATTCAAGGCTCCTTCTGCGCAGTCCACATTGACTGACAGGCAATTAATTGATTGTGATCCTTAGGCAACGATGACCTATCCCTCCCCAAGGCCACGGTGCAGAAGATCATCACGGAGATCCTGCCACAGCTCTCGCACGACCCCAGCACTCCCGGCAAAGATGGCGAAATGAGCTTCACGCGTCCGGCGCGGGACCTATTGATCTCGTGCTCGCTGGAGTTCCTGCGCATGCTGTCGTCCGAGTCCAACGAAATTTCCGAGCGCGAATCCAAAAAGACCATCAGCGTCGAACATGTCGAACAGGCCCTCACCGATCTAGGCTTCGGCACCTACATCGAGGGCTGTCGCGGCGTCGTGGGCGAGTGGCAGGAAGTGCAGAAAAAGAGAGTCGGCCGTGGTGAGAAGATGCGGAACTTTGGAGGGTTCGACAAGATGGGTGAAGAAGAGTTGCGGAAGATGCAGGAGGCTCTGCTGGGTGAGGCCCGCGGCCGAATGGAGGGCCACACCGAGCCACAAGGGGAACAATGAACAATGAACAATGAACGCCAAGCAGGCTAGGCTAGGATTGATTGAAACCAGCCTTGACCATGCATAACCCGATGAATGCTGCCGCTATATCTGCCGATCGGTGCGGCGTGGCCGCGAAGTGAGCCTCACGGTTTTTTGGCACGTCCAGCTCGGCTGAGACATGAGAGAGGAGAGCTACACACACTTTCACCAATGCCTACGCCTACACCTACCTACCTGCCATTACTGTCTTGCTGTGTGGGTCAGGGTCAGGGTCAGGGTCAGGGTCAGGAGATGGAGCAGTTCATCGCACCCCGCTGGGCCTCGAAGCTCGACGCGAAACCGGAAACCGGGGTCTGTTGCCTCATCCTACTCTTGCAACCTGATCCAACAACAACATGAAGGTAGCACTCCACAACATGAAGGTAGCACTCCTACAACCTGAAAGACAGCACTTGTACGATACCTACATCAGGACCGCGACACTGGCCGGCGATCATACAGCATCACCGGACTCGAGTACCTCGGGCCTAGCGATTCCGATTCCATGATGCTGATGAGCTCAAAAATCATACATACATAAATCGACAAGTCCAGCATCCAGCATCCAGCATTCCACCATCTCGTCGAGTCCAAACTGCGCCGGGCCCATCAATCGAATCCTAATCCTACAATCGAATCCCAATCCCACAATCGAATCCTAATCCATCAATCCCCAGCGAGTGCGACTGGCGGCCATGCAACAATGCTCCAATGCTGCAAGCCAGCCCGGCAATCTAGTGATATGGGGTATGGGGTGCGGCAATCCAGCGATATGGGATATGGGGTGCGGCAATCTAGTGATATGGGACATGGGGTGCTACAATGCTGCAAGCCAGCCCAGCAAACTAGCTGGCCATCCCGTCTGGTTGATTGATATTACAAGTTCACGAAACACATACAGATGTCGTGCCCAAGGTGCACTCTACCTAGACTAGACACCTCGTATGGGAGCAGTTCGCATAGTGGAAAGGCCGTGCTATCATTAAATTTAAACGTAAGCCTAAGCCGAAACCGAAACCAAACCGGTCTGACCGGTCAGCCCGAAGCCTTCTTTTCTTTCAGCGGTCAGGACACCTTCAGTCTGACCGCCTGAGTATTCTTTCTTTCAGCGACCAGGACAACTTCTAAAGGGAGCCACTGATCAATAACCCTAACCCTCAGACTGAACTTGGCCCATTTTCCATTTCTCTCTCACTTCTGCATACCGTGCAACCCTGCCCAGCTTGTGCAAGACGTCCATGTTGTTGAAATGGTCGTCTCTCGGCCGGACAGTCCCGCCCAGATCCCTCGTCGCATGACCAGTGTCATCGCTCAGTCCGTCGACGATAATACTCCATTCAGCCACGGTGGCGCCGCTGCCGCTCATCGAGCTCGCCGTGGCCGTACCATTGATCAGACTGCCCCAAATCCGGAGGGTGGCGTACCGCGCCGTATAGACGTCCTGGCCACCCGACACGTTGTAGGTGGTGATGTTTGATTCGACGGGGCCAATGTCATTGATTTCAGTGGCATTGTACGCGTTGGTGATGCGGACGCGGTCGTTGCGCGCGACTTCCACCACGCCCCGCGACGTGTTGGCGGCCAGCCCGCTCGGGTTGTCCAGGGACTGGTTGTGGAAGAGGACCGAGTAATTCCACGGCGGAGCCTGGGCCCAGTCGAAACGCAAGCCGGTCACGCGATGGCCGACAGGCAGCTCGACCGTGATGCTGGCCGTCTTGTTGGCCAGCGCCGGCTGCCACTTGGTGCTGGCGGCGCCATCGACCGCGGCGATCGGGAACTGGCCAGGCAAATAGTCGTCGGGCGAAGTGACGGGCAGACACTGGGCGACATTGCCCGCTGTGGTCTTGATCTGGCCGATCCGGCGGTTGGCGATGGTCACACTGCCGTTGGGCGCAAGGCTGTAGTTCGCCAGCGGCGGCGAGCCGATGGGGCCGACATGCACAGGGATCGGGACTGTCGCGTACGTGACGTTGGGTACGGCCCCTTCATCCGGAATGACGCTTGCATTCCGGCTCAGCACCGTATGCGTCTGATTCGAAAAGGCAGAGATCGGCCACCCGTGCCAGTAGAATGTGCGGTACCGAATCTGTGGAATCTGGGGTGGTAGTGATGGATCGACATGCAGGATGTAGTCCGGGATCAGACGCAAGCCCAGATAGCCAAACAGCACAACCTGGTGTGAGCCTCCGTGGCCTGTCAGGAACGGGTACGCCGGATGTGTGTTGCCGTTGACGGTCCAATTGTCAACCAGCTGCTCCGATAACTGGTACCACGGCGCCCGTAGGTACGGCTGTGTCGAGTAGTGCTGGTACGTGTAGCTCGAGCAGCCCGACGGCGAGACCTGGTTGGCTATGATGGCGAAGATGGCGTACGTCATGGCCGGCCCGTTCACCGATTGCTTTCCTGCGTAGTAGTCCAGGTCGCTCAACGAGCGCTCGGCCGTATAGTTGTCTCGAGTGAACGAGAGTGGATAGGTGTTGAGGACGACGTCCGCTTGTTTGACAGACGTGCTGCCGTTCATGCCAGGATACTCCAGAATCACGTCGGCCTCGTTGTCTCGGGCCAAAAATACGTTCGCAGCCTGCGACTCCCAAGTCGCGTTCGGCGTGCCGTTGAATATGCTCCGGAACATGTTGGCGTTGCTCAGGTGGGTCGAGATCAAGGCCATTGTATACCCGCCGTTATCGACATGGTTGGCGTATTCGTCCGGGTCCGTCATATTGCGCAGCCACCAGCTAGACCCATTCTTCTCGAGCAACTCCGAGTAGAGCGTGGCCACTGAGTCATAGATCGGGAACAACTCGTCGCGGAAATAAGACGTGTCTCCTGACGACGCCCAGTAGTTGACGAGTTCCAAGCCGATGTCGCCGTTGATGTGGTATTCATAGTCGAAGCACGGGCCGGTCGCCGTACAGTTGCCAAACCGTCCACCGGTCCAGGAGAAGATGGCCGCGTTTGAGGAGAAATTCGTGTGGTTCTGGGACGACTGAAAAGCCGTCTTTACATTGCGCTTGGCCTGCTGATACTGCCCGAGTCGATAGTTGGAGATTCCCCTTGCAGCTGAAGGAAACGCCGCTACCAGGCCCGGCTGCATCCAGATGTCGGCGTCCCAAAAGATCTGTCCCGCATATGAATCCGAACCTAGTCCTCCCACGGCGATGCTGTGGCTGTTGATGGAGGCGTTTCCAGCGGCTGCCACGGCACTGTCGGACAGTGTATTCTGGAGTAGGTGGTATGTGTTTGCCACAGCCGTGATGGCGGTCTCGATAATATACGGATCATCGGGCAGAGTTCCATTCTCCGGATAAGAGAAGTCGTCGATCGAATCGGCGGTCAAGTCTTTAGCCCAGGCTTTGACATGACTCTGTAACGAAGCGTTGTACCCTGCTTTCTGTGCAGCGAGGGCTGCTTGTCTCGCAACGGCTTGTGGATGAGCAAATCCGTCGCTCGAGGCAATGCCGACAAATTTGGTGAATGTTGCGACTTTCCCGGCCTGTAGAGTGACATTAAAGCCGCTCGCGATGGAAGACTTGTTGCTACCCACGTAAGGCCGATCCCCAGTGGCCTGCTCGACCGGGCGAATAGTTGCGCCAGTGCTAGATAGTCCAGCGTAGACGTAAGCAGTCACGTTTTGGATGCCATCCGGTTGGACCGAGGTGAAGATGAGTCCGCCGTCGGTGCCTCTGTCTCCCGGGGTCGTCCGCACGGCACAATCCCCGTTCAGTACATTTGTGATGGTGAGGTTGGTGGTTCTTGCAGCGGTGATGTTCAAGCTGACCACCGCCTGGTTGATGTAAAGCTTGTGCGCAAACATTTGGTATGACACATTGAATGAACCATGGCCACTGGGAGACCAGGTGAACTCCCAATTCTTCAAACCCCTCTTCAGGTCCAGGCTCGATTGAAAATTGCTGATTGTCGAGCTGTTCGTTGACGCGGCAAGATAGTCATCTCCGCCTAGATCAGCAACAATGCCCGCCCAATGAGGGATTCCACTGATGACACTGTCCCAACCGTATTGATCGAGCCATGGAAAATTGCTTCCGTTAGTCGTCGCCTGCGAGTCCCAAAATCCTCCGATAGTAGCGAACGTCTGCCGTCGACTATACAGAGGCCAGCCATTGATGTTGTCGCCGTCCACAGGGGTGTCGATTTCGAAGAATGGCCCCAGAGACGCTACGTTGATTCCATGGTAGCCGTTCGCAACTGTGACCCGAGATTGGTAGTGGCCCTGGTCGAGGTTGGTGGTGGACAGGACCCAGCGGGCATTGTCCCAGGTGACGCCGTCGAACCGGGTCTTGTACACGGCGGACGACGCAGTGCTAGCTCCAGCCTGTATCGTGGAAGATAGGAGCGCAAGCAACAGGAGGCCAATCAGGGACAGATGTTTCGTGCTAGTCATCTAGATACCGGGCGTCAGTCCGCTGCAGTTGGGCATACGGTGAGATCCCAACCTTGATTTAACAGGTCGCAGCTGAGCGAGCAACTCGGAATGGTGAACATGTACGGAAACCGACCCAAGCTCTTCCTAAAATAGTGTATGCTCGAGTTACCGCTTCCTGCTTCTTTCTAAGGTGTAGTGAGGCCGCGGCCGAGCGACATGGACTTTGGGGTGGGTGAGTTGGCGATTGCGCAAAGGTCAATAAGGTAAGTTGGCGATCGCGCAAAGGTCAATAAGGTGCGCCGGCTCTACAATTGAAGGCATCAGTCTTGTCGACATTTTCACAAGCCGCAGCCTCCCCTCCATCCAGGAAACCGGCCAGTGTGCCTGACCAGGCAGACTTTTCACCCAAGTTACATTGACGACCTCGGTCCAAGCTCGACTTGTACGGCTCATTGGCAAGGTATTCCATGGTTACGCAAGTGGTGTACTCGTTCATAGGCTCGACGGAAATGCCTCCTCCGCCTCCGCCCACCGCCTGGTCCATGCCGGGGAAGGAGGCCCTTGAAATGCAACGTCATTGCGGGAGGGAGGATGTGGGATCAACAGGATGAGGCAGCGATTCAGAGTTGAACTTTGATGATTGACGGAATCGAGGAAGCGAGTTGTGGGGAAACGGCCAGGGCGCAAGGGCAGCTGGATTCTGGGGCAGCTTACACCGCTAGTGAACGCCACCGGTGTCATCTCAGCATCAGCATGCACCAGCATGCACACCTGACATTCCTGCTGCAGAGGAGAAGGGTCTGCCCGATACGACGCTGGAACTACACGCCCCAAAGCCCCAGACGGCCCGTGCGCCTCTATTGGGCTTTTTGTACCTGGCGATTGTCCGTGCTGCTTCCTCTTGCTGTTCACGGTATGGCTGGACCAAGATTTGGTCTGTTGGACCTGAGGAGTTCTACGGAGTATTATTACTGAATCATCACCAGGGCCGCCACCAATTTTCAGGAACCTGTTGTCCGAACCTCGCAGAAATCATGTTCGCCGTCGCTAGAGCTGCCCCGCCACCTCCTCCCTTTCAGAGCGTCGAAGCATGAATCAATTCAAGAGCAGGAGACGAGAGAACGATCGTGATCCTGGCTAGGCCAACAAAAGCGGTAATAGATTCGAGGCCATGAACAAATGTGAATGTGTGGGACATGGTCCTCGGATCTTTCCTATGCAAGATGGCTTCTGGCTTCTGGCTTCTAGCACGGCTCGGGTGGCCTGTTACACAGTCTAGCCAGGGTTGTATGGCATAGCACGACATGCCGTAGGGTATATTCAGTAGAATCAATCCTCTCCGCCTGTCTTTTTGTCTGCCCGGTTGGCTATTTCGGGGATTGATCCTGAATCACAGCCTGGGCGTGTACCGAATCTCATACCGGAGGTAGACTGCCACAATAGCATAGCATCTCGTGCAACCAGCATGTGAGAGGCCATATCAAACCTAATATCTGACCGTTGAGGTTCTGATTGCTCTATGCGGGCTTTCTTGACGCCAGAGCGCCGCAAGAGTTCGTCCTGGAACCGCTCCCCTTGGCAGATTGAAACACAAGAGCTGTATACTATGTCTGTGACACTGACATAGGCTCACAGGGGCGATGACAGTCGCCTCTCCATCTTGCATAGCTCCAGGATGATTCACCAGTGCCATGACGCAGGGCTGTCAATATCTGGACCAACAAGCAGATGATACCGCTCAACGGGGTGCAGGCAGTCTCAGCACTGGCGTATTTCCGACTATGTGGTTAGCAGAGTATGTCGCCAGCAAGGTGTGCACGCTTCATCTTCAATCGTTCCCGTCTCCGGAATGCTCTGCCCCAGGATCGACCCGCGGCCTGTGTCCACTTCGTCGCCGACCGGATTGGTAGCTTTCCGAAGTGGTGATGGCCTTCTCGCCGACATAGTGTTGACCATCCCACTCAGTTTTGCAGATAGGGCATGTCTGCGAGCGTTGCATGCGGAAGAAGTTCTGCGTGCAGATATCATGGAGACGACAAGAACATTCGCGGCGTGGACACCGTTGGCCCTTCACGGCGAGTTAGTCAAGCGCAGGAACCCGACCGCGCATATCGATTGTCATGAATCAATCTTACCACTGTAATGATTTCTTTGCACGCATGGCAGAACTTGATCTTGTCGCGCCTCTGGCCATCTTCGTCCTCCTCGTTGTATGTTTCGACCAACCAGCCTTTCAACTCCATCAACGCCCGTGGGCTGAGACTGTAGAAGCCCAGCCGGCTTTTCTCCAGCCAACCTTCGTCCAGCAACTTGTTCAGCATGGCCTCGGCATCCCTAGCACCAAGCATACCGGCGGCGGATGGCTGGGTGGCATTTTCATTCCCATCTTGTGTTTCACGTCGGTTCTGTGCCCGGCCCACCTGGATCGCCTCGATGCCGCTCAGACACATGGCTTCGCGCCGGCCCTTGTTGTTCTGGCCGTCGAACATGGCATCCAGCAGTTTCTTGACATAGATGATCTCGTCCGCGGTGTACGTGGTGGCCAGTTGCGTCAAGGGGTCGCTGGTGGTGTTGACCAGGCCGTACACCCGTTCTCGCGTTTGCTGGTGGAAGGTGCTCCGGATTTCGAGGTCGAGGGGGGACAGTTTCCGGTTGGCCGCGGAGATGTAGTGGTTCAGGTCATCCACCGTGATATCTTGAGCCTGGACCTCGCGCCCGTCTCGGACCGTCGAGATGGCTGCGATGACGGGTTTGGCCGTCTCCAGGGTGAGGACGCTGCGCGCGAGAAATGCCTGCAAGAACGCTCGGTTCGCATCGGTATAGCCCCCCATCGACATCGACACCGGCATCGGGCCCAGGTCAGCCATTTCGTCCACGGCACCAGAGGAGGTGAGAAGTGAAATGAAAATCGCTGGCCCGCAGTTGATGCACTCAACCGTGAACATGAACCACTTTACGCGTGGTTTGTTGACGCGACGGAAACTCACACCCAGTCCATCCGGTCTAGGAAAGACGGTGACGCCGCCCTATACTCCATACTGTCTGTACACGTCCTTTGACTACCTTACCACTTTGCCGACCTGTGTATACAACTACTTGGGTACCTACTTAGAGCCATGTCTCATCTGTATGTGTCTCATGTCTATTTATACCATACACTATGTCCGAGAGGTCCATTAGCAGAGAAGATACTGGCTAACGCTGTCGTCGTTCCGCCACCAACTACAGATTCCGCACCTCCGTCTCGAATTTGACCCCGACTTCTTGGAGGCGGTCGATGTACGCTTGCCCAAGACATGCTGGTGTGTAAATTCCCCCCGTCAACCTCGCGCTGTCATCTTGCAAGAGTGTGCCTGCGGCCTGGGCGAGCAGGGCAGCCGTAACTAGAACGAACGTTGGTGAGTGTTGAATTTCCAACATTGGAGGAATGCCACCGCGGTTGTGATAGTGACTGTGACTTGGACTTACGATAGTACATGCTCCCAGTATATGAAAGCTTGCCGAAGACTTGGTTGCGGGTGTTTGTTTCGTGATCAGGCTCAGCAACTGCTCGGAACTCGATGTACTCCTTCTTGGCCTTTTCGGTGTCCGGCCCATCCCCGGGCTTGAAGACAAGCTTCCTCGCCAGTGCTCGAACGGGGGATAGCAGGAGAAGCAGAGCACCGATGATCAAGCTATAGTGCATCAGGATCCCTGCCACAGGATTTCCGGCCTTCATCAGTTCTCGGTAGCTGAAATTAGGCCCGTAGAACTCTTTCTGCAAGCTCGGCTCCTGCTTGGTTAAGCCCCAGGTGCGAAACACGATTGCCGCATTGGCTTTCCCGGTCGCGCTGGTCGACAGCAGGCCAAGGCCTGGCACCTTGGACAGCCCCGTGACGGACGACCAAAAGGACTGTTTGGGACCGGCATGGTGATTGGCGACCGGGGACAGGGCATACGGCTCGATGGACTGCTTCAGCACGTGGAGAGGAAACTTCTCAAAGAGGTTGAGCACGGTGGCAAATGTCCCTCCAGATGGTATGGAGCTATCGAGGAAACGTTAGCCATGCTTTGCTCATCAATATATCCCGCAGTCCCGCGTAACTTACGGAAGCTCATGCAGGTCCATCACGACCTGGCCTATCTGGGACGAAAGCCTCGAGCGGGCCTCCTCCGCTAGCTTCCAGGTGAGCAGATCTGACGGTGCCGATTCCATGGCGCATTGAGGGAACATGCAAGCACCACTTGCCTTGGCCGCAGCCTCGTATTTCTTGATCATGGTCAACGTCCACGGGACTTCGGGCGTGCAATCCAGGTAATGGGTGCCGGTCTCGGCACAGGCCTTGAATGCATGTTCTCCAAAGAGCGCATAGGGACCGACCGTGGCGATAAGACAGAATGTTTTCCTGGCTAGCGCACCGAGGTCCTCGTCGCTAAGGCTGCAGACTTCGATCTCTGCATAGGACATTAGTCGAGTGCCGTCTGATACAACCTCGGGGTCAGTGCTACCTGGTGGGATGCGATCCGGCGTCAAAGTCTTGCAGTGTGAGACAAGTTGCCCGAGTTTGTCTGCTGACCGACCGGCGATAGCCCATTTCAGATCTGGGGGAAAGCTGGTCGCAATGTGCTCTACTGTCAAGCGACCGGTATATCCTGACATGACGGTAATCAGCGCATGATCATAAGGCATATGTCAAGAAGGTTGACGGCCGTACCTGTCGCTCCAAAGACCACTAGATCATACTTGCGACCATGTTGCTTGAACGGCATCTTCTTTGTCCTTGGGATCGACGGCTAGCAACAGACGCGAGCGGGATACAAGAAGAAGGAAGGGGTGAAGCAAGATATAAGAACAACGAAAAGGTGAAGCAAAAATGTATATATGTGTAACGATCAAGATACATGAATAACGAATATCTTCTTGCTATTCTCCAGACCTCTATTCAGAAGCAAATCCTTGCAACTTGCAGGGCCAGGCTCGTTCTTTTATACCACTCCCACCAAGGGAGTGGGTGCACTGGGCTTCCATAGCCATACTAGAAGTCTTGATCGAATATGAGATTGTGCAATATCAACTGTGCAGTTTCTGTGGTAAAAGCTGTCGAGCACCCCGATTATTTGGTAATCGTGGCCACGGTGAAGATGAAGCGGAACAACTTAATCGTGGATCGGACAGATCGATTGCCCGATTCCCGCTTCCCGCTTTCCTGGAACTCCACTTAGATCTTCCAATTCCTTTTTGAGCTGGCCCAGGCCACCAATAGTGGTGTTCAAGTAGACACGCGCTGGTCACCAGAAGGTAAAGCGTTGGCTTCTTTAGGCGAGAAGACACGCGCTGGTCAAGGTAAAGCGTTGCGAGATGAGATCGATTGTACTACCTTAGTACTAACATGTAGGATACAGTATCCGTGCTCTATACCTAGAACATAGATCTGCCAGCCACGACTTGACTGCACATCCAATTATCGGATTAACCCTAACCCTGAACCTAACCCTAAGTCTGAATTATTGGACCTAACCCTAACCCTAGATCGTGACGCTAGCCGCGCAACGCCGCTAGAAACAAAGCAAAAAAAAACACTGCCACCTCGATTGCTGTACATGTACTCTACTCCGTGCGTACCTACCTTAGGTAGGTAAGGTAGATGATAGGGAATTCAAAAACAAAATGCAACAAATACAAGACCCAAAAAGGCAAAAACAATCAACAGTCAGGATTCCCAAATGGTCACCCACTTCAGTACTAACTGACCGGCATGAGGCTTAAGTACGGCTGAGCGAACGGGAAGCCCTGTATTCCTCATCCTATGGTCGATTGCGGAAGAAATTGTGGTGGGTGTAATATATATCCATAACCAATGAAAGGGAGATACTATAATATATCTGTGTATAGGATGTCACGGTTGACCTAAACCGTTACACCACCACGGTCGACAAAAAGGACGAAGTAACTAAGTCACGAGTGATAGCCACTTAGTGTATATAACCGTCACATAGAGAGAGAGAGAGGAGATACTCATATATCCATATACACATAAAGAGTGGCATTTCTATCCATATATACAGAGAGGAGATACTCGAATCTATTTAATATGTTCATCTGACATCAGCCTTGTTCACGCAGATCTATCCCGCCTGCCCGTTTGCTGGTATTGTTGTTGACGCAGATCTATCCCGCATGCCCGTTTGTTGGTATCGTTGTCGACGCACATCTATCCCGCATGCCCGTTTGCAAGTGCATTGGCTCCCGCCCCGTCCCGACTGGCCAGCACCTCTTCGGTGGTCTGGACGATGGCGTCGAATGCTGCTCTGACGTACTTTTCCTCGGCATTGGGGTTGCCGCTGACGACGCGGATGAACGACTTGCCATCGGAAGTGCTGCAAGTCAGAAAGACCTCGCCGCGTTCGTTGATCAGGTCGCCAATGTGCTTGGACACGGCGTTGGCCTCGGCCTCGGCGTCGGCGGCGCTCTCCAGCCCCAGGAGCGAAGGCTTGACTCGGAAGCAGGTGAGCGCGAAGGCGGGCTCGGTCACCAGCTCGAACAAGTCGGACCGGGAGCGGACGAGGTCGGCAAAGACCTCGCCGATGCGCACGCTGTTCCGGATGTGGTTGCGCATGCCTTCCAGGCCGTAGGTGCGCATGACGAACCAGATCTTCAGGGCGCGGAATCGACGGCCCAGCGGGATCTGCCAGTCCCGGTAGTCGGTGACAAGCCCGCTGTCGGTGTGTTTGTTGGCGTAGTAGGCGGCCGACACGGACAGGGCGCGGGTCAGATGGTTCCGGTTCTGGACAAACAGACATGACGCGTCGAAGTTGACCAGCAGCCACTTGTGCATGTTCATGTTGAACGAGTCAGCCACCTTCATCAGCGGCGAGTATTTGGCCGAGTACTCCGGGCAGATCAGGGCGGCGCCCGCATAGGCCGCGTCGACGTGCACCCACAAGTTGGGGTGGGCGCGCAACACCGGCGCCAGTCCCGCGAAATCGTCCACCGCGCACGTCGACGTCGTGCCCAGGTTCAGCGTGATGTAGTACGGCTCCAGCCCTTCGGCCTGGCACTGGGCGAGAGTCGCTTCGAGCTGGCTGGCCTGCAGGGCCATCTGGTTCTCGAGCTTGGTGGCAATCGACCGGTAGCGGGTGCCGGCGATCAAGGCGCCCTTCTGCGTCGACGAATGCGCCTGGTCAGACGACAGCGCCACCAGCCGGCCGCGCAGATGGGCGATCCGGTCGTCGCGTTCGGTCGAGCCGGGCGCCAGGCCCTCAGCGTCGCACTTTGCGTGCAAGTATCGTTCCCGCGCAGCAACCATGCATGTGACAATGGCTTCGGACGCCGAGCCTTGGATGGTTCCGCCGCCGCCGGAGGCTGACGAGCTCAGGAACTCTTGCGGTAGGCCGAGCGCCTGCGCCAGCCAGTCCATCACCACCGTCTCCAGCTCCGTGCACGCCGGGCTGCAGAGCCAGTTGAACGCGGGCGCGGTGAAGGCGGCCGAGTACAGCTCGCCCAGCATCGACGGATACGTCACTCCGGCCGGGAAGAAGGCCATGAACTTGGGTGACTGCCAGTGTGTGAGGCCCGGCACAATCTTGGACGCGATGTCCGCCTGAATCTCACCCCATGGCTGCGGCTCTTCGGGCGCCGATTGCGGGAGCTGGGGTGCCAGGAATCCCGGCTTCACGCTGGGCAACACCGAGTATTTGGTGATGTCCTGATTGTATGCAATGACTAGCTACGTCAGCTGGGTCGCTCGCTGTGCCTGACAAGCTCATGCTTGAGGCTGTACGTACTTTCTTCGATGGCCGCGTGCGCGGCCTTTCTGAATCCATCCGCGTCCATATCTGTTCTTGTCGATCGGCTCAAACTGCGGGAGAAGATGCAACCAGAGAAGAGTGGGTTTCGCAGTCTACAGGATGATTGTTTGAACATATATACACTTGAACGATCGTCTGCTTCGCGGATTTAACGCTCGCAGATACGGGCAGTGAGCGCGCCACCACTAAAGCCGACAGTCGTAGTCTTACCGATGTGCGCCCTTCGTGTAGAGTGGTCGGCTCTGTTCTCGATGCTTTGCGAGAGAACTCCGCCGCTGAATAAGACATAACATGCGCTGCTGTAAGATTTTAACCTGTATGTTGCGGCTGTGATTGGTCGAGTGGCTAGAGCCTTGCCACAGCAGGGTCGGCTACTCCCTAGTACAAGCAGAAGCCGTACGTAAGCAGCATGCAGGGAAAAGGCTGGAAAGGTATCGATATATTGATTCTATGTGTACAGCGGCCACCTGACAGGTCGTATCCTGTTCACATCGACCAAGAAAATCGGCTGCTCTGCACCGTGCTTTTTATGCCTCATCAAAAACAAAAACCCCCTTGCCCGGCCTGAAGCCTCCCAGGGTGCCTTGCACGGCCTTGCTAAGTGTGTCGACCTCGGTCTTCCACCCCCAGCGGCATTCTTGCACCGGGATGTCCTTGAATTTGCCCTCCCTTGTGAGCCGAAGGACGTCATCAACCGTCTGCTTCTTTTGATCAGGGTGCCGATCACTCCATTTGCTCACCCAGAAGCCATTGAACCTGATGTCCTTGAAGATCAGCAACGAGGCAGGAAGCAATAGAGGCTGTTTGCTCATGGCACCATAGGTGACCAACGCTGCTCCTGGGCTCAGGAACTTGGCAAGGGCAGTTGCATTTTTCCCCCCCACACAATTCAGCCCGACTTTGATCGGTTCTCTTCCGCCCTGTGTCCATTCCTTGATTTGATCCTTGATCCCCCGTCCCGTCAGTTCTTCCTCGGTGATGACCTTGGTGGCACCAAGGTCCAGTAGGTCCTGACGGAGCTTCTGTTCCTCCTCTTTGTTTTCTCGTCCCCGGATGACGTTGATGCTCTTGATGCCCCATTCTCGTGCCAATTGTATGGCGGCCCGACCGACACCGCTATTGGCCCCGTTTTGAATGAACCATTCGTCCCCTCGGAACCCCCACTGGGCGAAGTCTAGGAGCATGCGGTAGGCGGTGCAAGGGTTGACCGACACCGTTCCCACCTGTAACGGAGTCAATCCTTCTTTGTTGTCGATCTTGAGCAACTGGCTTTCATCAACTGCCATGTGTGTCCGCCATGTTCCCATTCCCGTACTCTTCATGATGACCCAGTCCCCTCGTTTCAGGTCCTTGACGCCAGATCCAGTGCTAATGACTTCGGCAACTCCTTCATTGCCAGCGACTGCCGAAGGTTCAGAGGTCCCGAGTGCGATTGTCATTTCAGGTTTTGCAGGATACACGCCTTGGATCTGATTCACGTCTGCGGGGTTGATGGGGGCAACGAGGGTGCGAAGAACGACGCTGGTCCCGGCCGCGGGAGATATAGAGTGGCGGTGCAGAGACAAAACATCTTGAGGCTCCCCATATTTGGAATAGACGAGGGCCTTTGCCTGGGTATAACCATAGCTGCTGATGGTCCGTCTGCTGCCGACGGCATATCTAGATAATCTCTGGCTGTGCAGACATAGCGGTCGACTCTGAGTTATTATGGTGCGCAAGCTTGTCCGAAAGGAAGACTGAAAGCAGGAAGACGAAGCCATGTCAACTGTACACGGTCGAACAAGCGCGGACTTTCACGGCAAGCATATTACTCGGCCGGTGGAAGATGAGATTCGACCAGCATCCGACTTTGCTCGGTTCGGCGACACGAGCTGCGATGTCATAGCTCGGGGGACCTTCCCTTTCTGGCCTGAAACTCGGGCCTCGCAGGGCCTGGCGTCACGTGGTCTCAGCCTTGTCACGTGCACTCTATGTCCCTCCCCGATCATGTCCGGTGTTTCAGATTCGTGGCCTGCAGGTCTTACAGCAAGAGGCGCAGGCCTCCGCTCCTCCAGGAAGAATGGCGCCCCTGGGGTGAAGTTTAGATGAGTCGCGCACTCGATATATCGCGCATATTCCCAGGACACGGCATGAGGGAGTGACAGACGTGAATCTGGAAGACGAAGCCTGCTGCCCCTCTTGTTCATCGCACTCGGTTTCCGACGGCCGACTCTGAGAGTTCTGGCGTCATTAGACGACATCTGTCACGATCGTTGCCCAGCCCTGGATCTTGCTGCGGAAAATGAACGTGGAAGAGTTTCGACATGAACGTCTGAAGCTGCCGGGAAGTTTTATGCGGCTTCTGCAGATCCAAGGTGGGACGAAGAAGGATGGCATCAGTTTGCGTATCACACAATATGCCGTCCACCGACGACCGCCCTACGCTGCCATCTCCTACACCTGGGGCAAGGCCGGGGAGACCCGACAAATCCGAGTTAATGGCCGTCTGTTCCATGTTCGGGTCAACTTATGGAATCTGCTGCTTCACCTGCGACAGCGGGGGGAAAGTCGATTTCTGTGGATTGACGCCTTGTGCATCGACCAGCAGAACCTGGAGGAGCGCAACTTCCACGTCCAGCTGATGGGCAGCATCTACGAGAAGTCCGACAAGGCTATTGTTTGGCTGGGCCTCCCGTCCGAGGACAGACGACAGGCGCGCGTCATGGACTTCATCATCGAAATGGCCGCGTTTCGACGGGAGCACACCTCCATGGCGTTCCAAGAGACGTATCTGGGCAACCGGTCGCCGCAACGATGGACGAATCTGCTCGAACTGTGCAGAGGGACCTACTGGACACGGACCTGGATCATTCAGGAATTCGTCCAGGCAAGCAAGGTCGAAGCGCTTTGCGGTACGGCAAGTCTGGACTGGAACCACTTTGAAGAGGTTGTGCGAGCAGTCCAGGAAGTCTTATCTACCGCGCCGACTCCGTCGCTACCGTCATTTGTGCAGCAGTTCACGCAGACCATTCCGTTCCGACTAACGTCACGCCGCCTATCGCACACCGAGTCCACGCTGGAAGAGCTGCTCGCCGAGTTTTACGATTCCAAGTGCGCAGAACGCCGCGACAAGGTCTACGGCGTGCTGGGCATTGCCGACGACTGCGGCCTCGAACCCGAGACAGGTCTCTTCCGGGGCCCGCAGCCAGATTACGCAAAACACATTCTCGAGGTGTACTTCGAGATCTTCACGTATCTGCGCCCATCCGCTACGCGAGAGAGACTGTCTGTGCAGGCTGCACGCCTGGCTCAAAATGCTCTTGAGATCACCCAGGCCGACGTGGCGACCTACGTGGCCCTTGCGACCAAGGATGGACAGGACACGTCCACTCTCGACACCAGGTTGGTCGAGCTCAGCTGTGCTCTGGTGCCGGATTACGTGAACACCATCGACCTGGTCCTTCCAGGCTGGACAAGCCTGCGCGACCTCCGCCAGCGGCTCGAGCAAGTCGACTGGGCCAAGTACGTGGGCCACCAAGTGAGACGCAAGACGTCGCGGCCGACACCGTTGCAGCGGAAATCAAGCCCTGCGCCGCCTTCTACCGGGGCCAAACAGACAGAATACATCCGCACCCCTTTGCCCACCGACTTGCTCGACAACGTGCTCCACGCCGCCGAGCACAGCGACGACATCCGGCATCTGTACAACTACCCGACATCGCTGGGCTGCCGGGTTCCCGTCGAGCACATTCTTCTCCACCATGAGGACAAGCAGCGGGCGAACAACCCGCAGCTCACGAAGCCGTCGGTCATCATCGAGTCGAATCCCACTCTAGGCGTCGATCCGGTCCGGGTCGGGTTCGCGTGCACCGATGCCCGCGCGGGCGATCTGATCTGCCAGTTCCGCGGCGTCGATGTCACGCTCATTGCCCGCAGGGTGGGCGGTGGTGGCGCTGGCTTGAAGCTGGTTGGCCGTGCTAGGATGGTCACTCATCAGGCCTTGAAGGAAACTCATGCTCATCCTGGATGCAAGGCCGGCCTTGGTCCCGGTGCAGACAAGCAGTGGTCCCGCATCGTCTGCCCACCCGAAGGAGGTCAGCCCAGCAACGGGAATGAAGAGCAGTGGGAGTTGCACACGGATCCAATCAGTCTGTGGGAGGTGCTCGAGGGAGGGTGAATTGGAGCCATTGATCCAGGAGCAACTGACGACTAGCGGTCCTCGAACTAAGAATAGCTACCTCTCAACCTTGGTGCATATCCTCCGTAGATTCAGTCCGCGTAGGGCCAGGCTTCCCTGATTCCCCCCACGTCCACTGCCCAAACGGCTCGTCATACCACACGCTACCAGTCCATGGCGGCCCTAAATAGTCCCGAAAAGGTGATTCCATCCCCAGTGCTGTCTATCCAGCATATTTGGGCAAGCGGACGGATTGGGATGAGGTATCTAGGAGGATATCGAGGAGATACGGTACAGACGGACAGACGGGCCGGCTTGCACCAAGCAAAGCACAACGCCAGGAATATTGAAAATTTGCCTTGTGAAAGGCGAGTGCCAGAGCATGGAGTGTGGGAGACAGACTTTTCCATACCTGCATACTAGGCAGACCGCGGTATGAGTTATTGGATCATATGCATCACAGAATATTCTAAAGCAACGCCTTTCGTCAATCATGAAGGACATTTACAATCTGGGGAGACTCAGGTCAACTTTATAGCGTGACGTCCATGGTGTCGTCCCCGTCATCTCTTGCTTCTTGGTCGACAGCCATATCAGCATCATCCTGGGCGGCGCCGCCCCGATTCCTGCCCGCCACCAGCTCGCGTCGAACCTCCGGCCCGATCTCCCTGTGACCCCTCACGAGCAGCAGGTCCAGCAACGCCTCGCGCTGATCCTCTGTGATTTCATTCCGGTAGGTCTGCGCGAAGACAAGCAGGCTCTGATGCCATAGGACCGGCAGCTTGGCCTCCTTGGAGCCCAAGCCTGCGTCCGTATCGCTGGGATCTTTGGAGGCTCGAAAACGGAGGAAGTGAAACACGAGGGCGTCGACGACCTTGTACGGCAGAGCGTATTTCTTACCCAGGAGGACACGGATGAACATGTTCGCGGCGCCGGCGGCTTCGCTGTTGACGTTCGACGTTTGTTCGGCCGAGATCTCGCACAGTCGCAACAGGGCGGCCGCTGAGTGCAGGACGGGGATCTTGATCTTGGCCAGCACGGACGACACGATGTGTGCTTCACGCAGTGTGCAGCCCGACTGGACCAGCGGGAATAGAAAGCCCTTGAAGAAGGCAGAGGGTCGATAAAAGGTGGCCTTGAGGGCGTTGTACAGATGCACGTTGAGTTTCTTCGTCTCTTGGATGTCGTCCCGGACGCGGTCGAGGAGCACCGTCTCACAGAAATGTTGCCCTGTGGCAGCAGGGGCCGAAATGAAGATTTTCGTCGCTCGATACACTGCGTGGGGAGTCCAATTTTCGGGCCGTGTAATGGACAATAACTCCGGCCATTGTGGGAGGGTCGGAAGTACTTTGAATGGTTTCGGGAGAGGTCCAGACTTGTAGCGAGTGAGAAGCTGGCCAACTTTGGTGAAGGTTTCGACCACTTTCATGGGTAGCTCGACGGCGTCGTCTGGCGGGCCGGATCCCATGAATGCAACTTGTCGTTGGCCCCCGTCATCGCGAGACGCTTCCAGGGCTTCTTTCTCTGCGATCCGACGCAGAATGAGCTCTGTTAGATTCGTGGCATGGCCTGCTTCTTCCTCTTCTTCTACCGGTCCAGAGGAATCTCGTTCAGGCTGTTGATCCGCTGTCGTCAGCTTCGCTATCGAGGGTGTGAAATCGGCCAGCTCCTCCCCGGCCTGGAGAAATTTCTTGTACACTGCCATATCTTCCGGATCCACGTCCTCGTCAACCGCGGTCTCCTCTTCCTCGGGCATCCACTCCTCATCTTCCTCGTTGTATGATTTTCTCACGCCGCCGTCTTCTTCATCGTCATCCTCTGCCACAAATCTCGAATCGAAGCCAAACGCTGCGTTCGGGGACAAGAACGACTGGGCGGCAGCGGCTCTTTGGTCTTCGGCATCGTCGTCTGCAAGGTCCTGTGCAATGGCTAGGATTCTCCGCGACGACCGAGCGTCGATGTATTCGTCGCCTCGAGCATTCTCGTCGGATCTGAACTTTCTCTTCCCAGAGATGGATTTGGTCCGCAGCCGACCACCGGAGGTCGCGATATCGTCCTCGAGAGGGTTGTGCCGTCGTGCAGCGGTGGTTTTAGACATTGTAGTTCCTACCCGTCTTCGCTTTTTTTGCGGTTGTCTGCGACAGCTACGAGTGGCAGGCCCAACATGTAGATTTGAAGAAATGGCCGTGGCTGTCAAAGGACCAAAAAATTATTGGAGTGCGGGCTGCGATGGAATTTTACGCGGGAGGGGCTTAGTCAGCCTCGGTAATTCTTGCCTTTTCATTCTCGACGACATGTCTCCTGTGTTCACGACAAGGCGACTCGATGGCAACCTCAGTGATCCAAAACGACCGGAAGAAGCCTTTTGGGCCTTGGCCATGTCTTCATCAACTGTCCATCTAGCCCGAGTTTGACCCATAAATCCTGCATAGAGGAGGGTTGAACCGTACAGATATCAAAAGGAACGGCTAGGTCTTGAGATGAACACCAAGGATGATTCGGTGGCCATGACTGTCCCCCTGACGGATCCCGGTGTTGAGAAAGAAAAATGGATGCGGCTTGATGAAGATCTAGATAACAACCACGCTTCCCATAGCCGTATGGTTTTGGAGGAGGCTTTTTGTCTCATTCTCGCGGATAACTCGATCGGTCCAGCGACCTTGTCGTGGCCCACGTCGCAACAAGGAGCCATGTACTATTAGAGCGCAAGATTGAAATCAACCAAAGTACGAACCTCTTCCGGCAGGCTCCCCGAAGACTATGACCAAAGGGGCCGACAAGCTGATATGTGTAAATGAATATTGGATTGTATGAATGCCACTGACCCAGAACCAGACATATGACATGGGGTTCCAGCGTACGGACAGGAGAGTTGACATAACACTGCTCATTGTAAAGCAGCCGACAGGCCCCTAAAGCCCCTCGACTCCGCCTTTAGGCGAGCGACTGAGGAGTGATGGTGGTACCAAGCACCAAGGCCGCAGTTGGCTTTTGAACTTGGCTGACAGGAGTTTGTGCGGATGTGCTGGTGGAACCAGCAAGTGATGGCTGCACATGGATGGAGCGAGTAGCTGCTTTGGTCCGCTGTCAGGTCCTGTCAATCACAGCACGCTGTGTCGATGGTCCAGTCGCTGAGCAAAGCCGCCGGCTTGGGTCGCCCATGCTCGTGGGTCAGATGCGAGGTCAATCTGCATCCAGTCAAAGGTCCGGGGCGGTTAAAGTACAGTACCAGGTGAGTACTACAGAGGAGTACTCGGTAGGTGGCAGAGCAGGTGCTAGAGCAGGCTTTAGTTACAGTAAGAGTGGCGGAGGTAATAGAGGGTCTAGGTACCTACTAGGTGCCTAGGACTACTCAGTAGGTACCTAGGGATGGCATCCTCGGCGCGAACCAGATACCAGATAGGCGCCCTCATGGCAGAGGTGTCGCCTACTAGTACCGAGTACCTCCCTGTACCTCCCCTAAGATATACTAAATAGGTAGGCACGTCGCCTCCACTTAGGCACCGATTCAGTACTATTGCACTGAATTTCCCCCCTAAGCCGCCAGTCCTCTCCCAATAGGAGCCAGCCATGCCTCTTGCAGCCTGCATCTGGCGGCCTGCCCCTACCAAATAACATGCCCTACCCAAGACTGCTCCCCTCCCCCCCATGTTCCTCTCCTTTTCCCCTACCGAATCTTCAACCCATGTCCATTTGATGCATGCATGCATGGCAGCTATGTCCCTGTCTCGAGTCTACCTTGCCTAGTCTCGTCAGTCTATCATTCGGTATCGTATATCCGTACTGCACCTGCAATTTGATTGTCGTTTATCTTTTCAATGCCTGCCCTGCCCCTTCCTGTGTCGCAGCGGCCTCCTCCCAGAATATTGAAGTTGTAGATGTGAGCCTGTGCCGGCCTAGGCATCTTCCGTCCCTCCTGCACCAACGCCCCTCGGAGAACCTCCGCCTGCGATCCAAGGCAAGTCACTTGTCTTGTCCCTTCTTCCGCCTCAGCCATCGGTCGCCAGTCCGTCTTCTTCGCAATCCACAACATCCCTGCGCTCCCTCCCCCTTCTCAATCCGGCGCTCCCGTTCTCCTCCGGTCGAATCACCACCCACTGGCACCCTCTCCAACCCCCAACTCCCAAGCCACAAAGGATCTGCTCTATCTTGTCCCTCACACGGTCCGCGATCCTCCCTCGAACCCTCAACACAATCCCCCCCCAGTCGCCCTTTGTCAGGTCCTAGGAATCGTCACACCCCCTGTCCCCAATCGCAGCACCGTCCAGGTCCTCGATCAATCACGCGCCAGATCTTGGTGCCTCGCCGAACGCCTCGGCCTCGTTTACGCTACCTCTCCTTTTCCTTCTGGAACCCGCCCTCAGCCTGGAGCCGTAACCTACTCGCGACACCACCTTCAATAGCTTTCCCACACCTCCCTCCCGTGCCCTCACTTCACGGTGGACATCAGAATATCCGATCCGAGATCAACAAGATCACGTCAACATTCGTGCATCGACCGGGCAACTCTTCGTGGTGCGTCCTCCTTCTCCCGACCACACCTGCGCCGAGCAGCCTCAACTGCCAGCCAGCAAGCCAGCCAGCAAGCCAGCCAGCAAGCCAGCCAGCCAGCCTTGAGCGCAGACCACCCCCGGAAAACGACCTGTACCCTCCCAGGTCCTCCCAATGTGTGGTCAGCTCCACTCACCGTGCGAAATATTGGTGCCTTGCGTGCCTGGGAAATAGGACCTCCGTCCATGCACACCAGAATTCACGAAAATAGTTTTTAAAAGGAGCATCATGAGTACCCTTCTTCAGTCGACCCCGAGAAATCTTTTTAGCCCTCCTGTCGAACCTTCACCCAGACCGAGATCCATGGCTATCCTCCCCCAGAACGACGATACATCGCCCAAATCGACCCAAGAAGATTCGATACAGATAACCTCTCCGGCTCCTCCGAACATGGGTCCTCCTACCCAGGGCAGTCCAGAAGTGGAACAAGGGAGTAACGCGAATGGAAACAAGGACCACACCTCTAGTTTCGCAACCAATGCGCCGTCAGGAGCAGTGGGAGCTTCACAAGGACCCAAAGTTGTACAGACTGCCTTCATTCACAAGCTCTACAGTATGCTGGAGGATCGAACCATCCAGCATCTAATCTCGTGGTCCAACACCAACGAGAGCTTTGTCATGTCCCCCTCAAACGAGTTTTCGAAGGTCCTGGCTCAATATTTCAAGCACACCAACATCTCGTCCTTTGTCCGGCAACTCAACATGTACGGATTTCACAAGGTCAGCGATGTCTTCCACACCGGATCCCCCGAATCCGCCCTGTGGGAGTTCAAACACGGAAACGGCAACTTCAAGAAAGGCGACTTGATGGGGCTGAGAGAGATCAAAAGGCGCGCCTCGCGACACACACTGATCCATCGCGATTCATTCTCCAATGCGAAACCCGGCCTCTCGCAACCAGGAACGCCGGCCGAGGTCGTACCCGATACCGATCAGCGTCTGGCGGGTCTGGAACAAGCATTCTACGATGTCCATGCCCGGTTGCAGAGGACGGAGGAAAACTACGCCTTGATGAGCTCCAGGTATCAGGCGCTGACTGAGAGTTTGGTCCGGTGTCACCAATGGGCGCACAGCGTCACCGGTGCAATTCAGACCATGTCCTCGCCCGAATCTGCCTTGTATGCAGACATCACCAGTATGCAAAAGGAAATTGCGCGACAGCTCGAATTCGTCCGCACCTTGGACATGCCGCAAGACTCGCTGCAAAATGGCCGACAGGCATACTATCCCAGCAGCGCCGCCCTGGAGCCCCCTCTTTCTCCACGTGGATACAACTATCCTGACAGCCGAAGATCGTCTGTGCAGATTGAACCCCAACATGTGGGATTGCGGCCCCCAGTACCCCCTATTCCACCTCATTTTTCCTCGTCGCCACGACGTTATGGCTCGATGAGCATCCCTCATACTTCCCCGGGCTTCAGTCGTCCTGCACTCCCCCCGCATCTACCACAGAACGCACATCCTCTGTCGTCGGTAGCGACCCCGCCTCCGCTGAATCTTGCCCGACGACACACGTCGGCTGATATTCGAGAGCATGGCTGGCCACCGGCCAACGCAAATGGGTCTCCGCATGCTTCAGGGCACTCGTCTGTGCATTGGCAGCCGTCATCGCCGCAGCAGGCACCTCAGGCGACTGGGGATCAGGCGATTCGAGACCAACTAGCTCAGTACGAGATCAACGGTCCCAGACGACAGACCATCACGGCCAATCAACCGACGCCTCCACTCATTTCCGAAACCCCTCCAGCCGGACTTGGGGTGGAGAATGTTTCCTGGACGTTGGGTGGGAGTAAGTTTCCTCGGCCGAACTTTGAATTGCATTCTGCGCCCGCCACGCGCAGGGGAAGCATGGCGACATTGCATTCGCTGCTAAACCCTGCCGATACGGCGGAAGAAGAACATGAAGACGAAGGTCTTAATGAGGACCGCAAACGGAAACGAATGCAATGAACCTTTGCCATATAACAAGAAACAATTGAGTAGATAATGAGACCAAAAAGCAGGCGTCGGATGACTTCTTCAGCATGAATCTGGAGGCGGCTACTTCTGCGACAGGCCTGTGTAATTACACCTCGTGACAGTCGAGAAAATTATTGGACAATGCACGACGAGGACTGGCGTATTCCGTTGGGAGGTTCTTTTGGTTGTGAAGAGACGTGATCCAACTCGGTCAAAGAGGGACAAACCTGCACAGTCGCATCGAGATACCTTGTGTATATTTTGCATAGCCCGCAGCTTTGGCTCTGCTGTTGCCCGACAAAGGGATCAGGAACAGCTGCATTGTCCATATCTCCTCACCCCATAAGTGCGCATGCCTCGCTGCTCAATCCTGTCAGATCCTCAGCCATGGCAGCCGGGGCTGGCTTGTTTAGGGGTGTTTTGCTATCTTTTTCTTTTTCTTAGCAGCCCTCGATGCCAGCACCTCGTCCAGATAACTTGAACCACGCTTTTTAGCCGTCCGAGATGGAATAGGCGAAGCCACAGTCAGTGCAGGACTAGTCGTCCCATCTGCCGCTGGAGTGGCAGTCTCGGACATCGGGTGCACGGACTCATCGTTCACCGAGGAGGACGCCGTCTGACCTTTGCCCTTGCTTCTGACCTTACCGAGTCCTGACCGACCTTCTTCCTCATCTTCGCTATCAATGCGCTTAGAAGACAAGGCTTGCGGTCCAGGTCGCGGCCGGGGTTTCGCCGTGACATGAGAATTGTTGTGTCCGCGGAGTAATTGCTTGCGCAGGAACGCAGTAGTTTGATCGGAATTGCGAGACGAGGTGGTCGCATTAGTAGCCGGTGTTTCTTGGAACCCTACTCCGCCACTACAACGGACAAAGTCAGCGCAGTCATACAAGAAACCCACCGCACCGCACCACAACAACACAACACAACACACACTCCGGGATGATGGAGTCAGAGGGAGATGTCACCCACTTCTCAGAGTGCGGAACCGCGGTGGGGCCAAACAGTTCTTGTTCTTTCTGTAAGGCATCGTCCTCGTCGGCTTTGTTATCATCGTTGTGGTTGTCGTCACCGCCGCCACCAAAGGCACCGCTTAGCCATGATTTTGCGAGTTTTGCAGCCTCTGCATGCAGAAGAAGAGCTTCATTGGCAGCGACATCAGCCTCCTGGGCTTGGCTCTTCGCCGACTTGGGGCCCACGACCATCCCGCTACATCTCCAGCAACTGAGCAATAGCACGATGAGTGGCGGTGTGGTGCGCAGCAATGCAGTGCAGTCGCCATGGTCCGCGCCATAAATTTAGAGGGGCTGAAATGGAAGGTTTTCCGATATTTACATAACAGCACCAAGCCGCCTCCTACAACGGATGCGTTGAAGTGATATTCTATCCAATCCTACGGAGTACTCGTAAAGACTGTCTCATGATCGTTTTCTTTTGAATTGTGACTGTCATATCATACATGCAGCCTCAGATATGAAACCTGGCCTCCTCTTCTACTCCACGTAGGCGGCATAGACCGACTGTTATCAAAACAAGGAAATATTGGGTCATGGTCAGGATTGAGACGTAGGCTCATCAGCGTCTAGCAAGAACGATAAGAAGGCTTGAAGTATACACAGTATCTCCGTAACACGGACTTTGCATAGGAGGAGCAGAGCCGAGCATTCCGGTTTCAAGTTCTGTGAATCAGTACGAAGTACCTGTCGCCTAAAGGCGGTTGGTCCTAGCTTTGTTGCAGTAGGAGGACATGTAGAAGGACCACGGCTCGCCGGGACTGTCGACTGTCGTGGCCAGCGTAATGTCAACTCTCAGCCCAATAGTGAAATCGTAGAGGAGAGACAATCGGAGAGGTCGTGAGCAGCGTCTCTAGAGCGGCAGGGTCGGAGGACGCCAAGAACCTCGGCCGGCTGAACTTGCTGCTTGCTGCTTGCTTGCTGGCGAGTTGACGATACAAGCTGCGCCGTATCTTTTGTCTGGTCTCGTTCCAGTCTTCCCACCTGTCCACGACCGCATCCTGCATCAATTCGTGGACAAGATGTTCAAACTGGGTCGCTCCAGCTTGGCCCCGGCCTTAAAGGCCTTCAGGGTATGTTGAACAGCCCGCCCCTGACGGATTGATCCTGACTGCACCTGACAGGATACCCCCATGCGGAGCTCAATCCAACAACGGAGGAACTTGAGCATTCACGAATACCTCTCTGCGAGACTATTGAAATCTGTACGACCGCGTCCGAGCATCAAACCTTCCCTGACCCTAAACCACGGCTCTAACCGGTAGCAGTACGGTATCGGCGTCCCCAATGGCGAGGTTGCCAAAACACCTGAAGAGGCGGAGGCCGTCGCGAAGCAGATTGGTAAATACGCACCTCCCACGCTCGGGGATCCTTCTAACGGTCTCAGGCGGCGATGACATGGTTATCAAAGCCCAGGTACTCGCCGGTGGCCGCGGTAAGGGCACATTTGACAACGGCTTGAAGGGCGGTGTCAGAGTCATTTACTCGTAGGTCGATCAAGGCTCCAGAGGCGACGGATGGCTTCTAACTTGGATGCAGGCCCACGGAAGCAAAGATGTTTGCCGAACAGATGATCGGCCATAAGCTGGTCACCAAACAAACCGGCGCCCGGGGCCGTGCCTGCAACTCCGTATACATCTGCGAACGGAAATTTGCACGACGCGAGTTCTACTTGGCCGTCCTCATGGATCGAGCCACCCAGTCTCCCGTCATTGTCGCTTCGTCGCAGGGTGGTATGGACATTGAGACGGTGGCCAAAGAAACTCCCGATGCCATCATCACCACGCCCATTGACATCAACGTCGGGGTCACCGATGAGATTGGCCGAAACATCGCAACTGAACTCGGCTTCAGCGAACAGTGCATCGAAGACGCCAAAAATACTATCCAGAAGCTGTACCAGGTCTTCATGGAGAAGGATGCCACGCAGATCGAAATCAACCCTCTCAGCGAAACCAGCGATCATCAAGTTCTGTGCATGGACGCCAAACTCAACTTCGACGACAACGCCGAGTTCCGCCAAAAGGAGATTTTCAGCTGGAGAGACACTTCCCAAGAAGATGCGGACGAAGTCCAGGCTGCACAGTACGCTCTTTCGCCCCTATGCCTGACCCAACCGGCGCTAACCAGGTTTCTAGGCACGGTCTTAACTTTATCAAGCTCGACGGTGATATTGGATGCCTGGTCAACGGTGCTGGTCTCGCCATGGCCACCATGGACATTATCAAGCTGAACGGTGGCACGCCCGCCAACTTCTTGGATGTTGGTGGCGGTGCCACTCCTGAAGCCATTCGGTCGGCATTCGAGTTGATCACCAACGACCCCAAGGTCACGGCGATCTTTGTCAATATTTTCGGCGGTATTGTCAGATGTGATGCCATTGCGCAAGGATTGATCCACGTGGTTCACGAGATGAACTTGAGACTCCCCATTGTGTGTCGATTACAAGGGACCAACATGGAAAAGGCGGCTGAGCTGGTAAGTGGCGACTGTTTCGGGGCTTCCTGGCAGAGACTGATGCTATCTTCCCAACAGGTCAACAACTCTGGACTCAAGATCTTCTCCATTACCGATCTGCAGGACGCGGCCGCCAAGGCGGTGGACTTTTCCAAGATTGTCAAGATGGCCCGGGATATTGATGTCGGAGTCGAGTTTTCTCTTGGTATCTGAGCCCCCAACTGGCATGCGGTCGATGGTTGATAGTCACGCAGGGTCACGTCCCTAGCACCTTCTTGTACTCGGCATGCGGCAGAGGTTCCAACATGACCGGCTCGCATCTGAATTTTAATTCGACACTGATGAATTAGTACCGTCGAGTTGAGGGATCTTGACTCTTTCCGTCTTGTGCTGTTTGTTCTTTGCACGATACGGCTCTGTTTGGGTTACAGTCAATTGAAAGCCGAGTAGCTGTACATGTAGTACGAGGATCTACGGTCGAGGACCTGCCGTAACCTGCATCTCCGTCATCTACTGTACCGTTCACGCAGTGTATTATGTACAGTGTTGGTGTACCACTGACTGCTGCCGTTCTTGTTCTTCCCATGATGCCACGAAGAATGCAGACGCAGATGCTGTAGACTTGATTACAGTGGGAGATGCTAAATGATAAATGCCAGATGCCAGATGCTAGATGTTAGGTAGGATGGCTCGATGCCATGCCTGAGGCTGCGGCCTAAAGCAGCCGGCGTTCCCGCCTCAAAAGAAAGGGTTACTATTCCATACAGCAGCACCTGTCAACTCGGCTCATGCACGAGCGACTACAGCAGCAAAAATAGATTGGACCCAGACAGTAGATAGCAACACATCTCAACTCGAAGCCTGCAGGCACCAGCGACCACAGCAGCAAAAAAGAACTGGGACAGCCCAGCAAAAACAAATTGGACACACGGGGATTTGAACCCCGGACCTTTCACAGGCACATTTCAGTAATTAATGCGAAGCGAAAATCATACCCCTAGACCATGTGCCCGATGCAATCTGGCTGCCACCAAATGATGTTGACCTGAGAAAATTTGCGACCACAAATTTGCTTGATTTGTGGCGTTTATAATATATAATCTTTATTCAAAAGGCCCCTGTGAAATCTTTGTGATAGGTGGGGATATATGGGAACATGCATGCCCAAGGTAGGTAGGTACCCGTCTTCTCTATTCTCTACGGCTCTTACCGCTCGCTCATTCCCTAACTTTTCATATTCTCTATGTCTCTCACCGCTCGTTCATTCTCCCACTTTTATTACTGTATTCTTACTTCTACAATCACTTGTGAGGCTCGCGCTCGCTGTTCTCTACGCAGATAGTGTCAATTAATATTTATTTCTCCTCTCCCGCGAGTTATCATCCATCCTCAGGGTCTAATTCTAACTTTAAGCCTGGAGTGCCAGAGTATCCGAGGATAAACTATAAACTATGAACCTTGGTTTTTCGCGGAGGAGCAACCCGGTTGTCAACGCATCGTCACTGACCATCGAAAACCGTAGGTTTTTTAGGGTTCGGAACTCACGCCAACTTCAAGCCCATCACACCAGTCCAGATTTAGGATAATACACAAGACTGGGGACTACTACTATTACTTATTACTCCGTACCACTACTCTTCCGTCGTTTGAGACCTTGGCGGCGAGAAAGAACGATCGAAACCTAGAACAAGTATATATATATCGCACGTTGAGGGGTATGCGGTGGTAGTGGTAATAGTACTGGAAGTCGCTGCTTCAATCCAGGCGTTAGATCTGCTTCAGGAATCATGCCACAGTACCAGCACACTCTCCGTGACAGATCACAAATACCAAAGAAACCCCTTTGTCTTCGCCACACGTTCAGGATTCCATCGGGGTGGGATCTCAGATTTCAACAAGGTTTCCTGGAAGCTTGTGAGTGGATGAGAATAAAAGATCCCGCCATTCGCGGATCTGACGGGCATGGGCGTGGAGGAGCCTTAGCCGGGAGATCGCTTGGGATTTATTACGCTCAGACCCACGACGGAAACACGGCATCGGCAGCATCACCGGGATTTCGTGTTCCTGAACTCTGACGACGTTTACTCTGTATCTACCACCATGTACAGAGTACGGATACACGGAGGACTGCGCGAGTACTGATATCAATAGGACTATCTACTATTGTAGGCGAACTCCCATCCAGTCTTTCTGGATAGCCGTTCGACTTGGGCGGGGCAACGACCTTGGACATTGCCTATTGCTATTACTTGGACATCCATCTACAGTACCACACTTTTCTTCTCTCTCGGCGCCTGGCAGACGCTCATCACTCTCGCAAATCGGGCATCACTCATCACTCGTTCTTCATATTCTTCCCGACTCCACCCCGGCTCTCTACTTTGGTCATCCTGCTTCCCGAGCTCATGCCATGGCTGGTGACAAGAACAACAACAACAACAACTGTGGCAGAGCGTGCGGCAAGACCCCGCTGAATTATTGCACGAGGACCGTCTGACACTCAGCTCGGTACAGGAGTCAAAGTATCTAAGGACTAAACATGTCCTCTGAGCCACGGCAGCCTCAGCTTCAACTAGGCGATCCTCAACACGGTGGGCCTCATCTCCGACGGACTCAGACTGAGACCGCAACCCATCACTACCCCGGTGATAGTGATGGATGCGAGGACCCGGGCGTGCGGAGTTCGATCAGTGGTAGCAATGAACAAGGCTGGCGCAGATCCGGGGCCGACTCCCATCAACCCGTGCCCAAGCCGCCCCGGGGCATTGGCCTTGTTCGCGATCATCGTGAATCCGCGAGAAGACGGAACCCAGAGCAGGCACCACGACCAACTGGGTCCGAGGAGAAAGTCGAATTGAAACGGCGTTCGCCAGGGCAAGGGACCAGTCCTGAGAAAGACGTTGAAGAGGAGAAAGAGATCCCCAAACAGCTCTCGGTCCGACAGCGTCTGAAACACGTCACCTGGGCATGGTTTACTCTAACCATGGCTACGGGAGGCATTGCCAATGTGCTTCATCACGGTGAGCATGCGACCTTTCTTCCCTTCATTCTTGTTGTTGGCCAGGAGAAAAAAGGAGGAATGAGAAATGAGAACTGGTTGGCGATGGAATGAAATGAATGACCGAGGTTATGTTTGGATTGCATATGGTATACTGACATTTCACCCTCGCCGTGTCTAGTCCCCTACCGATTCCCCGGCCTGTACGCAATCGGGGCCATCTTCTTCCTGCTCAACATCGTCTTCTACGTGGTGCTCTGGGCCATGATGATCACGCGCTTCACGCTGTACCCCTGGACATTCCGGGCCAGTCTGACGCATCCGACCGAGTCGCTGTTCGTGCCAGCGTTCGCCGTGTCGTTCGGCACCATCTTGATCAACATAGTCGAATACGGGTTTGGACGGGTGGGGGAATGGCTGAGCCACGCGGTGCTGGTGCTGTTCTGGCTCGACGCCGCGGTGGCCGTGGTGCTGAGCATTGCCATCTACCTGATCCTGTGGTCGACGCTGACCTTCACGATCGCGCGCATGACGCCGATCTGGATCTTCCCGGCGTACCCGCTCCTGATCATCGGCCCGCACGCGGCCAACCTGTCGGCGCAGGCGCTGACGCCACACCAGGCGATCCGCGTCATCGTCGGCGGCTTCACCATCCAGGGCATCGGGTTTCTGGTCTCGCTGACCATCTACTCGGCCTTTGTGTATCGGCTGATGACCCAGAAGCTGCCGGCCGAGCCTCTCCGGCCGGGCATGTTCGTGTCGGTCGGCCCGTCGGCCTTCACCGTCAGCGGCACCATCGGCATGGCCAAGAACCTCCCCAACGTCATCGCCGCCACGCCCGGCGCCACCTTCATGGCCGTCCCGGGCACGCTGGCCGCGCAGATCCTGCGGCTCGTCGCCACGTGGATGTCGCTCTGGCTGTGGGGGCTGGCCTGGTGGTTCTTTTTCGTCAGCCTCGTCTCCAATATCGACTGTCTGCGCGACGAGCACCGCATGCCCTTCTCCATGACCTGGTTCAGTTTCGTCTTTCCGCAGACCGCCCTGACCACCGCCACCTTCGCCGTCGCCGAGGCCTTGGATGTCGACGCCATCCGCATCATCGGCTGCGTCATGACCTGTCTGTTGGTCGTCGTGTGGTTTGCCGTCGTGGCCTTCATGGGCCGCGCCGTGCTTCAGAAACAGATCCTCTGGCCGGAAAGGGGTGAGGACAAGACCGAGGGCGGCTTCCATGCTAGGCAGGAGGATGCTTTTTTTGTGTCAGCCGCTGTGGCGAGGGCCGAGGGCTTTGCGGGAGCCAGGGCTGTTGCCGAAGAGAGGGACTTTGACGCCGCCGAGAAGAATGTCTGACATGAGACCACACCGCCTATACCAACAGCCTGTTTGAGCGCCTATGTCTTTGTTGGAGATTGCATCCGTACTTGTACTCCGTATATTGTACATACTATAGCACCGTGTGATGCCATTGATCCCACACTCCAGACTGTAGTCGGTCACTGTAGTCTGCATCTATCGATAGCGTCTATACTCGAGAGCATGTCGAACTTGCGGAATTCCCGCTGTGGTTCGAGATTAACTAGTCGCACGTCCCCCAAAACCTATCTACAAAGACCCCTAGTCCTTTGAGGCTGCGAGCCTTGCGGGCTTCGGGCACCTCGCGGAGTCGGAGAAATTATTTTCCGGGTGCAGTCCTACTCCGAGTCCATGAAATTTATATTTGTCTGGACACCAGAGTTGATCAATTACTCGACAACTCGACATTGGGCACCGTGACTACGACGCAGTTCTCTTTCCGCAAATGTAGGCTATGTGCCAGCTATCCATATAAGACCCTGCTTTCTCCACCTCTTCCTGATCACACACTCACGATCAAATGCCGCCCTCGCCCTCACCATCCAAGTCTTTGGCTACTGCCCTCCAAACCTCACTTGTCCTGTGCGAGCGGTTCGCGTCGTCACTAGCACCAAACGCCTCGGTCGACATTCCTCCCTCGGAATCTAACCCTGATGCACCCTCCTCCCTGAGTCTTTTAAATGCCGCCGCGACGTCGTTGAGGTCCCAGGCCACCAAGTTGTCTCTCCTGTCTATCACGGCGCCGTTCACCCCGAGCGCGGTAGCGACATGTCTCGCCCCGTTAAACGAATCCATCCTCACGTCCCTGGTCACGGCAGCTCTCCTCACGACCCCGGAGCAATTCACTCCCTCCTTTGCGGCAGAATGTCGGTCAATCGCAGCCGCCGCGCTGCGGGACACGGAGAGCGTGCTGCGGCTGTTGGAGAAACGAAGTCAAAAAACAAACCCCAAAGCAGAGGTCACCGAGTTGGAGAAGAAGGCATTTACAGAAGCTACAGGACGGGTATGGGACGACTGCGACAAGCTGACTGCCTTGGCGGACGGCGGTGTCCCTGGATACGTAGTCCACAAGTCCCAACAGTGGCTCGAGCTGATGAAAGACGCGGTCAAGGAGTTGGAGGACTGGGATCCCGAGGAAGATATTGATGACGAGGATCTTTTTGGCGAGAGCCTTAGTGACGACGAGGACGACGAGGACGACAACGATAACGACACGGACAAGGACGACCACAAGCACGGGAATCCCCAGAACAATGGCCGTGCTGCCATCTCCGCCGGGGTCAAGGAACAGGCGCTCAAGGTCCTGAACCGCATCCCGCAAAGCATTCACGTGGTCATCAAGCAGCGACTAGAAAAGATGGTCGGGTCGACGACAGCCATCGATAAAGACCAAATCACTCGACTGGACACCCTGCTCACACATCACCGCCACATCTCGGAACTGATGGACGAATCTGCCGAAGGCATGTATCTGGGAGACCTCGAACTGTGCCTCAAAAAGGCGGGAGAAGCCCGTGCTCTCACCGTCCAAGTGGTGGAAGCCGTCATCCGGCCTTTTACGCCACCAGACCGCGGCGGCACGGATGTCGAGACAAAGGAAGCTCAGTATATCAAGCGAGCGTTGCAATGGATTCAACAAGTCGACCCGGGCGGGGTTTCACGGCCGACTGCGTCCGAGTCTAGCGCAACAAAAGTGCATGAATGATTCCGTCGGCTGGGTTTACACATTACACATTAGACATAGATCCCGCTCTCCGCTTGGGGATCCGATCACCATCAGCTATAAGCCAGCTTCAGAGACTCAAGTTGCTCCGTGGAGCCGCCAACTGATATCAGAGGCTCATTGTCAGCCGTAAGGGCGGTTTATCACTCGATTGACACAACCAATGACAATGGCAGTTGAAACCATCCAAAAACATTTCATTGCATTGCGGCATTGGCATTGCGGCATTGCGGCATTGCGGCATTGCTTCTGGCTTCTTCTTCTTTTCTTCTTCTCTTCTTGCCGCCTCGTCTGTAGACAGCACATCACATGCCCTTTGAGCGGATAGAATGTGAATGGAAGAGACGCATCTTGAGCGAATAGAATGTGAATGTAAGAGCCACGTCTTGAGCGGATGAGTTGTGAATGGAAGAGACACTTCTTGAGCGGATAGAACATGAATCGAAGAGACACTTCTTGAGCGGATGAGACGTGAATGGAAGAGACACTTCTTGATTCTGCATATCGTGCAACAACTAAAACATAACATCTTCCCATCTTCCCAGCATTGCAGACTTCTGACTTCTGACTTCTGACTTCTGACTATATCCTTGCTCGCACCGATATCCCAAGCTCTGCTCTAGACTGGCCTGATGCTACCACGCATAAAGTGAATTGAATCGGTCAGACGGCTATGACCTGATGTTACCACGCATCATTGGATTGAATCAATCAGACGGCCAGCCCAGCCCAGTCATCGCTGGCAGGAGCAACAATCCACCGACTGAGCCCTCCGATCACGATAATCACAATCACAGTCACAGTCACAGTCACAGTCACAGTCACAGTCACAGTCACAGTCACAGTCACAGTCACAGTCACCACCTGTCCCCCTCCGCCGAACAGTCACCACCTGTCTTTCCACACCCGCCGAATTGTTCTGTTCGGCGACGAGGCAGAGACGACAAGGCAAACCTACACCACCCGGCGAGTGCGGCCGTTTTTGTTCTGTTTGGCGACCAGGCAAACCTACACCACTCGACGAGTACGCCCCGTTTCAACCTCATAGATCCAGCCGCTGATGGTCACGCTGTCCGGCACGAGCTTGGTGTCTTGCAAATACTTGATGTCGACCTTGATGGCCTGTTCGAGGTCGGAGAAGGGAAGGAAATCGACGTTTCGGGACTTGAGTTCGGCTGTGGCTTCGGGACTGGGGAATGAAGGTGGAGGTTAGCTGGGTTGATTTAGTGTGGAAAGGGGGTGAAGATCAGCTGGTAGTATGGAAATGGGGGTGAAGATCAGCTAGTTTAGCAATGAATGACTGAATGAACGAATGAAGAATAGATCGATTGTGGCCAGATGTTTGCTTCGTGACACCGTCTCCTTGCACGTAGAGGTAGAGTAGACGTAAACGTAGTAAGGAGGTAAAGGAAGAGGTAGAGGTAGGCGTAGAGGTAAAGGTAGACGTAGACGTGAAGGTAGACGTAGACGTAAAGGTAGACGTAGACGTAGAGGCAGTGAAGGAAGATACAAGGTAGAGAAACCTACCCAAGATTCTTATCCACCAATCCATAAGCATCGTCATTCGTAAACGTCAACATGCCACAGCCGGTATGCTTGACCAGCACGATCTCCTGCGTGCCGAGAAGTTGTTCGGAAATTACAATGCTGCGCAGTGCGTCGCGAGTCGACGCGCCAGCCTGTTGGAGTGAGTGAGAGTTAGTATAGTTCTAGTTCGAGTTCGAGTTCGAGTCTTGAGCTGGCCTTGAATGATGGGGATTAGGTCGTGGTGATGAGTGTAAGTATGTATGTAAATGTGAGTGTGAGTGTGAGTATGTAAGTATGATGTATGATGTGTAGGTATGGGTCTCTCTCTCTCTCTCTCTCTCTCTCTCTCTCTCTCTCTCTCTCTCCGTCTCCGTCAATATTATTTGGTCTATAGTATCTCACATTTCGAATGACATGGGCATCACCCAACTCGATGCCAAAAGCCTTGGCCGGATCGATCCGTGCATCCATGCACGTCAGCACGAGATATTTCTTGGCCGGTGGAAGGGCGAGGTGGCCTTTGGTGAAGGAGGCCGAGTGGGTTTCGGAAGCGGCTTGGACGTTTTTCTGGATGGGAGAGGGAGAGGCGGACATTTTAGTGGTTGATGGGTTGGTTGTTGATGGGTTGGTGGTTTGATGGGTTTCTTCCTTTGCAATTAGCTGTCTTGACTTCCTTGACCTTGTGCAGAGAGATAGAGGTAGATACCTTTCGTATACCTTTGGTTGGAACGAAGTATGGCAATGTATGGCAATGTAGAATGAGGAGGGGTAAGGCAATATGGTGCTGGGCAATAGTGTAGGGCAGTGTAATGTAAGGCAGTGTAGACAGTGTAGACGAAGAGGGGCATCACTCGTATTTATATCACTGGACAGCAGCTGGATGGTGATGCCATAATCCTGGTTCTGGTTCTGTCTGTGTCTTGCGTATTGTCCAATGCCCAGACGGCTTAGGCCCAAGTCCCTTGAACCCCGACGATCTCATACACTGGACGCTGGCAACCCTCGATGGCGTGCTTTTTACCTTTCTGACCTGTAGCTGTGCCTGTGCCTATGCCTGTGTCCGCCGAATCACATCCATCGCATCGGCGACGCCGCGAGGCTTGGCTTGGCTTGCTGTGATGAGTGTGTCTTGAAACACCGTCACCGTCACCGTCACAGTCGCTGTTACTATACGGAGTAATCGATTCAATTCGGCATTCCTGGGGGAGACGGGAGACGGAATGTGGAGATGGGATGTTCTCAGACGAGCGAATCGCTGTCGTCGGCTTGGGGCTCGGTTGGGAGAGAGCAATATCAAGAAGCAATACTAAACTTGGACGCCGTGAACTAAAGTGATAGTAGAACCTAGGACGCTATACTAGGAAGTGATACCTAAGATAGCGGTGAGAGGTGAGAAGTGTAAAGTAAGAAGTGAGAGGTGAGATATAAGATATGAGACAAGTCGGAGGGTTACGAGGGGTATCTAGCCTTGACCTTCACCTTGATCCTAACCCTAACCCTAACCCTGACCCTGACCGTGACACTAGCACCGCGCACCGCACTTGTTGTAGAGCATAGATGGATTAATATCCATGCCACTGCCAGGTGTAATGTATGTGTATGCAGATGTGTGCGGATATGGATGTACTGTACGGAGTACAAACCCCCATATACGATCATGTAATGAATGTCTGTCGGCAGTAGTGCCACACTGCCCATAAACACCATCACAGGCACCTACCTACCTTGCAGTAAGAGTTGGGGATACGGATACGATACAGTAAGTGATGCGGATAGGAATACGATGTAGTAAGTATCTTAGTGCCGTGTGCTGCATTATCACCAACACCATCACTATCACCATCACCGTTTCACTTGTCCCGTATATTCCGACATCACGGTTTCGATTTCGGTTTCGGTTTCGGTTTCGGCTCCTCCGGCCTGATATCAACACAACACAATGGAACTGACACTGCACTAGGTAATAGGTATAGAGTACGAATACAGGGTCCGCGGTAGGGGTACGGGATAGGGGTACGGGAGGTATGTATGGTACGGAGTTGGGGGTACGGGGCAATGTACGGGGTATGTGCTATATACTTACCACAGTACTCCGTACTCGTACGGATACTCCGTATCCGTATCCGTACACTTTACACTATAGTATAGTATTGCAGATCATAGCCTAAGGCCTAAACTAAAGCTCTCCACCTCGGCCACCCCGCGAAACCGAGCAAGGTTGAAATGTTTCATGTTCGCTATCAAAGGGGTATGGGGAGAGCCCAGACTATCTCGACCAAAGTCTCGTCAGGACCGAATTGCTACAGCATGGCGCATGTCAAGCTGGTGATCGACGTCCTTCTCACCCACCACGGCTTGGACTTCGAGCCCACCACTGTCCCGATGCCGTGGAAACAAGTCCCGCCAAGGGAAGGAAAGCTGTGCTTCGGCTTGATCATCACAGACGGCTGTGTCGACCCTCAGCCGCCTATTGCCCGGTCGTCATAGGAGACGGCGGAGAAATTGCGCAGAGCGGGTCACGAAGGTATGGTATGGTTCTCGGTGCCAGTACGGAGTATAGCTCTGGATTTGATAATGTGATTTTCCGTGTCAGTATAGCTCCGGATCTGATAATGCCATCTCCTTGACTCTGACACTGATATTGTATCGACACAACAGTGGTTGAATGTCAACCGCCCTTGGATTGCTGGGAGGTGGCCCAGCCACGGTCGGTTGTACCATTTAACCGTTGTTAGCTTTCCGGTCTGGTGGGGATACTTCAGCTTGTGGAATCTTCTCAACTACCCCAACCCCGGCGTGGTCCTTCCTTTGAAGGAGATGGGCGTCGATGTAGTCAAAGACGCCAAAGACGCCAAGTTCACACCGAGGGAGAATGTGTTCGACAAGATGCGAAATACAGGCCGAGGAATGTGTTTGACATGATGAATTGGGAAATTTGTGAGCTCTTTCATAATTTGTGAGCTCTTTCTTCTCCCCGAATCCCAGCTCTTGCAGAGTAGCTGATAACAGGACCAAACAGATGACCCCGAGCAGCTGATACCAAGACCGAACAGATTACCCCGAGCTGTGGAAGAACCAGCCCCTTACGGTGCAGGTCGTAAGGCCGCAGTTTAGCGATAAGGAACTCATCGCCGTGGCAGAATGCATTGACCAGGTTGCAATGGTCAAGGGGAGCCGGTGCACAAGCCGCTCGCGGCAGACTCTTCCTGTTCATCTGGACAGGGTTGGTTGCCTAGGATATTGTGGAAGATCGGGGGAAGTCCACGCCCGGTGCAACGTAGAAGTATCGATATCTCAGAGTGCGATTGTATCAGATCAGGACTCGGCCATAAGTGTTGGAGAGCATCAAAGTTGACAATGACACTGACAGGTGGGTATGCCATGATATGTAAATCCACCGTCATAGGTAGGTATACCATGATAGGCAAGAATTGCCAGGGTGGTGGATGATGTTGGATGTGTTGTATACTCCCTTTCCCTGGCTTTCAAGAGAGGAGGCAATCCTGCCCGTCAAGCGAGGCGATACTGCCCTTCAACCGAGGTGATCCTGCCCACAAAGACATGACTTCCACCCTATATTATGTTTCCGGGTTCGTCCAGGAGTCCAGCCAGATGTCCGCCTCGTCCAACTGGTAGGGCGAGGGATAACGCAGTATTTCTTCCCAGTTGAGATCCTGCAATGCATCGATGTTGAAGCTCTCGCGCCGAGGGGGAGAATGGTGTTGGGTCTCGACCAAGGCCTTGAAGTTCTCGACCAGGTGGCTGAACAGCCTCAAGACGCCCTCGGCATTCGGCCAACTTTCCGAGAGCGCGGTGGCGATGGGGAACAGCCGCTCCAGGTCACGGATCAGATTCAGGGCCACCAACGTGGACCGCTGACGGAGCGAATGCTGGATCTCTTTCGAGAGCTGAATCGCGGAGGCGGTCAAGGCCATGACGCTGGTCGAGGAGCATCGATCCATGACTTTGGTGGCCATCATGGTTTCGAAAATGGCCAGGATGGCTCGGCCCGCGCCGTTGCACAGCTCGACCCAGTCCAATGGCAAGGGCGTCAGCGGACTGGCGCATTGGCCATTGGGCAGCCTGAATAGATGCAGCACAACACAGTGGTAGTGAAGCTGCAGGTGCAGAGACCAGAATTCGCAGTCTGCGTCCCTGGGGAGGTCCATCGCCCAGGCTGCCAGCCGCGAGTGGAACGAGTCCAGACCGATCGGGGTGTCGGGCCGCACAAAGCCAGGCGAGGTCAGCTTCAGGATGTCGAGGACAATGAAGCATAGTTCGATGTTTTTGACCGAGTATTGGAAATTGAGCCTCGAGTTGACCACGCCGTCGGCCTCCTGGAAGTCCTGGAGCTCCAACAGGGGCTGGTCAAAGTCTTCCAGCCGGATCATGGAAGGTCGGCCATGCTCCAGAGCCGACAGGACTTCGACCTGAAACAGTGTCCACCACACACGCCGGTACAGTCTTCGGTTCGCAAAGGGCATCCTCTCGGGAGGATCCGACAGGATGTTTCTGTGCATCGCCATGCCAAAGGCTATGCGACACGCCACCCCGGACCAAAAGTGGCCGTTCATGCTGACCGTGTCGGCGTTTTCTACATGCCACGTGAACAGCAACGCTGCCTGAACGAGGTGCTGTCGGTCATTTTCGTGCCGCGTGTCGAAGAGCCACTTGCCCTGCCGGAAAAGGAGTGACTTGATCATGGATCTAGACTCGGCCACCTTCTTGTGCTGCGACACGTGCGCCCCGGCCATGAGGATGGCCTGCAACAGCAGTAGAGGCGGTGGAGCTTGGCTTTCATGATATCTGGACCTGAATTGGGCCTCGTCGACCACAGGGAAGATGGGGTTGATCTTCGAGAAGAAGGACTCGACAAGATCGTCTCGAATCTCCTTGGAGAGGAAGGCGGCGATGCCACGAAGTTTGGAGCTGAGCCCCTGTCCCTGGCCCTGGCCATGACCACTTGGATCTAGGGCCGGAGGGAGCGATGGTGGAGATGGATGGATTTCCGGATGCGGGTAGAGCAAGAAATGTCGGGACGACTGGTCCAAGTTGATCAAATGGCTGAGGTTGGCAACGTGGGTTCCGATATACGCCGTCCTCATCCTGTCTAGAGTGTGGAAGACCTCCCAGTGGGCTGAAGGCACGCCGCGCTGGAAGAATTGTGCCAGACTCGTCCGAGCCAGGGTTTGTGAGGCTGAGACATCGTCTTCGTCTTCGATCGCCTCCTGTGATTTCCCCGACGATTGGTCTTCGTCGACCACAGAATGTACCGATCTTGCTTGCCTTGAGTGTGCTTCAAGCCTGCCACTTGTACTTCGCACTCGGCTCCTAGGTCCTATGGGCCGCCTCCAGGCCATTGTGAATCTGCACAGGGTGTTAAATCCAACCAAGCGGGCTTGATCCAGGACGACAACCGGCTTACCTACATTCTAAGCCAGCTCTGGTACAAGCACCACAACGGGCCCTATCGATTGAATCACATCGAACTTTCCTCCGGCGACAGTTGTCGCATGAATGCATCTGCTGCCGCCGCGGAGGGGAGAAGGAATATGTGGCTTGATACATTCTGTACTAGGGTGTCCGGTGTCAGGACAGTGGAAGAGGTCAGATACAGCAGAGCAAGATGACCAGGGCGGCATTGTGAAGAAGCGAGCGTGAAGCAAGAGCCCGCAGTTACCTCGATCGGCGTCAGTCCATGGCCTGGTAGGCATGGCGGTGCAAAGTGGTGGAAGGGCGTGCCGAGGCTATGAGGCTGAGAAGCTCAGTGATGCCAAGAACCGCAGTTGGGTAGAACAGCGGAGGAGCATAAATCCGCTGGCGCACTTATATACTCCGCCGTATTCCAACCGCAACGCCGTTTTGTGTCAACATATGCGGGTAGAGTGCGACATTCCCTAGCTGATCGCAGCAGTTCATATCAACAAAGGCCTCCAGGGGAAACATGCAGACCAAGAGACGTCCAAGCCACATCCAGTAAAGGTAAAAGAAGCTTCATCAAGCACTCGCACTAAGGAAACAAGAGTCGATCTCCCGCACAAGCCAAACTTTAGAATCACTCCCTCAGTGCTCAGCTCAGCCTGTGAGATGTGAGATGTGAGATGTGAGATGTGAGATGTGAAATGTTTGTAACCCAGCTCTGGAGATGAGAGCGCGGACGGGCTTGGAGTTCGGGGACTTCGGGGATTCGCCATTATGTAGAACAGGTATCGGCAGTCAGCTAGGGTCATGGTCACGGTCAAAGCAGCCTGCACACCGCTGCAGCATGGAGAGGGAGTTGGGGGGGAACACTGCTCGCAGACAAGAGGCAGTGGCAGTGGCACACCTTGCACCACCGTTCTTTGACACGCGCGCCCTCCCCTTCCCTGCTCCTGAGTGAATGTGACCGTTGAGCAATGGATACGATGCAAAAGAATTTCCAGCACGGAAGCTCCACCCAGACGCGGATTGTTGGCCACGCCAGCAAAGGTCGCTAAATCCAAGTTATGGCTTACATACTGTACTTTGCAGTATTAACCCCGGGATGACCAGCCATTACTGCCTTGCCTTGCCCTGGACGCCATGCGGATACGGGCATCGGTCAAGTGAAATAGCAAAAGTACCTATTCACGGCAGCGGCCAATACCAAGATTCATTAGTCAGCACTAGTGAGGCCTCGATGACGAGGCTGAGTGCCCCTGAGTTCAGCACTGACATCGACCTCGACCTCGACGTACAGTAGGGCCTGTTGGCCCGCCCTTCCGGTTGCTGCACATCTGTCATCCTAGGCCAACCTGGCAGGTTACAGGTGTGACAGGTGTGCATATCGTCGACGATAATTGCGCAATGCACTACAGGACCGTACAGGGCTGTGCTGCAATGTGTGCAGGCAGGCATGTGGGCGTCTCACTGAGCGTAAGCACAATCTCCACCGAAGGCCGCCGAGCCCTTGACCAGCCCTTGCTCCCATTGCCTTGGATCGGCCCGAGTCATATTGAGAAGCAGGTAGATGCAGTGCTCGACATGTTCTGGAGTCGTCACGCTCGATCCAAAGTGCCCCTGGCCGCAAATCTGGTCCACCAGCCGCAGCATGTTGAACGCGCAGTGGGCTGTGTCCTCCCTTCCGGTGGTGTGGTATTTCTCTCCGCTAGGCACCCGCCTCAGATCGATGGTCCGCGCCGCATCCCACGCCGTATAGCTCGGCTCGCCACCCAGGTTCTCGGTGATTTCGTCGTGTCTGGCAGAAGAACAGTGCCGGGGTAGCCACATGTGCGCCAGTCCATCCCACCGGCAGCCGAGCGTGAGTGCCTCGTCGACGGCTCGTCCACAAGTAGGACCCGGCGTCGTATGCGTGAAGGGTGGTTTCAACTTCATGTACACCAGCGTTGAAACCAACATGAATATAATAAAAAAGGTGGCAGGCCACACGTAGGTGACACGCAATCCTCAACAGGATGCTGAGATAGCAAGGCTGGTTCTTCCCCGGATCTGGCAAGGTGAGCTCCTAGCACATTGCGAACCATCGACGAGAATAGGATGATTTGGTTTCGTGTCGTTAATGTGATATCAAAACCGTGCTTGATATGTGGTGCAGCTCTCGTTAATTGGGAGAAGTTTCTTCTTCAGCTCGGCCCGTGGGCCGCGAGAAGAAGTCTGGTGATGCACCCCGAGTTAGCAGGCGGCAGAGTAGTGCGAGCCGTGTCCTACAAGTGTCTGCGCCTCCACCAAACATCGGCCGATGCATGTTGTCTTGAATCGCGCTTTCGGATGCGAGCATGTCCAGACAGTAAGAGCTGCCGGTGATGACTGATGTTTTGTATCTCGTGCTCGTCAAGATATAAGGTTGATGTCGTGCGCGAGGATAATCCGCATGCTGGGCGAGGTGGCGAGGTGGCGATGAAACAATTCTTCTCTTGTCACATCGTTCCATCCTTCAACTTCAATGCCACTGCAAGCTCCGTGTTATTACTGTGTCTCGTCCGGGTGTGATGGTGGTTGTGATGGAGCCAACTACTTCTTCCACCGTCATGACTGTGTAAACACCTCCCTTTGCATCTTCGTCAAGCCAGATGCCATGACTACACCACACTGTGCGCCTCCAACTCAACTTCCACAACGGCTGTGCCTTCGCTTTCGCCTTCGCGAGCGTGTTCAAGAATGCAGACAGTGTCGCGCACACTCTGGCCAAGTCGGGCGCGGTCACAGCCGGCCGCCGCAACTGAACCCTTGACATAATTGTCGTGCTCGACGAAGTCAGAGACAATTTGTGGTCGCAGGTGCCTGGCTTTGAGCTCTTGGGTTGCGCACACGCGGCCTTGGACGATGGGGGACACAATCTTGGTGCTGTCGCCGGTGTCAATATAAGTTCCGGCGGCCAATAAGTATACGGCAAGTGCTGCACCACAACCACACACCTTGACCATTCATGAGCTATCCTCCAGGTGAAGCCTGCGATGCATCGTCAACCTGGCACCATCTCTCTTTTCCCTCCACCCTGAAAGCGAGTAGTGACATGCCGCACTTGGTTGTATCATGGTACTAGAGGAATGTCGAGATACAGCTTCGGGGAGTTTGATGTGGTTTGCCTTGTCGACATCGACCGTCTGTCTTTGCTCGTACTTCTTAGCACTGAGTCTCATTATGACCAGCGTTGCTCTGACCAGATTTGATTTTGATGTTGATTTGGAGAGGAGATGGTCGAACATGGAAAAGGAACCGACTAGGAGTAGAGAGTTGGAAGGAGGGGAGGGGAGGAGGCGGGTTGAGCATTTGCTGGACAAGGCCTCGCAGATACCCAATTTGGTATCTGTCGGAAAGGTTTCCTCATGGGGATTCGCAATCCTGGAGCCTCTGTGGCAAAAACATGTACGGCCGACCCCTAAAAACAACCGCCTGTTTGTCCTCTTGCTTAGCTGCTGAGTGGTACTTGGGAGGCTTAGGGGAGTGAAGGAAACAAGGTGAAAGAGAAGAAGAAAACGAAAAGGGTTGGGTCAGGGGGGGCTGGAGGGGGAGCAAGGCTCAGGGGTCCGAGGGGTTACAATCGAGACGGACATGACGTCGCTATCCAACAAACAAGTTCCAATCCTATGTGCATACAAACTAATATCCTCCGACCCCAATTTGAACACCCAAAATCCTAGAAAAACGAACTGGCTCGGTCTGCCCGGATTGTGGCCAGCGGCAACTTTGTGCAGTAAACATGGCATATGTCTTCTGCGCAGTTGCCAGCTGTATTGCTCCCGTTTTCCTCCAATTGCCCAGACTCTTCTGGGCAATTGTAGCCGTAACATTTGCGGCACTTCTGGCATCGCCGGTAGGCGTGGTAGGCGGCCTCTGGTCCATGCATCCCTAACTTGAAGGCCCCACCAAGCTCTGCTTGGTGGTCCCAAGGTATGCTGTTTTGGTCATTATTCTTGTCAGTTATCGCATCCAACTGCGCACGGTTGGGCCGGTCTTTGTGTAAGGACTGAAAGTGCTTCCTTAAGTCATGACATCCATAATAGCGTGGTTGAGATGCTGCGCATATGGGTCCTTCAACATGCCCCAGGCAGAAAAACAAAATAATCGGAAAACCAACAACATGCTTGGAGTTGCCAGGCAGCGCCTTAAGCTCTCCGAGCTGACTGATAATATGATCCAGCAAATCCTTGACATCAACTATAATCAAGTAGTTAGTATCATGGCTTCAATCAATGGGTCCTAGGATCATTCCAACCTAGCGTTCTCAAAGGCTGATTTCTCGTCTTGTATAGTAGCACTACAAGGAGCTCTAACTCAGTCGCGAGAATTTCTTCTTCCTGTCCACCGCTCTGTGTGTATCTTTCAAGCTTCTTCAGTTCCTCGTCCCACTCCGACAAGACTTTTTCCAGCAAAGTGTAGTTGTTCCGGGTCTTTGGATCCTGGTCCTCCAATCCCTTGCTGGAGACTGTCTCCTTGTACTCTTTGTGGGTACGGTAACTGGAGGATAGACGACTTCGAAGACGGTGGAACACTTGGTATTGGTTGATGGTATCTTCCTTTGCCTGGCCGATAGAGAGGGCAAATTCTGCAACCCTCTTGAGGTTCGTGGCCGTTGCCAAGGCTGTTCCGATTTCGGTATCCAGATGGGAGATCATCTTGAATAGATTGGAATACCATCTTTCCGCTACAGAGAGCAATGACAGCCTTTTAGGCATTTCAGGATCTAGCAAGAGCAACATGGCTGGGCTGAGGACAACAGGCAAACAACTGAGGCTCTTGGTACAAAGCAGCGCTTTGAGAGAACACGAGAGGTCTCATAAGGACAAAGGATGTGAGTAAGAGACACAACTACCTTGAATGAAGCCTCTGCTGGTGGACGCCCAGCGTGACAAAGATAGCCACCTTAGGCGAGGATGGTGGTTGTCCGAGGCTGAGACGCCCCGAATGGGACGTCCGTTGAGGCATTGCAGGACAAAGACAAATGCCTGATGTGGAGATATTCAACTTGGTGGCTGAGGCTGAGCCCCTGAACTGGCGGATCTCAAACTTGGAGAGAAAGACAAGTCATGTTCAAACAAAGATCGGCGCAGACAGAGGCAGATCCCCTTGAACAACGCGGGCCTCTTGGCCTCTATCCCTTTCTTTGAGCTAATCCTTCCTTTGGTATGCCTTGGTGGGAGGTGCTAGGAGATCTGACTCCACGATTAGATGGACCGTTGCAAGATATTGAGGGTGAGGCTGGAATGACTGGCACTGGTTTGGAACGTTGGCAGGCGGACATCTTCGCCCAGAGACTGTAAGGCTCTCTGTGATCAGTCTCATTCTGCCTCTGTTGATCCTGGACATGTCTCCTCCTATCTAAAGGAACCTCCTGTAGTGGGTTGCTGCAACCACCAAAGCACCGACTCTATTGCAGAGCTAGTCGAGATCGGCCCATCCAGAATAATGGTGATGGGCAGCGGACACAAACAAGCAAGAATCTCCCTTTACCATCCTGTACTATCTAGGCCCCCGGTTGGTGGGCAGGTACATAGGTCTCCTGCTGTGACAGTGAGTGCCTCATACGGCAGGGCAGTCGAGACGCCTCCTGCACACTGAGTCCTGTGTCTTGCACGTGCAGGCCCGGCCTGAAACCCTTGTTCGTCTTTCTAGCAACCGTGGTGTTTGGCTCCTGATTACTGCAAATCTCATCTGCTCCATCCAACAGAGAAACACCGCTGCTCACCGCCGAACTGTCCACAGGCCCAGATGTACCTACTCGTTATCAGATCAAAGGCGGCGGTTAGCTAGGATAGGGGTTGCCGGCCGATTCCCCACCTCTCAATTGTACAGGCCAGTTCAGGGCTTTTTGCAACACCCAGTCACTTGATTCTTGTTGAACACTTTTCGGTAACACTAAGCACCGGCATGGAATAGTCCAGCATGGCATTCTTGGAGCTTTCACAGGCGCTTGGACACAGTGAGGGCGATATAGATATATTTGCGCGCAAAGCGGACGAGTCAAGTTGTCCAGTAACGACCTCGACTTCAGCTTTAGCTCACTGTGGGATCAAAATCAACACTTTGAGATTATGGCCCACATTATCACGGGACACGCCTAGTTCTATGCAGCCTTCTGGATGCTGTTCAAGGACTACAATATGGCCAGGAATTGGAATTCCCTGAGCCACTCGTCATTCCTGTCATGGCATGTGCCAGGTGGAAGCAACTAGGGATACATTCCAGTCACAGAAATTTGACGTAGACATTCCAGACAGATCAATAGAATTGACATTCCATAGCAAGTTCCAAACAGTTGTCTGTGTCTAACGGTTTATAAGTACTCGTTCAGGCAGACAGACTTTATCCGCCTCCATCTCGGGTTTATCAACATTGATCTGTCCAGCCGCTCGCTATATATTTGGGTTCAGCCCCAACGAGTGAGGCCTAGTCAACACCATATTGAGCGACTTTCAAAGACCTCGAGAAGTTCTTGACTGAGCGTCCCCCTGGCAGCGCCGAGACCATGGACGAAGCGGAGAAAAGGGAGTTTTGGCTCGTGCGTTACCACGAATGTGGTAAGTCTACTTCATACTTTGTACGATGGCTTTCTATCTAATCGAGTACTAGAGCATATCAGGGAGTATGTGATTAGCTTCTGGCCACCAGCAAAAAGGTCACGATATCAACACTGGCTGTCTCTCAGAGCCGGGCATGCCAGGGATTGGGTGGTGCCCTCCGACATGAGAGCTCTTATCAGGCGAGTGAACTTTAATGAAAACAACCGGCATCGTACATGGGGCGACCCCAGCAGCTGTGTCAGATTCCTGATTCAAATGGACGAAGCCCATCCCTTGCATCCAGAGCCGGTCTTCCTTTTTCGAATTGGTGAAATTTGTTTTTTCCTCATCCCCGAACACCGCCATTCGCCTCTCCACCGTTACCACTACGAAGTGGAAGAGCACAGGCGACACCCATCCTACACTGGATATGGAGTGTTGTATGGCAGCGAAGACGGGGTTACAAGTCCTCCTCCAAGACCTGATCGCAGCCTCTGGGTATTCCATGACCACCCCTCGCCATTATATTGGCAACAGATGGAGATTTTCCGTCCTCCTCTCGAAGCTCCTACCGCATACCTTGATGGTTCCTCTCCCCGCCCAATCAAGGCCTTGCCTTTGGAATTCGGCTTCTTCTTAGGAACCTTATGGGGTAGGAAAAACAAGCCGGAGTATGAGGCCGCCCGTCGGGACAAATACGATCGGGATTGGATGCACAACTTTGAACCAACTCCGCTTGTGGTCTTGCTTCATCCAATCGACAAGAGCTATTGGGTGCTCTTCAACTACCTACCCGGTAAAAAAAGGAGTGGGCCATGGACCAAAAACTTGTCGGATACTCATCATAATACTCATTCTGATAATTGCGACCTCTGTGAAATGTGCTGTGAACGATGTTACGAGCCGACCGATCTCTGGACGCACGAAACATGGCGGGGATACCGGTATGAAGAACAAGTCCGAGAACTTTGGCGAGTGGAACCTATTGAACGACTCGAAGACTCGGATTTTTGGGAGCGGGCTGGCATCACTCCATTTTCGGTCCTCCGAATCCCACCCTTGGGAGATGACGACGACTCCTCTGAAGACGACTCCTGTCCAAAATGGATTTTTGACGAAGAGCTGGTTGAAACCGAACCAGAAAAAGAAGAGGAGCAAAGCAGTCGAGACCATGGGCCATTTATCGAGGTCGTTCAGAGTAACTGCGAGGAGGCGACCGCTTACAAAATGTTCTCGGAGGCTACGAATGTACGTCCCAACCCATTCAAAGCCAAACATGCAGAGTGGAAGGAGTACTGGGACAAGTATGTATCTGTGCCAGCTCCTGGTGCCTCGCCCTCCAGTGCAGCAAACCAAGAAGGTCAGGATCAGGGTCCGGGTCCGAGCGAACAACCGGTTGTGGAGGAGTGGAGATGTGCAAGTTGTCCAAAATGTCGTTTGCGCAACCAACCCACAGGTAACGAGGAGGATAACGAGGATGAGGAGACTGAGCGGTGGCCTGAGCCTGAGCGTGAAATGATGCACATGCCGAGGGTGAGGCTGAATCCGGGGAAAAGGCGGAGGAGGCCGAGGGTGAAGCCGGGGCGAGGTGGAACCAGCGCCAAAGTTGAGGTTGAAGCTGAGCCCGAGCCTGCTTCGGCGTCCAGTCCAGAACCACAACGTCCAAGCAGCACCGGAGGATCTGGTCAACAAGAGGGAACTTGAGGCCATTGGGATCAGTGGTCGACGACCGCCGTCTTTCAGGTTCCGAGCACTGCTACCTTATGCCAGTATGGCACTAATTTGGTAAGTAGGAACTGGCGGCAACTTGGCGTTTATCATTCGAGAATATCGAGGATATGATTGTGATAGTGTGTCTCTTGACAAGGCACGGGACCACAGAGAAGGAAGAGTGTTGCGTTTTGGAAGGACGAAAGGGCGGTTCGAGTTTGTTTCGGGTAGTTTCTTAGTTACCTTTGCAGTGGCTAGGTATTATTGATTGTTCAACGGCATTTCCAAGGGAGGCTCGTGATCAAGGTCTCTGTTCTGCTGCCTACTTTATGAAGGTGCTCTTTGGGACGCAACTACGGTGCGAGTGGTATGTACCACAGTAAGTGTATGGGGGATAGGGAATAGGGGATAGGGGATGGGTTAGGTTGAATTTCCTGCCGCTCTTACAGTACTGTAGCCGTAGGGCCTCTTGCCGCTATTATTATTGTGCAGTCCGTCCATACTGTAGTGTACATTCTGCTACATTTAGGTACCTCGAGGTACCTACTAATATAGCCATTATGCTACCTTATCCCTAGTACCTGCGGGTAGGTATCTGGGTACCTGTAGGTACCTAGGTAATACTATGTACAGAGTAGAGACCTTATGTATCCCGTCCGTGAGAAAAGGCTGGCTTGCTGTCCCTATCACTATCACCGGCTGTGGTTGTAGTTGGCATTCCATCCAAGTCCTGTGTATCATGATGTAATGCCCACATCACACCGACAAAGGCTGGTGTTACTTGTTACCTATATGCTCTTCCTCTTGCTCAGTCATCATGTATCCGTACACTGTACCAACTGCGCTGTGCAGCTAACATTACCCTGCGCCAGAGAATGGCGAAGTGATAAGATTCCTCACATAAAAGCGACAGCACTCCTCGCCTCAGCTTCACCTCACCTCACCTCATCCACACTGATCTGATCTGAAGTGCAGTACAGGTGTTCTGTTTCCTGCTAGACCTCAGACACTACCCAGAAATCAAAAAGAAAACAACACATGCTGCATACCAGTAACTAGTCGGATATCAGTTTCAACTTAACTACTAGCACAGTCTAGTGCCACCTTCCTCCTCCTCCTTCCCTCCTCATTCGGAGCGACCATGTTCCCAACCAGAGCTCGCTATATCGAAGACTCAACCCAACTACGATGACCTTGAAGAGCGACTGCACGAGGAGGATGACACTGACATTCAGAGGTGGAAGAGTCGATCAGACCAAAGCTTCCGACGGCTTGTGCGAGACATCGTGTGTCTATTGGCAGCCATCGCCGCCACGCCGCCACATTGGTTGTCGGTGTCATTCTGGGATGTATGTGCACAAGATGCCGCAGATCCTTGGACACAGCACGAACCAGGGTCTGGGGTCTGTCGAGGACGGTGCAAACGAGGACTCGAGATATGCTGGAAACAATATAAGCCAGTATCGGTACTGTATATATTTAGTGAGGTCGGTAGTGTTACTCGTCCACGCTGTTTCCGTCTCGATGCGCAGGCATGTTGAAGCTCAACGGGCGGAGGACGGATGGCTGTCCATGTCGTTACCGTAAGTGGCTGACGTTACTGATAGTCATTCAGTAAGTTCAAGGTGATTGGACGTTGATGCACCACCGGAGCGCTCTTCTACTTCCTTGCTCCTTGCAACGAATTATCTGGCTATACTATATAGAATGGTGGAAGTAAACTGCAGAGGAGAAGACTTGTTGCTTAAGATGGGGCCGTACCATACACTGTGTGGTGGTTTGAGGAGAAACCTAGCATGGTGCTGTGATCTCGCTGACATTGCTAGTCTATCGTCCATCATATATCAGCTCCCTCATGAGTGTTGCGGACGGATTCGTCAAGTTCAAGTTCCGCCTCCACTTTATGAGTCATGGTCCATCTTTTGTCCATTTCAACAACTCGTCCCTTCCCTGATGCTGCTGTTCTTCCAGCCCTCTAAGTAGGGGACGCCATCTCAGACGTGTAGCGGATCCACGCAATCCCCAACCTACGGTAAGATACTTCAGGTGAGACCTCCCGGCCCAGAAACCCGACCAACGTGGCCATTTCGTCCTGGCTCGCGCCCGGCTCGAGCACCAACTTCCGATATCGCCGGCTCTGGGAGGACTCGATGGCGTCAGGACCGGTGCCTGTGGCGAAAGCAGTACTCCGTAGACTCAGACTTCGCACTTACATTTAGCAGTACAGTAGGAGTAGTATCCTGCCTCATAGTCGCCCATCAGATGCCCAAATGTGGCATACCAGTGTCCCCACTCGTGCGTGTCCATGTCTCCGCCCAGCGCCTCGGGACCGTCGAACAGCCTCAGTCGCCGACGCAGAAGGTCGTACTCTACTCGACCGCGAAATCCATGGCTCGCACTTCTTCGGTACTGGAAGCCTGGTGGATCTTCATGTCGAACATAGCCAAGTGCAGCTGCACCAGGTAGAAGACAGGGCCGAAAGTCAAATGGCTAGTGCGCAGGAGGCCGTCGATCATTGCAGTGGCCCATACACACTCTCCGCGGTGTTTGTCTGGGCTATGTAACGCCTTTTCTGTACCTGCATCTGTCTTTCTTGCCTGCTTTTGAGCTTTCTCTGCAGTGCTTTGCTGGGCTTTGCTTGTATCTATTTCTGTCAAAAGTGTCCCTTTTGTCTCTGTCTTGCCCAGGTCCTGGCAAAGGTACGAGTGGAGTAGTCACAACTCAAGTCCCGCAGGTGCGACGCTGTCCAGCACCAGTTTTCGAGGAACTTCCTGGGAGTCTCGCCGAAGTCGACCGTGCCTTTGGTGCCGTGGAACCGTGCGTAACGGGTGCGTGACACCAGATCGTGAATGGCGTGGCCGAGCTCGTGGAACAGGATGACCACGTCGAAGTGTCTGGGCAGGCTGGGCTCGTCGAGGCTAGATTTGGGGAAGCAGTTGAGCACTGCTGTGAATGGATAGTGATGGGTGCAGTCGGCAGCGAGGAAGCTCTGCAGTACACAGTACACATCGGCGTCAGCGTCAGCGCCAGCGCCACGAAGCAGGTTGCACAACACGGCCATCTCACCAGTTTCGCACAGTTTGTCCTTTGCAGTCCGCTTAATCGGCAGATTCGAAGAGGAGTGAGAAGCGAAAAGTGAAAAGTGGAAAGTGATCTTACCGCCTGCAGGTTGTGCTTGTCCTCCCGCTGGTACAAGTCGAGATAGAGATGGCCGACAAACTCGCCGCCCTGCACTTCATCGTTCCACACAATCAGCAATTCGACGTCTTGATGCCCTACATTTTCAATTTCCATCTTTTTATCCCCACGGACGTCTTCCTGCCTTACCTTCTGCGCCGTCTTGTCCTTCTCAACCACTGGCAGCGGGGCAAATGCTAGGCCGAAGATCTTCTCAAGCATGTCCGACATCCCCTGAATTGTCGTCTGCAGAGGGAAATACTCGGCAATCTTGGGTGCGTCCACCGCGTACTCGATCTGCAGCAACGACCGCTTGTAGAGGTCATAGTCCCAGAGGAAGAAACGGCCGTCGAACCTTTCCTGCTGCCCATGTTCTTGAAGGCCCAGCTCCTTTGTCCTCCTGAGCTTCTCGACAAACTCACCAACCCCATTCAAGAGACGGGTTTCAAGGTCGTCGTGAAAGTGAGTGACGGCTTCGGGAGTTTTGGCCATTCTGTCCTCCAGCCGCAAGGCAGCATGGCTGGGGTATCCGAGAAGACGGGCAGCTTCAAAACGCAGCTCGACTGTTTCCTTCAGCAACGGCGCATTTTCATTGCATTTGTTCTGGCTGGCCAGATCCAATCGTCGACGCACCTCTCTATTGCGAGCAAACGCCAGCACTGACGAGCTTGCCGGATCTGCAAGGCGGATTTTGACTTTCCCTTTCCCCATGCTCTCGTCAAAACCCTCACCCTCACCCTCACTATGGACTTGGTCGGGCTCATGGTCGTGCTCAAACTGGCTAATCAGGTCATCAGACACTCCGTCAAGCTCATCCTCGCGAACCCACTCGCAGATATCGGTCTGTTTCAAGTTCTTCAAGAATTGGTCTCGCAGCTGGCTCAGCCGGTTCTGGATAACTGCGAACCGATCTCCGAGAGGGCTAAGGAGGCCCCGGGCCAGTCGGATGCCTCGTCGAATATAACCTTTGTGCAAGTGCTCCATGAACCGCCGAAACTCAGAGTCCAAAACCTTATACTCGTCCTGGTGCTCGTCGGTCCCGGCCCCGGTCCGGGCAATAACAGCCAACCAGCTAAACAGCTGCTCACGCTTTGCCAAGTCTACGTCGACATGGAAGGCATTCAGCAAGGTCTGAGCCTCGCTCGGCGCTTCTCAGCCTTTCTATCTGGCCACACGTCCCGGTAGAAGGTCAGAATGGTGGCCTGAGTTGATATCGTGTTCTCCAGCTGGGCGAGAGGCAAGAAAACATTTCCGAATGTTGCCTCGGACGGCCGCACTGAGCGCACGATCTGATCCTGCACCTCTCGCATGTGTGTGACGAGAGTCCAGGTGTCGCCGACAATTCTGTCGGGACTTCTGGTGAATGTTGGAGCTGGTTGGGGCGGCAGCGCGCGCTTTGAAAGACATTGTTCTGACAAACCAAACTTCAGGAAGAAGTCAAAAGTGGGTGAGAGGTTTCCCTTTTCTCTATCAAGAAAATTAGCCTGGGGAGTTCCTTGACCAATGACACAGTATAGGAGAGGAATGCAATAACTAGGTAGGCGAGAATACCAATTTGTTTTATTTCTCCTTCCAATGGCTCTCGTAATAATCCAAGAGGCAATCTGACTACTAGCTAGGAACGAGACAACTGGCGGCAGGGAGGATCTTTCAGGCCTTTGAACTAGGTTGAATCCTATCAGTACTACAACATTCCGGTTGATATGACATGTGGACCAGCATATCTCATAGCATCTACTGTATGTCGTGGTCGTAAGTAGCTGGCTGACGTTACCCTGGCTTATCCTCAGCCTACTTACCGTGTATGTGGGTATGTAGACTCATTGATGATGAGCCTCAAAGATACCATATTTCCTTGCCCATCTGCCACCCTTTACCAGCCCCGATGACGATCATGGTCATGACCACGATCGCGACCATAATCATGCAATGGCCGCCTCGTCGCCGGACATTCGACGAACTTGGTGAACATAGAGACACTGGTGTCGTTCAACCGTCCCGCCTCCGTCTGCGTCCGCGTCCGCCCGACCAGTTGCTGTTCGCAATGCTCGGTACGCCGCAAGCTGCCGATATACCCTTCCAGCGGAAGGTCGTTCAGCACCGCGCGATGCATCCTCCGCCACATATAGGTGCAATGGTACAGATGGTACTCCTGGGTCATGAAGAGCTGGTCGTAGCTCCCCGTCGTAATGCTATTCAGGTTGACGGGCTCGCGGCCCTCGGTGTCGCGGAACCACCGCCAGTTTTGCAGCGAGAGGAACTCATTCACAAGCTCGGCGTCGAAACACCGCACGGGCAGCCAGGCGAACGACGTGGCATTGAACCGACAGCGCAAGGCCACCGCCTCGGCCGCCGAGCTGCCGCTGCTGTCTAGACGCATAGCGTCGCGGGCGTCGCGGATGGATAGAGTATTGTCTTCAGAACATACTGTATGAAAGAGTCCATCTTCTCTGTAAGACGTCTGGGGATGATGGTAGCATAGCCTCAATCATATGCCAACATTGCAATTCAAAGAACCACCTAGGAGAGGAGGATATTTGCCCATCTGTTCGACAAGTAGATGCTCTAGTCAAGGCATCAGTTGAATGTCATGTAATCCCGGTCTAGACTCACAGTAGATAATGGTCGTTCCTGGTTGTTGTAGATATCCTTTTCCTCCGGCCTGCCCATGGTTTGGTGAGATCTCTTGGACTGTCGTACGTATGCTGAGACTGTGGGAGTGAATGGTTCTTTGGACTAAAGTAAAAGGAGGGGATCAGTGGCTCGCAGGATCTTTATACAAGACTTCTGGCGGGATGAACAAGCATGCTTTTTTGTCGCAAATGGCCTCATCGAGTCGTGGCAGCGGCGTCTTTGTTTGACCTGCATGACCAACTCTCTTTGGTCAGCCAGAAACTCGAGTCAAACATGCAAATCAAGTTTTACTCAAACCATCGAAGTAATAGTTTCATACACCGCCGTTAACCTTGGTAGCATGCTTCCTAAGCCTCCAACGTGGCCGCACCCAGCATATTAGGCAACATGGCCCAACTGCGCTGTGCACTACTGTATCTACACTGCGCCTCAATCGACTCACTAAAGGCTATACCACTGTAGTCCCGAAGCAATGTCCATCTCCCAGCAGACTCCATTTACACGGTAGTGGCCTCTCACCTTCCAGCTCGGCTTGCAGTGGCATGCCGGACTCGCACAGCTACTCGCTCGCTAATTTGCTAGTTCTAGTTCTTCCTCGCTTCGTCAGTGGCGTCGAATGGACGTCGACCCTGACAATACAGCACACATATCAACCGCTCGAACTCGATCCGGTTAGACGTCAATTATGGCTTCCTTACCCATGCTCTCTTCTCTCTTGCTCAGCCACTTGACCCCGCGGTCGCCTCCAGCTCGACCTTCAGCCTCACCGCTCACCATGGCTGCCTGTCTTTCTTCCTCCCCGAATCTACCTTCCCATGCCTCTGAGCGTGTGTAGGCCTCATGGAGCAAGCGGTCCCCAGCGACCGAGCGATGGGTGCCTCCCCGGACCCTGTCGATCACACGGGGCTCTGCTTGCTGTCGCTTGATGGTGGTGGAGTTCGGGGTCTATCGAGTCTCCACATTCTCAAGAGCCTCATGTCGCAGCTCAACCGCCAACGTGAGGAGAATGGGGCTGCGCCTCTCAAGCCATGTCAATTGTTCGATCTCATAGGAGGGACAAGCACGGGAGGGTTGGTACACACCCCTACTTGGTGGATAATAACTGTCACTAAATCATTGTCACAGCCTGATTGCAATCATGCTTGGCCGGCTCGAGATGGACGTGGACGAGTGCATCAACGCCTACAATCGACTGATCAAGGCTGTATTCAAAGAGAAAGCGCACCGGATACCCTTTAGATTCTCAGGACGCATCCAATCGCAATTCGACAGTGCCAAACTGAAGGCGGCCATCGAGGAGGTCATCACTAGTCGAGGTTACTCTCCAACAGAACCGTTCAATGATAGGAAACCTCGCGGGTGTAAAGTGTACACACCTACCTGAGTGTTGATATGTTGGTCTCCTGCTGACAATAATATAGCTTTGTATGTACGGTGACGAAAGACCTGTACGGCATCACACACCTACGAAGTTACGACCTTCCTCAGAAACCTAGTGTGCCTGCTACTATCAGTGAAGCCGCCCTCGCCACGGCAGCGGCCACTGGCTTCTTTGTTCCCGTCTCGATCGGAGCTCGACAATTTGTAGATGGTGCGCTGGGAGTGAACAATCCAGTGGAAGAGGTGGAAGCAGAAGCATCAGACATTTGGTGTGCTGATACAGGAGATGTGAAACCGCTGGTCAAGTGCTTCGTCTCGATTGGGACGGGCAATCCTGGCAAGAAGGCAGTGGAAGACAAGCTGTTGAAGTTCTTGTCAAAAACCTTGGTCCAGATCACGACTGAAACAGAAGAGACGGCTAAACGGTTTGTCGCGAGGTGGAGACAGCATTACGACCACGGTCGTTACTTCCGTCTTAACGTCGAACAGGGCCTCCAGGACGTTGGCTTGGCCGAATATAAGGAACAAGGCCGCATCGAGACAGCCACTCATCACTATCTCGACGACCAGCAGCAGATCTTTCGGGTAGGAAAGATAGTGGGAAATTTGGAGCTGAAGCAGAGTGTGTACATGGAAGATTTCGCTTAGTTGGCGATCGTTCTCCAGCTGACGCCTCGCCATAGGAAGCGCCGAGGTTTCCTTGGTCCGTGAAATTCAAGTCAGTCGAGTTACTCGTCGTTAGTGAGCCTATATTGACTCTGGCTAGGAATACAACATTGATCGTATTCGCAATGAGTTGAGTATGGAGACAGCCCTGTATCCGGGACAGATGATTGATCCTTGCTCACACTCACATTCAGATCCAGATCGCGCAATCCTTCCCTGCCATTACATTCCCTTGCCCCGGAACGAACGCTTCGTGGGGCGGGAAAAAGTGGTGGCAGCGCTTCGCCAGCAATTGTTCACATCAGAAGCGGGCCGGAAAGTCTCTCTTGTTGGACTTGGGGGCGTAGGGAAGACGCAGGTGGCTTTCCAAATTGCATACTGGACTAAAGAACACAAGACAGACCATTCCGTGTTCTGGGTGTCGGCAATGAGCGATGCAAGCTTTGAACAAGGCTATACCGAAATATCGAAGAAGCTCGCAATCCGAAAGAAGTCCGACGACGAGGATCTCCGGGAGTCCGTACGCCGGTCGCTTGAGTCCGTTGAAAGTGGTAAGTGGCTTCTGGTGGTCGACAACGCGGACGATATGGAGGTCTTGTTTGGGTCTTCCGAAAATCGCAATGGTGTTTCCGATTACTTACCAGAGCGGGATGATGGCCTGATCTTGTTCACGACCCGCTCAATGGAGGTTGCCCTCAATGTGGGAGGTGAGATAGCTGATCTACCAGAGATGAGCCCAGACGAGGCGAAGGGTCTGCTAGAGAAGTCGTTGATTCAGAATCACATCCTTAGCGACTCCGAGGAAGTGTCAGCTTTGCTCCAAGAGCTCACCTACCTCCCATTGGCCATCACACAGGCCGCAGCATACATGAACCGGAACCAAGTGTCAATTGCCAGATACTTGGAACTTCTCCATGGGACCGAACAGGACCTGGTGGGATTAATGAGTCGAGAGTTTCGCGATCCGACTCGGGACCAACAGTCACGACATGCGGTGGCCACCACATGGCTGGTGTCATTCAACCAAATCCAAAAATCAGACCCCGATGCTGCCAACCTGTTGTCCTTTATATCGTGCATCGAACCGAAATCCATTCCAAAATCGCTCCTGCCTCCACTGCCAACGGATGAGGCGATGGTCCACGCAATAGGAACCCTCAACGTCTACTCGTTCCTGGTGCGGCGCGGGGACGGCGACACATTCGACATGCACAGTCTAGTCCACCTGGCCACGAGAATCTGGGTGGCTAGGAACGGGCCTGACGGACGGGCGGAGGCAGAAGCTATCCAGCACGTGTCCCAAGTATTTCCTTCGGATGAGTGGAAGTACCGGCACCAATGGCGAGCATATCTACCCCATGCACTTTGTCTTCTCCACTCAGACAGAACAGTGGACATAAGCAAGAGATACAAGCTCGGCGACAAGGTCGGGCGATGCTTGCGGGTGGATGGTCGGATCCGGGAAGCGGTGAAGTACCTTGAAGAGTCTCACCGCTGGCGGAAGGACCACCTTCCTCCTCATGATCCAGCCCTACTAGCATCGCAGTACAACTTAGCAATGGCATATGAGCGAAATGGACAAATTCAAGAGGCAGTTCAGCTACAGAAAGAGGTGGTACGAATTGA